>NC_060122.1:182780097-183090210 GCF_021461395.2 Schistocerca americana
TTGATGATCATTTAAGAAGCTTAAGTTGCTTTTTGTAGACTAGTCAACCGCTTTGTATTGTTTTATCCCGTTTTATTAAAATATTTTAAAAGATTTCTTATAACTTTTTGTGGATACCCATAACTGCACGCCATTTTTTAGTTCCATTTTACGGACTCTTTGCTAATCTTCGTTTGAGAATAAGTATAATTTTGTCTTTCATCATTTGTTTAACTTGTTGTCGTTGTTAATGAAGATAAAAAATCTAGAATTATTCCAAAATAAATTACCTTTAAGTCGAAAACAAAAGAGACTGTGCATATTTGCACCGTTTCCTCTAATTATCCACTATCAGACTAATTTTCACCGACGATTTGACATCAACGTCTATTTGCGTAACTAGCGGATTATGGGCACTTGGAGGCGGACGAATTTTCTGAGTTCTAATTTGATTAATTCTAAAATTTCGAATAGGGGCAGAGGCTAGCCAGCCAGTTTCAGATTCAGGCCACGGCTACTTGCCGCGGAAGGACACAAGAGTGGCCGCCGTTTTCTCAGAAGATGCCGCCTATTCAGCATTCGCAACCCCTGGCCAGCGCGTCCTGGTTGCGTTGGCTGTACAGTTCTCTACCTGTCGGCGTAAACTTACTGTGTAGAGGGCTCCTCAGACACAAAAGTGTCGAGAGATGCCATGAGCACCCAGTTGTGACTAGTTGATCGAGTTGAATGGAGGTGGGTAGTTACGACGATCGTGAATTCAGCACCAGCCCCATTTCAGCGTCGGTGAACAAGCTCTGTGCGCCGTTTGCGGTCGTGTGCCGCACTCTTTCACGACGTTTGTTGATAGTTAAATTCATCTCCGAATTCACATTCAGTATCGTTCGTAGTTATGCTGTTTATCGTTCAATACGCAGTGGTCCATGCGCTATTTCAGACGATACTGGGCTAGTTGTTTCAAGTGCCCTCACCGGGCTCACGCTGACGTTCAAGCCAGTGAACAAAATTCTCCGTATTTTCTCTCCTGGTATTCCCTCGTATTTCAAGGGCTGAATTGTTTTAATTTATATCTTAACGAATGTTTTATATTTTATATTAATATCCTCCAGCAAAAAGCATTAGGACTTGGAGATCATAAATTACAGTCATACTAGTGGTACAGGCAACCTCACCAATTTATTATGTGCTATTGGAGGAACAATACAGTAGATTTTACCAGAACAGACTTATTTTCGCCTGTCCTGTCTCTTCCCTCTGTTGTCCTATTGACTGTGTTAAATAACGATTAACTAAAACCCTACTAGACAAGAATTAGTTCTGTGCCAGCCATTGTCGGGACAGCAGGCGACAGGTAGTTGGATGACAAACCTCTCCACTTGCAAGGAAACAGAGAAATAGTCACCACAAGTAATTATTTTGCCACATCTCATTCGTATTCATGCCATTGTCTACAGCAGCCAACAACCGCTAAAAATTCACTGGTAATTGTCAGGTTACAGCTACCAACCAAAACGCTGGTAGTCCATGTTAGACGGATAAGTCCTTTCAAGGGTACCGTTGATGCATCACTGTAGGTACTTTCGATTTTAACACAAAGAGAAGTCACCACTCAGGACAAAACGAATAGATAATATACCATATGTACTTTGGCTTGGTTCAAATGGCTCTGAGCACTGTGGGACATAACATCTGTGGTCATCAGTCCCCTAGAACTTAGAACTACTTAAACCTAACTAACCTAAGGACATCACGCACATCCATGCCCGAGGCAGGATTCGAACCTGCGACCGTAGCAGTGGCGCGGTTCCGGACTGAGGGCCTAGAATCGCTGTACTTAGGTCTAGTAATAAGTGGAAGAGTATCCCCTTACATATGTTTAACTTCGTGTCAGGTTAAACAGAATAACGTTATTTTGCTTAATTTGCTATACACTGACCAGCCAGAACATTACGACCACCGACCTACTGTCGATATAAACCTGCTCAGGCGATAGCAGTGTCACTTGGTGAAGAATGACTGCTAGTCAGACACACGATGGATGTAGTAGGGAAATCACGCCATTTATCTGAGTTTGACCGATGGCAGACTGTGATAGCCCGGAGGCTCGGCACAAGCTTTTTGGTAACTGCACGACTTGTCGGGTGAGGGTGCCTTGGTGAGTGTCTTCTACACGTGGTGCAACCACGTCTAGACGTTTTGCGGTTGGGCAGCCACCCCTTATTACAGATGTTGGACATAGTAGACTGGGTGGCTGGTACAGCAGGACTACAATGCTCGGCAGGGTACAAGTGTGTCTGAACACACAATGAGCCAAACACTCCTAACGATGGGCCTCCGAAGGCAATGACCCATTGCATGTACCAATGTTAACACCACGACATTGGCAACTATGACTGAATGGGGAATTCCGATATCTTCTTCATCATGCCGACGGGAGGGCATGAATCCGTCGTCTTCAGGGGAACAACTCCTCTGCACATGTACTGCAGGAGGGAGACAAGCCGGCAGCAGCTCCATTGCGCTCTGGGCAACAGTGCTGTGGGCATCTGTGCGTCCAGTAGATCTCGTGAAGGCACCATGATGGCCAAGGAGTACTGTACAATGGTTGCAGACCACGTAAGCCCCTTCATGTCGATCATGTTTCCCTACGGCAGTGACTGTTTTGAAGAAGATAATGCACCATGTCACAAAGAAAGGAGTGTGCTGGAATGGTTTGAGGAATACACTGGCGACTTCTAGCTGATGTGCTGGCCCTCCAGACTCGCCAGATCGAAATCTTCTAGGCAGCTAGACCTTACTCTCAGTTCATCCTGATATTCAGTCCCAGGGCCAGATGATGTTCTCATTCAGATATTGCAGCACCTTTCTCTTTCAGGCAAGAATTTTCTCGTTTGTACATACTGTAGTGGCACCACTTTTTAAGACAGGAAAAAGTTAGATTCGGTGCAATATTAACGAGCGCACAAGTTACAGCCAGGCGCGGGCCTGTTGACAGTAAGTTATGCTGTCCAGCGGTTGCAAAGTAGAATGGAAGCCACAGGCCCGACGAACTGCTGAAAAGAGTAAATGCAGCAGTTTGCATGGCGCAAGTTACAGGCAGAAGGGGCCCACTGGCGCAACCTACGTGTTATGAGTATGTGACTCGGAGTAGTGCGTTAGCAAAACAAAGCCGCACAGCGCGGATAAAAAGGTGCCGGTTTTCTAACCAGGGGGATTCAAGTGTGGCAGGGGCGTGTCACACCACTGGCTACACGCAGCAGCAGATGGGGTGCAGCCGGCCGCGGTGGCCGAGCGGTTCTAGGCGCTTCAGTCCGGAACCACGCGGCTGCTACGGTCGCAGGTTCAAATCCTGCCTCGGGTATGGATATGTGTGATGTCCTTAGATAGGTTTAAGTAGTTCTAAGTCTAGGGGCTGATGACCTCAGATGTTAAGTCCCATAGTGCTTAGAGCCATTTGAACCATTTTTTCTAGATGGGGCGCAAGCGTTCCAGTACACGGTGGGTCGCTGGTTCGACCTTCTGAGGCCAATGCGGGATCTGCAGTCAGCCAGCGGCGGGCCACTCTGATGGCTCGCTACCACGGGCAGTCTTGTTGGCTCCCAACACACGCTGGAGGCATCCTGAGGCGAGGGCTACAGATTGCAGGCGCTTGTGTCGCCCGTGATCTTAACCATGATGGCGAAGAAGCATGCAGCAGGCCGCCCTGCAGCTCCCATCGAGCAGTGCTGAGGCAACGGGGACAGAGGCCGCTGAGTCAGCTGCCGCCACATCCTGACGTCGTCAAAACACCACGGCCGTACACATCCGGCACGCCACAGTACGTTGCATGGGTCGCTGAGTTAGCCCTTCTGAGCCAAGCTCTTTTGCAGACAGAGAAGTGGCGTCCTCAGCATCGCAGGACCCTGTCACATAGACAGAGAGGATTGTGGCACTCTAGCTGGCAATAATAAAATACTTGAAGATCACAGCTGAGTTTTACTATGGCGCATCCTGACAGTTTCCATCCACATCCAAAATTCCTCCACTACACGCCAACATCTACATTTGGAAGTGACAGCGGCAATACAATCGCGTTTTGGCAGATTGGCTGTTTCCCAGATGCTGTCATGCTCATACCCAAGTCTGATAAGGACAAACACCTTCCTTCTAGGTACCACCTCGCTCACCTCACCAGCTGTGTTTGCCAAGTGATGGAACGTACATCACTTTGGCAACGTATGTCATTAACGGTTTTCTGACAAAATACCAGGCTGTGGCCGCATTTTTTCATTTGAAGAAACCCTGTGATGCCTGCTGGAGGACTTGTTGTTTACACATTGGGCATTCTCCGGCCAATAGTGCAACGATATCAGAAGCATATTTTCGAAGCATTCGTCTTCATGGACGACAAATCGCGCCTCTATTGTGTACTTCTTGTGAATGACTTCCTTCAGGATAGCGACATCACTCGACTAGAGTGGCCAGCGTGTTCTCCAGACATGAACTCTATCGAACATGCCTGGGATACATTGAAAAGGGCAGTTTATGGACGACATGATCCACCAACCACTCTGAGGGATATACGTGGAATCGCTGTAGAGGAGTGAGACAATCTTGACCAATAGTGCCATTATGAACTTGTGTATAGTATGCTACGATGAATACAGGCATGCATCAATGCAAAGAGGACGTGCTACTGCATGTTAGAGGTACTGGTGTGTACAGTAATCTGGACTACCACGTCTGAAGGTCTCACTGTATGGTGGTACAACATGCAATGTGTGGTTTTCGTGAACAATGAAAAGGGCAGAAATGATGTTTATGTTGATGTTTAATCCAATTTTCTGTACAGGTTCCGGAATTCTCTGAACTGAGGTGATGCAAAACTTTTATATATATATATATATATATATATATATATATATATATATATATATAGTTCTTCATTCTTCCCAAATTCTCTTCATACATTCACTGTGTTCTCTCTTGCATTCTTCTGACCATCTTTTTCCCGTTATGTTCTTTGTGTGTCCTTGTTTAAGTGTGTATTTCTTTATGATCTTTCTAAACTGTTCTCTATTGTTTATGTTGTCTTGTGTGATTATCAGTTCTCTAATGTCTTCTTCTGTTTCACTGATCCACTTTGTCTTGTTTTGACTCGTGTTTACTATCTCAAAGCCTGGTTTTATTCGTCCTGCTGATATGTCCGTAAAATATCATCCTTCTCTTTCTAAATGTGTCTGTTGTCGTTTCTATGTCTTTGGAAATCTCTCTAGTTGGCCTCTTCATCCACTGGTCCATATATTTCCCTCAGAATTTTTCTTTCCTGCTTTTCAGTCTCTCTGATCTTAATATGACCATGAATCACTGTAGTTTCTGCAGCTTAATGTGCTTTTGATAGGACTCCTGTGGTGTGGTGCCTTAGTTTCGCATTGATAGAAATAGATGTCCTATTATAGTGATTCCAAGTAAGCTTACATGCTTTTTGTGGCTATTGAGATCAGTCCTGATGGTTGGATTATCTCTCACAGATATCTGAAGTGGGCAATTTCTGGCACTTTCCCGTATTGAGTAGTAATGGGGAGGTTATCTACATGTTTGTTTTCCATGTATTGTGTTTTCTCGTAGGAGTTATGTAGCCCAGTTTTCTGTGAGATTTCGTGTAGTTTTTCGAATGGAAGTTGGGCTTCCTCTCTATTGTTCGTTAGAATGGCAAGATCGTCCGCGAAAGCCAGACACTTCACCCTAATTCTCTGCTCTTTTTTAATCCCAGGCTTAATTCCTTTTATTTCCGTTTCCCATGTTCTCACAATTTTTCCAGAACCATGTTAAATAGAAGGGTGGTACGTCCCATCTCCTTTGTGAACACCAGTATGTATATGAAATGCTTCTGATGTTTCTCCCATGAATTTAACTTTGGAGGTTGTATCTGTTAAGCCGCGCGGGATTAGCCGAGCGGTCTAGTACGCTGCAGTCATGGACTGTGCAGCTGGTACCGGTGGAGGCTCAAGTCCTCCCTCGGGCATGGGTGTGTGTGTGTTTGTCCTTAAGATAATTTAGGTTAAGTTGTGTGTGAGCTTAGGGACTGATGACCTTAGCAATTAAGTCCCATAAGATTTCACACACACACATTTTTGAACATTTTTTTTTTTTTTGTATCTGTAATGCCTGTTGAATAACTGACCTTGTTTTATTGTCAATCATGAACTCCTCTAAAGTGGGGAATAATATTTGTCTATCTAATGAATCATAAGCCTTTTTGAAATCGGCAAAAGTTACCATAGTAATTCTACATCTTCTCATTTGCAATATTGTTTCTAAGTTCCATATCTTTTCGATACAAGATCGACCTTTGCGAAACCCTGCCTGATACTTCCCAATTAACAGGTCCACTTGTTATTCTAGTCTGTTTAACAGGGACTTTAAAAAAAATTGTATATTACAGAGAGCAGTGAAATTCCCTGCACCTTTTTTGTGGAGAGGGTGAATTAATGCACACTTATACTCTGCAGGTATTTGTTCAGTTTCACAAACGTTTTATATATTTCTGTGGGTTGCTTGTGTCAGATTTCCATACTTCTGCTATGATTTCGTCTTCCTCTGGGGACTTGTTCTTCAAAGAATTGATTATTTCCTTTACCTCTTTAAGTTATGGTGGATTTGAATCGTTACTGGATGTTCGTTTTTCGAAATCTAGTTGTTCTGTGGGAGGCTCTCAGTTGAGAAGTGAATGAAAATATTTATCTAAAATTTGACAGTTCTTTTTAGGGTTGGTTGCCAGTGATCCGTCGGGCCAGCGAAAGCACAGCTTTATGTAAAAGTTTCTGGTGTTGTTCTTGATAAATTCTTGGTCAATTTCTTTAAGCCGGCTTATTTAATATCTAGGTTTTCCTCTTCGTATTGCCTTTGATGAACTCTTGTGCATTTTAAAAAATTACTGCCGTTTTTGTGTAGTTTTGTTGCTACTGAAAGTTTTCCAAGCTTGTATTCTTTCTTTTATTGCTTTATCACATGCGCTGTTCCACCATCTGTATTTTCCATTTCTTGGAGATTTTCCAAATTTCGTAGCGGTTTTCAGTAATTCTGCAAGTTCCTTCCAGTTCGTTGCGTTTGATAGCCCAATTTCCTGGAGAATTTCCCTCTTGTTAAGTTTAAGGATCAATTCTAACTGTTTTGTTCGTTGGTAGTTTCTTTCTGTTAGGTTTAAATCTAATCTTTATTTGCAGCTAATGGTGGTCTGACTCAAAAAAATCCGTTTCTTGTTCGTACGTTAAGTATTTCTTTGGTATTCTTATTAGACATGGCGACATGGTCTATCTGAAATTCACCAAAGTTGAATTTGGTGATTTCCATGTTGTAAGTTTGTTTACAGGTTTAGGGAATTGTGAGGACATGATCTTAAGATCAAAATTTTTCTCAGAAGTTTATCAGTCTCTTGCCGTTGTTATTTGTTCTCTTGTAAGTTGTATGAATTCCCGTTGTTTTCCTGAATTTTTTCTTTGCCGAGCTGCCAATTGAAATATTCTCACATAATTTTCACGTGATGAGTAGGGGTTTTGCTTGAGGTCTCCTCCAGTAGCTCCCAGAAGTCATCTCTTGCCTGTGGATCTGTTCTATTGAAATCATTTGGGGGGCATGTGCATATATCAGTGTGTATGCCTTGTTTCCAGATTTTACTGAGATTGTGGAGATTCTTTCTGACGTTGAATGGAAATTTATTATTGAATCTATAATTGATTTGTGCACAACAAAAGCTGTGCCAAATTGTTTGGGGCCCTTGTTCAGCTGGACTGCAGGTTTTCCTTTGTAGATTCTGGAGTTTCCTGACTCAAAGTGATTTTCGTCAGTAAATCGTGTTTCTTGAATCGCCGGGATTCTTATGTGGAATTTTTCCATAGTACTTGTGAGTTATTTGAGTTTACCTACTTTGGAGAGTGTGCTTGTGTTGAGAGTTCCTATAAAGTTATTCTGTTGTGGTCTTAGAGGTTTTGAGAAGCTCCGACTCTTCTGCGCATGACGTTCCTGGTCCCCCAGAATCCGATGACCTGGAAAATACAGTCTAGAGACTGATGCCGGAGGTAGTGGATTTCTTTCCGTTTGTTCCATCATGCTTATTCAAGCGGAAAGGAGTGGATTAACTGAGGGAGGAGGGTAAGAGGAGATGGAGAGAGGTGGGAGGAGAAGATGGATATAGCAAGGAGGAGGTTGTGGGTTATGGACGGTGAGAGAGGGAGAAAGAGGGAGCAGGAGGAAAGGTGGAGAGATGGGCAGAAGAAGATGGGCAGAGAAAGAGGGGAGGAGGTGATGGAGAGAGATGGGGAAGATGGAGTAGATGGACAGACAGGAGAAGGAGATGGACAGAGAAAGAAGAGAGAAGGGGGTTAAGGACATATTTCCAGTTTCCATACTTACTAGTAACATGTGTTTACTCTATTATTTCTGTTTCATTTAACCAGACTGAGCCATAGCAGCTTGCAGCCGAGATCAGCTAGGATTCTTATAAAAACTTTGTATAAAACACAGATTACGGTTATCTGGCGTAGCTTTTTATGTACACTTCTTGAGGAGATGGAAATCGCACTTCCCTCGATTTTTGTTTGAAATAAGGGAACAAAAGAAGTCATCAGGTAATAAATCAGGCTAATAAGGGCAGTGAGACGTTATCTGGATTATTATCGTCTTGAATAATCAATTGTTACATGTGGCTGTGTGACAGCTGGCATTGTCTTGATGAAGAATGATACGCAGTTTTCGGTTGGTTTGCTGATTTCATCGAGTATTTGTGGCAAACAAATTGTTGTGTATCATTCAGTGTTACCTATTCATCTAAAACAATGGTCGGTACATGTCCAGCATCTCCGTTGCAACAAGTGACCGTTTTCTTAGAAGTGGTTCACGAATGGATCACCTTCGATCGGTGTAGTTTCAGTGGGATATCCAAGCACTTCATTACGTCTTAAATTCTTGCTTCTACGAATTTATCCTAATTTAACCTCCTATTGTAATATCTGTGGCGGCTCTCTTTCCTAAAAACGAGGCTCGAATTTAATGAAACGTTTTTTAGTTCCGACTCCTGAGTTCAATGTTAACTCCCAGCCGCTGTGTCCGAGCGTTTCTAGGCGCTTCAGTCCGGAACCGTGCTGCTGATACGGTCGCAGGTTCGAATCCTGCCTCAGGCATGGATGTGTGACGTCGTTAGGTTAGTTAGGCTTCAGTAGTTCTAAGTCTAGGGGACAGATGACCTCACATGTTACGTCTCACAATTCCTAGAACCATTTGAACCATTTTTTCCAATGTTAATGTAGTTCTTAAAGCTTGTGTTGAGTGATACACCGCTATAATTGTGCCTCAAATAATTAAAAAATTCCGCGTAAAATTTAAGTCACTAGTATAGGAATCATAACTGCGGCCCAAAAATTCGCATCTGACTGCATTCAGTATTGTTCTGCCGATACCGGAGCCGCTACAAAAACCAAAGGAAACCAAGTGATCAGTCAATAAGTAAAAGTTTGACTCAGCTTTACGCAGCCGTTTAAATGTGCTGTGCAATACCCCAAATTGCTGAGAATAAAATGAGAATTCATTTCAGTTCACTGTGTAAAGTTAAACCATTGTTCGCTGAATTAAAAACACAACATTTATTCTTCGAATAATATAACAGTCACTTCACTTTCTGACAGTCCTGGAAAAAAAACATAGGTAATTGGAAATGACCCTGGCGGAATTATATATCAGTTAGTCCAGGATGAGTACAATGCAATGACTGACTACTACAATTTGAAAATTTCCTTTTCTTCCTGATAGGGGCTGATTGTGGATGCCGTGCCTCTTAGAGCATTTTTCCGGCTTCCGCCACATTTAGTTTCCCGGGTATTGCGTTCTCTGTAGCACTAATCTGGCGGCGGCTCGAACAGCTTTAGTAGGGAACACGAAACAAACTGAAACTACCTGGCAGATGAAAATTTCGTGTCGGGCCGAGACTCGAACTCGGGACCTTCGCCTTTCGCTAGCAAGTGCTCTAAGGACTCAGCTACCCAAGCACGACTCATGACCGTCCTCAAGGCTTTACTTCCGGCAGTACCTCATCTCCTGTCTTGCAAACTTCAGAGAATCTCTCCTGTGAAACTTGCAGGATTAGCTCTTCTGAAAGAACGGATACTGCGGAGACATGGCGTAACCACAGCCTGAGGGAAGTTTCCAGAATGACATTTTCACGCTGCATCAAAGCGTGCACTGACATGAAACTTACTGGCAGCTTGAAACTATGTGCCGGACAGAATCGTCCTTGGTTAGCGAAGTCGATAGAGCACTTGCTTACGGAAGGCTTACACTCCACTGCAGAGTGAAACATTTTTTTTCCAAAATCGTTAATAAAAGCTTTTTCCCATTTGTCGCCCTTCTCGTATCAGTTAGCAACTGTTTTTTCGTAGCCTTATATTTGAAAATAATATTTTCGAGGAAAAATATCGGTTGTGTGCGCAGTTCGAGTGTACACCGTATATTTTTCATGAAAGCATCGAGATAAAAACAGGACAAGTGTTTCGTGTCAGTCTCTTACAGTGGTTACACGGAGCAGTAAGACGGCTACATGATATATAAATCACAAATTTATCGCCTGATATTTGCTGGTCGCGATACATACCCGCTTGGTGCTGTGACGTTACAGTACATCTCTGTATTACCACTGTTTTCTGTATTGCTTTCCAATGACCCCTGTAAGTGATTCGTAGACATCTGGACCGTCGCTGACCGTTGTATGCCCGAAGGCCCGGTTAAATAGCGGCTTTGACTTTTCGACACTGCCGTAGCTCTCGCATTCGTCCGACACTGGACTTCTTAGGCTTTGCATTACTTTGGACACGAGCATTCCTCTGATTCGACTTTTCTGCAATTCCGAGCACAATTAGGAGTCATATGAGTCGACATCTTACATTATTTTCTAATTTTAAATTTAATACCGATTTCCACTTATATTTCAGCGAATATACATTCATTGCATACGTATTATAACTTTACGCAAAGCAGCTAGACGACTGCGCTACAGTGGTACGATGACGTCACATGCAAAACAAACAAAACAAATACTGCGTGGCAAACACGTACAGAAATGATGAATCTGTTGTAGGCTCAGTCATTGCTTACGCATTATTAGTCTCGTTGTTATTAGCAACTCAAATCAGACGGTATTTTGTCACACAAGAAAGTTAGATTGACTACTATTGTAGTGACCATATAGACACGCCAAATGAGCGTACTGGACCTTTATATGTTGTATATGAAGTCTGCACTTCCTCCGCGTAATTGTTTGAGCATTTATGTACAACGTGCTTTTAAGGTTCGATCATATTGTATGGAATCCATCGTGATTATATCTCTTTCACAGTTGAATGTTGAAGCTAAATCGAATGTACCGTATGAAGTCCCATGCCTTTACTCTTCAATCAGGCAATATGTAGCATTGTTGTTTTTTGGAACAACAAGTGGGTTCTGTCGACCTTAAAAAATTCATCAAAAAATTCTACAAACCAATTGTAAATAGACTTTTCTGAAGATGATCGATTACCAAAAGTTGAGCCAAACAATTGGAAGCATTGTTGTACTGTTAGGTCATTAGGAAAATTGTAAAAAGAAAACAAATTGGTCAACTAAAACCTCCACGTCAAGTATCTGTTTTATCACAACAGTGGTTATTTTAACATTACAATTGTTTAAAAATTTGTCGTCTGGTATTGTTGAAACAAAGGCAGTACTAAACCTGGCAAGAGAAGTTTGAAAACAGTGAGCTTGCCTACAGATTTGTACTACCATCGTTTTAACAACAGTGGATGGCAAATATTCAAAACAATAGTTCTTGTAATGTCTCATTCCAATAGAGCCACCGAAATGTCCCCTCTCAATAAAGTAATAAGGTGGAAAAATCCTCCAACTAAAGGGCATTAAAAACGCTAATGATTCAAAGTTTCAGTGAAGAGGGAAAAATGATTACTTCTCAGGCAATGTCTGCCGTCATTATTCAGTGACATTCGACCCTGGAAGTTTAACAATATTCTTACACTGGAATAATCTAGGAATAGAAAAGAATTGGACGTTGATACAGGCGAAGATAAGTTCTTTCTCCGTTAAGAAAATGGTCATTGAACAGTTCGGCTTCACCCTTTAATAACTGCCTCTGCAACTCATAAATTATGCATTTAATTCAGAAAATGTTATGTCAAATAGTGTATCTCATCTGATCTTAAGAAATGAAACACAATTAATTTTTAATTTATTATTTCGTAAGCAGGCGGGAGAAAGGATTTAGACGTTGCTTCTCCCACGATTCAACAGAGAAAGCTAAGTGAATAGTGAAAAGACGCGTTAAGATAAAACATCCGCTTCAAAAAAACAGGTTAACGTAAAAGATGGGTAACCTCTCAGGGGCTAATTGTTAATAACATAGATGGGTATTCACAGGTGATTGGATTATAGTTTTTTTATTCTTTTGATTTTAAATATCATGTCTGCAGAAAAATAACATTTTGTTACGTAATACCGTTTTGCGATTAAAAACTAATGCTACCACAAGTGTGTTGGTCCTAGGTCCCAGTACATCTCAGAGAAAAGACATAATTTTCTCCAGCATAGTAACTGCTAAGAAGAATAAGAAAATTAAAATCTTCGGGGTGTATTGTCTAGGTGACATCTTCACTGAAGAGCCAAATAAACTGGTACACCTGCCTAATATCGTGTAGGGCCCCCGCGAGCACGCAGAATGTCTGAAGAAGTGCTGGAGGGTATTGACACCATGAATCCTGCAGGGCTGTCCATAAATCCGCAAGAGTACCAGGGGGCGGAGATTTCACCTGAACAGCACGTTGCAAGGCATCCCAGATATGCTCAATAATGTTCATCTGTGGAAGTCTGGTGGACAGCGGAAGTATTTAAACTCAGAAGAGTGTTCCTGGAGCCACTCCGTAGCAATTATGGAAGTGTGGGGTGTCGCATTGTCCTTCTGCAATTGCCCAAGTCCGTCGGAATCCACAGTGAACACGAATGGATGCATGTGATCAGACGGGATGCATACCTTCCCGTCATCCGTCAGAGTCGAATCTAGACGTATCAGGAGTCCCATATCACTCCAACTGCACATGGCCCACACCATTACATAGCCTCCATCAGCTTGAACAGTCCCTTGCTGACATGCAGGGTCCATGGATTCATGAGGTAGTCTCCACAGCCGTACACGTCCATCCGCTCGATACAGTTTGAAACGAGACTCGTCCGACCAGGCAACATGTTTCTATTAGCCAACAGTCCAATGTGAGTGTTTACGGGCCCAGGAGAGGCCTAAAGCTTCGTGTCGTGCAGTCATCAAGCGTATATGAGTGGACCTTCGGCTGCGAAAGCCCATATCGACGATGTTTCGTTCAATGGTTCGCACGCTGACACTTGTTGATGGCCCAGCATTGAAATCTGCAACAATTTGCGGAAGGGTTGCACTTCTGTCAAATTGAACGATTCTCTACAGTCGTCGTGGGTCCCATTCTCGCAATATCTTTTTCCGGCCGCAGCGACGTCGGAATTTTGATGTTTTACGAGATTCCTGATAGTCACGGTACACTTGTGTAATGGTCATACGGGAAAATCCGCACTTCATCGCTATCTCGGAGATGCTGTGTCCTATCGTTCATCGCAGACTATAACACTATATTCAAACTCACTTAAGTCTTGATAAATTGCCATTGTAGCAGCAATAACCGATCTAACAACTACGCCAGGCACTTGTTGACTTATATAGGCGTTGCTGACTGCAGCGCCGTATTCTGCCTGGTTACATATCCCTGTAGTTGAATAACCTTGCCTATACCAGTTTCTTTAGCGCTTCAGTGTAAAATGCAACGCGAACTTTTGAACAATGTAGAAAATATTGATTCTGTCAACAGGGAGAAAGCTATAAATAAAACCAATCTTCCGCTTTGTATGACATCGACGCTTATTACATCAAGATTCCGCCTTTCATGTCGGTGCTACGCAATAAACAAGATGGAATTCAGATCCAGTGTAAGTAATGAAGACCATAGCAACAACTAGAGTACGTGGTACTAAATTACTTGCACTTCACTGGCACGAGACAGAAGAACGAGAAGTTTTAAGCGCTTAATTATAAGAGGCACATACCTCGGAAATTAGAATTTTCCTCGCCATTCCGCATTAATTTTTGGAGGCTTTCTGTTTTTGTGAAGAGAATTCGTTGAGTTCGGCTGGAAATAAGGGAAAGAACCGAAGCAAATGCTTCGGTTGAAACGGCGTAACGCAGGCTTTGATGGAACTTTGTACTACAGCTGCAATAGAAATGTGGATTACGGAGAACTGTCAGCTCTCATTTAAAAGGGGTGTAAGCATAGGCGTCCGCAAGGAGTGTGGGAGGTAAGGGGAGCTGAGGGTGAGCGGCAGGCCAAGAAGGGGTCACTGCCCTCCCCATGGACTCTGGTGTACAAAGTTTCTTTCATTAAAGAATTCTGATACACTTTAAAAAAATTACTTCCCGTGATTCCGCTACACCTTTAGTTTAGGCAACAGTATAACATATAGGATTTGGTTCTGGTGGCATGAAAAATCTTGAATGTGACCAAATGATTTATGTAAAAATTGGTTGCTGTAGAGATTGACTCCGCCCCCCCCCCCCCCCCCCCTCTTTAATTTCTGCGCCCTTGATGGAAGGCAGTGTTGTAGCTTCCTACGAGGGTTGGAACTTTAATAGTGGCAACTATTTATTTACACTCAAAGTTTTACTGACCTTCAAAGTAGTCGCCAGCATTGAGTATAACCCGTTGTCAGCGATTTGGATGTTTAGAAATCAAATTGAACTCACTAGGGTTTAAGTCAGGGGAGTGCAGTAGGTGGTATAGCACTTAGCAGCCCCATCAGTCAAACAAATCAGTAACAGTTTGCACTGTACGTGCTTGAGCATTGTCGTGCAAAATGATGGTCAGGTCCTGCAGAAAGTGTCATCACTTCTGTCTCTATGCTGTTCATTTTTGGAATACAAACTGCGATCTGACTTGAGCCCTCGTAAGTTCAAGTCGATTTCTAAACTGAAGGAAACACTTCACGGCATTCGTTTCAGAACTGCTACAAATTAGTCGGGCAATAGACCGCGCCGCTCGAACTGTCAAACACAACTGGCACTGCTAAGAGTATGCCACGACTTCCACATCGCTGGTAACGGGTTGTACAGAATGTTGGTGACTACTTTGAAGATCAGTAAAACTTTGCAAAACGTATCTATTTTGTACGAGTGTAAGTAAATAGTTGCCACTATTAAAGTTCCAACCCTCGTATTTAGAAGAACAAATTAAGATAGCTCATTGTCAGCCGTACAAGCTGAAACGTAGGTAGCCAGTTGAGGAGTAAGAAGGTACTATGACCACAAAATAAAGTATACGTGAGTAGCAATTTATTATCAGAAATAAAGTTACACACTTTAGAGTGAAAAAAATACATATTTGAGTACAATCCTTGAAATGCACGGGAGTAAGGCCATAAAAAGTGCACCACGTTGGCGGATAAAAATGAAACTGTCAAAATAATTCAAGTACTAAGCAGCTGCACCCAAATTATTAACTGTCCTACGGTGCTGCCCGTTAACCCTGATACAAGAACATAAATTACTGATCAAGCATGTGACTGTAATTAGCATTTGCATAGACGGCTTTGACCCAATGACAAAATGTCTTCCACGGCGAAACCAAAATATGTTAAATTATTAATCAGTTGCAATAAAGATTGTTAAGAGGGAATTACGAATCAAGAAAGTAAATTGATCAACCAAATAATTATAATTAGCAACTGCCCAAACAACTTAAGACCCAATGATAAATATCTACCACGATGACGCCATTTCAAATAATACAATTTTACATAAATCACGATCAAAGAAAGTTTACGGGAACACTTACCTATCTTATGTGAACAGGACTTCACTGCAAGGAACTTTAATAGCATTTACGACACATACAGGGTAACTGAATTACCAGCAGGTGGCCATGCAACAAAATTTACAATGGTGAAGGTTCTCAGGATTTACATGAATTACGTGGAATTAGTAACTATCTTGAAGGATCTTAAACTTAAACATAGAGAGCTTTACGGATCGCCAGCCGGTATGGCCGAGCGGTTCTAGGCACTTCAGTCTGGAACCGTGCGACCGCTACGGTCGCAGGTTCGAATCCTGCCTCGGGCATGGATCTGTGTGATGTCTTACGGTTAGTTAAATTTAAGTAGTTCTAAGATCTATGGGACTAATGACCTCAGATGTTGAGTCCCATAGTGCTCAGAGCCAATTGAACCAATTGAACCCTTACGGATCAACGGTCGACCAAAGCGTCAGACTGAACTTATACCATCGGCCGCCTATAGACGGTGTTGCTTCAAATTACTTGAGCGTATTTAAAAGAAATCATTTGCATTAAATCACAAATAACTGAAGTATAATACAAAATCGTTCAAATGGCTCTGAGCACTATGGGACTTAACATCTATGGTCATCAGTCCCCTAGAACTTAGAACTACTTAAACCTAACTAACCTAAGGACATCACACAACACCCAGTAAGTTTAATACACAAAAGCAAGGCAAACGCTTTATTTCGGAGGAAAGCAAGCAGGCAATAACCGATCAAATATACATACAGAATCATTAAGGCAGTTGGGAAAAAAAATATATAATGGTAGTAATTCACAAGACGATTAACACACAGGCAGCTAGTCACGACAACACCAAGTGACAATTAATGCAGGAAGTTTAGAATCAGCTGGCCAGCTGACTTGCCAAAGGGATAACTTTTCTACAGGTGTATGAGGGATGTACAAAATGACTTGGCGAATGCCAGAATTCTAACCAAAGTATACAACGAGGCCCCTTTCTGGGTTTGGCCCCGATAAATAAAGCGTTAAGTAATAGTTGTACTGACCTGTAACAGATATGTATAAGCGGAATTTAACACTTCTAATAAAATATAAAACACTAATGTGTAAAACAAGTTTTACAAGCACGGAAAGCGTTAAACAATATTATAATTAAACAGAGAACGCCAATGAGTTAAAGTTATGTGGCAAACACTGAAAGCATTAACCACGATTCTAAATTAAATACCAAAATCACTAAAGAGTGAAAGAAGGCCTGCGAGCATTGAATCGATAATATGCCAGGCAGGTAGCGGCAGAAAACTTTAACGCCAACTGAGTTCAACACTATTTCAATAAAATGTAAGTCACCAATGATTTAAAAATTCCCGGCGGGCACTGAACAGATAGTTTGCCAGGTAGCTTACAGTTAATCTGAACAGTAAGCGCCTTCTAATAAAATACGGGACACCAACGAATTATGGAAGACTGGGGAACATTGAATAAGAAATACTCCAGGCAGATAACGTACATAATGATTTCATAGAGAGCGTGGCTTGTGAATACAAACGTACCAGTCACGCTGTTCGGTAACGTGAGAAGTAGATCACGAAATCAAAATCTAATACAACTTGCGAACAGCGAATGCTTGTCCATAAATTTAGCTAAACACAGCCTAGTGGCAAAACACAAAATAGCGCCTTCGGCTCACAACAGCGAATCGGAGAAACGACTACAAACACCAGCTAGACCGGAAAAGAACCAGGATGGAGTGGCCCAGACACAAGGGCACGCATCAGTTCCCTGGGCAGGTTCGCTTCCTCCAACGGACCAGCCGCTGACAGTTAAAACTCCAACTGGCGTGATGGTGGCAGTAACACTCCGTAACCTTCCAGTTATGTCGGCCAAAAGAACGTTCACACGTCGTCGGTAAACTTGGATTTGGAAGTCCCATACCTGTTTCAGTTCCTCACACCAAGTCAAGCACGCCCCTGTATAGATGTTCGCCGCTGCTTATGTGCGCCGGCCGCTGTGACGCTTGAGTCCAGAACAGAGCTGCTGCTTATACACAATTCTGGTGACTACATTGGAGGTAAGTAAAACTTTGAAACACGTATCTATTTTGTACGAGTGTAAATAAATAGTTGCCACTATTAAAGTTCCAACCCTCGTACATGCCTTCAAATGGGTATTGTACTACAGAGAGTGAACGGGCCGTACTTTGCCGTGCATTCTCGCGCGACCATCCACTTCAAATTGTATTGTGTATTTAAACCGGGGACCCAGAAACGACGGAGAGGCTTCGTACCGCCGTAGCCCTCAGTGGTTTACAACCCCACAACAGGCTGCAGCAGCCCCCCCCCCCCCACCGCCGCCCCCCCAGACCGAACACCAACCCCCCCCCCCCCCCCCCCCAAGGAAAGTCTGACATCAGACGAGTGTAACCCCAAATCTGTGCTTCGTAGAGCAATCATGATGTACGCGCACGTGGAGACAGTGTTTGCGCAGCAATCACCGACATACTGTAACTGAGGCGGAATAAGGGGAACTAACCCGCATTCGCCGAGGCAGATGGGAAACCGCATTAAAAACCATCCACAGGCTGGCCGGCACACTGGACCTCGACACTAATCCGCCGGGCGGATTCGTGCCGGGGACCGGCACCCTTTCCAGCTCGGGAAGCAGCGCGTTAGACCGCGCGGCTAGGTGGGCGGACCACTTCAAATTAATTTGGATTCATCGAGACAGTCGTGTGACACGGTGATGAACTGCAAGAAGCTATTCAGTCTGGTGCAAGCAGAATGTCTGTTGTGGACCAAAAGACGCCGTAGTATCACAAGAGAAATGTTATTTCCGACTTGAGAAGGTAGCAATGGAATTAGGAGTGACAATTTTCTTTGTTTTCGAGTGTTTAGTGAACAATGAAGACGCTATTATAAATGCAATTTTCCCTAGTCTGCCCCAAATTCTTGGAGTCATTTTGTGTTACATTTAGAGAATTGTTACGGTGACAATATTGTTGCTGATGTTAAGAGACAGCTGTAATCCGAAGAGTTCTCTTCCGCTTCCCTGTAAACAATCAAGAGCAAAAATTAGCTAATGCAGGAGACGGGTCTTGCTACTGTGACGCGTTAAATCTGAAGGCGAATATGCAAGTGGCGCTCCATTGCCAAGTAGTTTATTAGACAACTTCCGAGGGAATTTGACAAGTTTATGCTAAATCCATTTGTTTCCAGACCGTAAAATGCCAGTGGAAATTTGTAATGACAAAAATGAAGACAGGTAAAATAAAGTTTTAAGTTTAATTAGAAGATACATTTACATGAGCAACCTGAGTATGTAATTTTAGCTAATGCGAGAGATAACATTCGTGTAAAACCATTACTAATATTCTCCGCAGTGTCTTATCGCCACAGTATTCTATTTCACGTATCGTTTGCAGTACCTCACATATGCAAATGATAGTATTACTTAATAATACAGTTTCATTATCAAGGGCCTGATACATAAGAGTATAATTATAAGTATTCGTTACATAGGATTCTCGAAAAAAAATGTGATTAATTTTTCTCTCACTTCCGATGCCTTAGTTGTACTTCTGCTATACAGTCAACGGAGTGGTAAGTGTCTGTGTCGAGTATATATTTGAGCGAAATCATTTAAAAGCCTGCAGAGCCTTCTTTGTCCACTATTAAGTCGTGTAGCAAAGCAATAAATTTTACAGTGTTTTCTGCTTTGTCAGGGCAACCTCAGTTTCTCTAAGCAACAGGCGCAATTTATTTGACACGATTCCAGAAGCACATGCGACCACTCGTTTTGCGTGCGACAGGCGCTTGTTGAATAACTCACGCTAATGTGGCAGACTTGTGATGGGATATGGCTGCATGAGATACTTTTTCAACAGGAAACCTCCGTTAACTAACAAGACGTTTAGTAATGTTTCTTTACTTCCTGGTAGCTATTTCTCGCTGCTAAATTGCACAGCACCTCGTTCCAGCAGACTGCATAACTTTGCGTTCCCGAATGCTCCACTGTCGCTCTGTTTGCCGTGGGCACCAATATCGGTACAGATGAAGTTATAGTTAGCTCCCACGACTGTTTGGAACACAACTTAGAAAAATTGCTTGTAGCTATAGTACATATTTTCAGAATGCTTCTGACGGGCACTTGACTCTAACACGTTTGCCATCGGTGCAACCGGCACTACTAGGAAATTTCTATTTGTCCCAAGATCTTGTCGCGCCACATTTCATTTCCTGAGTTGATGACAGAAATGGCGTAATATACGTATTATGCTCCTTGTACAAAACTCCCCACATCACATTACAAGTTTCGTGAATGATCCTCTCATCTGTAATATTGGAGAGCTGATAGAGTAACTCAAGCTTTTGAATGACGAACTCGTGGCGAGATACCTGAAAAAACCATAAATTGTATCAATAACATATGTAACAGCGTCACAATGGTATTAGCATTTTGTTGAAATTGGTGAACTGAGGAAGACCATGAGAGAAGTCTGAGGGATTGTTTTCCGAGAGACTGGAAAAAAAATGGAATGATAATGCTTCTGGCAAAGGTGCGAATACATCTATACTGTGGCCTTTCCTCACTCAGATTATCGTCCTAACGGGCATCAAGCATCTAAACAAACTCAGAGTAGCATCATCGATGAAACGCAAAGTAATAATGAGAATAACTAGAATAAAACCAGTCATAGCGAAGAGCTGTTTTACACAATAGCAGCGGATATTCCTTCAACAATGTTCCAGAATTTTCACCATGCACCGGAGTGTGCGCTGATATGAAAGTGGCGGATTAAAACTGTGTGCCAGACCGACTTGGTGTTGTCGCGCAATGACGTTGAAACGTCCCCTTAGAAACATTTATGAACCACTGTGCTGATAAACCTCTTACATTATTTGATTTTCAAACAGCTGAGCAGAACTGAACGTACTCAGACATTTCGCTCTTTACATATTCTGATCTACACTAAATTGACACACAATATTTTTAGCGCAACGCAATCTGACTTTCAATAATCCCTACAAAAGAATGGCCCTGACTAACATTAACCTATACCTTTCATGAATCACTTACCTCACAAAAATCTTCGTTACTAGAACTACTGCAATACAGCGAGCGCCACTACTGCCAGCTAAATAAAAGATTCAAACTACTGAAGGCACTAACTATCGATAGGCATAGTTAGCAAATGGAAGATTTTGATAGAGAACAAACAATGTATTTATCTTAATAGTGTTCAAAAGTCATAATATGTATAGCAGTTCATGTCATCCAGTCTTACAAATTTATTGTCTCTGATGGACACACGTCCAGATCATCCGCTCTCAAAACTCTTCCATTTCTCTCCCCACATCCATCACTGCTGGCGGCTCACCTCCAACTGCGCAACGCTACGCGCTGTTAGCAGCTAACTTCCCAACACTACAATAGCAAATTTCAACAATGCAAACCAGCCACAGGCTGCACACAGCAGTCAGTGATTTTCATGTAGAGCGCTACGTGACGTTGCCAATATAAAAACCTAACCTACTTACAACGTGAAGCACGACTATGTGCGATGGTCTGTCGCATATTTATCCTTCCAGTGCCTAAGGCTACAAAGCCTCCACGAGACACAGCTTTGTCATTTGGGTTACCTGCTCGGCAGGCGTTCAGCGGTAAAAAAACGTCCGTTTAAATCTATATTTTCGATATGACCTACAGATGGCGACACTTGTGCAATTCTAATTTACATCGCCTGTCAGATGGGCTGGAATTGAGTGTTGCTTTGCATCATTCCACCCATCGGGTAATCTTACAGGCTGCACAGCCCGACGAGCACTATGAATTCAGCTGCTTATATCGCTCCTCCTTCCGGATGCGTGACCAGGATACACTCTCACGCCACCGGAAAATACAGCGATACATTAGAAAATTACTCAATGCCGTAAAACGCCGGGACCAGCGACAGACATGCTTCAGACCCCGTTAACTTTCCCAAACACTGGAAAGTATCCCACAGACTTGCTAGTACCTATCCTATCCCATCCCATCACATCACATCCTTTCTTATCTCATCCCATCCCTCAGTAGCGATCCTTCACAACAACCTTCTATTCCCTGACTACCTGAGCAACGACAGTCGCTTTGCGTTTTATGTCTCTGACATCTTCTCCATCCCCGACGACCTCACTTTGATTACTCCAAATTCCCTACTATCCATCAACGCACAGATACCACAGTCTCTCCCCTGGATTCCAGCTCCTGGTTAAACACTCCAAGCACAGTACAGGACATAATACAAGTACTTCACAGAGAACACAAAACATTCCCTGGTCACAGCCACATTATCTACCAACACCTCAAAGATTGCGCTATCCCCTTTGTCACCGTATTTGCAACCCTGTATACCAGTATCCTCTCCATAGGCTACTACCCGGACATTTGAAAGACCTCCAATATCCTGATTTTCCTGAAACCAAACAAACCACCCATTGATATCTCATCTTACGCCCATCTGCCTCATCTCAGTGTTTAGCGGTGCCTTTCAATCCATCTTCTCCTGACACATCCACCGGTATCTGCACCAGCACCATCTGCTTCCTATCACCAAGTGCTGCTTCCGTTCTTCCTTCTCTGCTAATGATCAACTTCTGAACCTCACCCATCTACTGTCTGAACCGTTCAACAACCGTACATCCGCCATCTTTGTCCCCTTGATCGAGAGAAAGCATATGACCACGTGTGACATTCCGGCCTCCTCAAAGTCGAGACATATGCAGTTCCAATCAACTATGTCTGCCTTATTGTGTCCCTCCTCTCCAATAGCCTATCCTATGTCATTCTGATACCTTCTGCCCTAGTGCAGGGCTGTCCTAAGATTCCGTTCTCTCCCCTCTCCTTTACGTTTTGTACACTGCAGATAGGCCCAAACCACCTCCTCCCATCCACCTCCTTCAGTAATCTGACAGCATCTTTCTCCTTGGCCTCCGTCCTTCGCTCCAGAAATCCCAATGATCCTTCCAAATCCATCTTAATCAGTATACCTTCTGCTGTAACCAATGGATCCTTAGAATTAACCCCTCCAAAACACAGGCAATAATTGGAGGACGCAATAATCCGAACCTCCTGGCTCTATGACTTCCACCCACCATTAACAACCGTCCCATCAAGCTGACACACTAAAATACCTTGGACTAACCCTCGACGGACAACTAACATGAAAATCTCAGCTACTAACCATCCAACAGAAAGCCCACAACAGACTAAGTCCGTAAAATCGACTCCAACACTCCTATTGTGTCTCCTCTCCAGTCCTATTGTACTGCCGCGCCTCTACCAAAACATATCACCAACCTTTCACCTGAACACCCTCTACATGCTCTCCTAAGGAAATTTAAACCCCCTCCATGCCCTAGACCATGAAGTCTGACCCAACATACCAGTCCTACCAACTCTAAATCTATACTACCCTATCCACCCCTCTCTCTGATCCTCCCCCTCTCTCTTTCATGTGCCTCAGTCCCGCACCTTCACAGGGTCGGCATGTTATGTTTGGATTTTGGAAGGTTAATTTAAGGGGTGTCGCCACCCCGGTGGATGATATGATGAAGAAGATAACACAACACGGTGACGAGGACGAGGACAACACAACACCCAGTCCCTGAGATGAGAAAAATCCCCGACCCAGCTGGGAATCGAACCCAGGCCCCTTTGCATGGCATTCGGTCACGCTGACCACTCAGCTATCGGGGCGGACGTCCTCCTCTTCCCCTACCATACCATATCTTTTCCCCTTTCCTGCTGCCTTCCCCCACCCCCAAATCCCTTTCAGTATTCAATCTACAGCTCCCAATACCAGTTACCCCTCTCTACCTGTCCCCAATAGCCTCCCGTTCCCAGTTCACTGTCTCTCTCACCACCATTCACCTACCTCCCGTCATACCCACCCTTGTTTTCATCTACAATCCCAGGGTAGGTTCTTTACCAGTTATAATGAAACTGCCCGGTGCTCCGATTTTAAAGGTCAGTGTATCTTCCGTCATGCTCAGTGTTTTTTCAATTGTTTCGTGTTCCATTTTTTTCTCGAATGTTTTTAACTGTGCTGCCTGCACTGTTTTTAAACAATTCATGAAGACAGCAATTTGTTTTTAGTACACGTGTCTCCTTGGGGGTGGGTTGTTTGGGGAAGGAGATCAGACAGTGAGGTCATCGGTATCATCGGATTAGGGAAGGATGGGGAAGGAAGTCAGCCGTGCCCTTTCAAAGGAACCATCCCAGCATTTGCCTGAAGCGATTTAGGGAAATCACAGAAAACCTAAATCAGGATGGCCGGAAGCGGGATTGAACCGTCGTCCTCCCGAATGCGAGTCCAGTGTCTAACCACTGCACCACCTCACTCGGTATGTGTCTCCTTGCTTTTTGTTTTTGTCATCTAAGTTAATGTTAAGTTCTACTAGTTGAAGAGCGGCTTATTTATACCCCTGCCTGTATGGAGCGAGGGGGGATGAAATAATAATGGAGGGAAAAAAAGAGTCACCTGGGGGAGCTGATCAGCTGGTCTACATTCGAAGCCGACGCTACATCTTCTAGTTACGACGACCGCCAGCGGACAACAGCCCGCGGCCTGTCTTTGATGGCCACCAGTCCATTCCTATGAGACTAAACTTAAAGGAATTCTTGCAGGAGTCTAACGAACCATGGTAGGACTTTGAATCAATCATACTTGTCAAATGTTGTACCTGACATTGGATCTCTCCTAAACGAGAGTGGTGTATTGACTCACTGAGTCAGTAAGAAACACTAAGATTCTGAACGGTCACTCAGTAGTTGTATTGCCGTAGCCACCTTGATAGAACTGCGAGAGACTGTACCCTACAACAGAGCACAATAAATTGAACAGTACAGAATGTCTAAGGGAACACAATAGATTGCTGAACAATGAAGTTGCTTTCACTGTGAATTAACAGATAAGCACATTATTTTACCATCTCAGGGCCACTTTTCCGTATGCTAGTGCCATTAAATAAGTTATGCAACACACTTTCTTTTTTCTGGGACTCTTTCTGTTGAAGAAATCTAGAATTTGTTGTGGTATATTATTGTATATTCCCGCTTCAGCCCTACAGTTTCACGAAGTTCCGATAGGTGGCTATGCTGTACGTAGCCTTCAAAATGCCGTCTGTGACGGAGGTATGTTCCAAGCAGAGAGCTGTCACTGAGTTTCTTTTGGCGGAAACCCAGAGAATCGCAGATATTTATAGGCGCTTGCAGAATGTCTATGGAGACCTCATAGTGAACAAAAGCACGGTGAACCGTTGGGTGAGGCGTCTGTCATCGACGAGCAAATTTGCCAGATCTCCTGCGTGCCGCCTGGTGTACACAGCTGTGACACCTGCACTGTTCGAACATGCGGACACACTCATTCGAAGTGATCGAACCAACTTCCTCGTCTCCATGACAAAGAAAGGCCTCACACAAGTCTACACAGCCGACAAGAGCTCACAAAACTTCATTGGGCTGTCCTGCCTAGTCCGCCCTATAGCCCGGATCTCGCACCTCCCGACTTCCACGGGTTTGGAAAAGTGAAGGCCGCACTCCGTGGGAAGCAGTAGACGTTGGCTCCGACGTTTACTTGTAGAATAGTACCATTCGCACATGCTGGCCATCCCAGCAAGGTAGCGTAATGCTGTCGGTCTGACGGAGATTACGTTGAAAATAAAGTGTTTCGTAGCCATACGAGTGGGGAATGATATGGTGTATTGTTAACCCGAATAAAAATAACCCGCTTTTAGAAAAAAAAGTGATGCATTACATATTGAATGACTGTTGTACTTATTGAAAGGTTTCAAACTACTTAGTACAATCGATAAAGCATAGGCAGCGAACAAACAACGACAGGAGATTATTCAATGGAAGGGTTTGCACCACAGTCTATCACGATAAATAACCACATGAGATTTTGCTTTAATTAGTAACTCAATGTTATTTCAGGGAATAAATCTGTTCAGGATTGCATTAGCACAAGAGCAGAGGTGACTGAAATTACTAGCATGAACAACGTGATGTTAAATCTCGTTATGGAAACTTTGCCCAA
The DNA here is from genome assembly GCF_021461395.2 of Schistocerca americana. Lineage (NCBI taxonomy): Eukaryota > Metazoa > Arthropoda > Insecta > Orthoptera > Acrididae > Schistocerca > Schistocerca americana. Next base: position 182,806,036 of record NC_060122.1, read on the forward strand.
ATCTCATAGTAAGGCAAAACATTCATGACATACGATTTCGTATTTCATGTACTGAGCGGGTTTAATGTCTACACGTATCTACAGCTTAGTCGCCTATTTATTATGCACAGGGATTGGAAGAAATTACGTCGCTATCGGGATTGTGTGATTCTCACGCGTAATTTTCATAGTCCTACCATTCACACACTGGTTACTCACTACCGTTGCTAATAATTATGCACACAAAACGGCTACTTGGATCTGAATAGGTTGGACGAGAACAATACGTAAACACAAGATATCATACGGGGGCAAACGAGGGCCAAGCAGAGAAAAATACACGACACACGTACAAATCAAAGGTACACCCTAACAAATCTTCACACGATCGCACATTTAGGCTGCCATTATATTTTTCATGAACGATCATTGCTCATTAACTGTGCAGCGAACACCATGTCGGTGATTGGAAGTGAACGGCAAAACTACGTAATCACCAGACTGGGTCGTTCTTGGATTATTAGAAAAATTGCACACGCAGCACTCGCAAATCCGCACCTTAACTAACTTGGGTAGCAGATGGTCGTTTCTTAAATCACAATTTCACATGCGAGAGTACTTAAATATCTCACACTGTTCACTCGATCACAACGCTAAGCTGAAACAAATATCTAAAAATGCCTACCCATTTTTACAACCGTTGCAACCAAATGGTTCCGTGAAAGCAAAACCATTAAAGAATTTTCGAAAAATTTAATTAAACTGCATAATAATCAAGCTCATTATTATATAAATTCTTCAAACATTAAGTATGCTGAAGACACCACTTGTTCAACTTCATTCAGTTGGAGTCAAAGTAGCACAATGAGCTCGTTAGAAACCTAAGACATACTACTGAATTTACTTGTAGAATAACATAAAAGGTGGTCGCAACACAATCTAAACTATGACTGTCCTGAAAAAGAATGGATTATTGATTTTAAGTCAATATACCTCGTACTTTCGATTTACCAAACAACCTGATGGAGACGCACACGGAATCTGTCCATCCTCTAAGCCAGCCGGAAACCGAATGCTGAAAATATCGGAGCACCGTCTAGGGGTCACTCTCTTCTTCCCTGAGGACGAGTGGAATTGGTTCTACTAACCACGAAGATTCCACCACCACAGGTGAATTTATGAACGTTCACCCCAAGTATTAGGTTGACAGCAAAGGCGAACTAAAAAATGTATCTCAACACTACAGCTGCTCAACTCACGTAGGCACTTCCAAAACACTCATTCATGACAAACGATAGCAATATGTTAGGTATAGGAAAAGAATATGTATCGTAAGATAAATAAATAAAGCGTCTCTTCGCGAAAGTCTCTCGGTAACTGAACAAAATATGAGGATGAGCAATGTGACACTAATAATGAGGAACTTAAGGTACCTCAATGGAAAGTAATAGAGCGGAACGATCAGTTCCTTCTCATATATCCAACTCCATTTTTATATACACCCTCGGAAACAACAGGTTTATTTTTCAAATCATTAGTCCTGAAACTGGTTTGATACCACCCTCCACTTTCTCTTATCTTGTGCTATTCTTTTCATCTCTACTTAACTACTACACTCAATGTTCTCCATAAACTTTTTACTCTAGCCTTTAACAGCCCCCACAGTTTTTCACCTCCTATCCCAAGCTAACTGTTCCTGGTTGCAGTACCAGATGTTCCGCTAACCTGTAGCTTTTTGTGGTAAGTCTTCCACAGACTTCTTTTCTTATCTGCATCTTTTAGTACTTCTTCGTTTCGTGCTCAAACTGCTGTTAACGTCTTTTTCATGTTCTTCGATAGCAACATAATTCAGATACTTCTAATGTCTTCTTCTGCACTTTTAACTACCACAGAATTCTGTGTGGAGACTTATTTTAGGAAGTCATTCTTTAATTCTATATCAGTATGTGATATCAAGGGCCTCCAGCAAAAGACATTCCATCGCAATGAATGTCATCCTTGCGAGACCTGGCCATGTGAAAGCTATTCCACATGATGCGGAAGACATATGAGCAAAGTGAAATACCCTCGGACTTCAGGATGAATGTAATAATTCCGCTAACCATCACTTTAGTAAGTCATTGCAGCAAAATACTGACACCAGTTTTTTGCCAGAAATGAACCAACAGATAGGCAACACGAAACTAAGACTTAATGTAGGAGACAGACTGAAGAAAGATAAACCTACATTTATAACATTGGTACATTTAGAAAAAGCTTTTAACTCTTTACTGGAGTAGATTATTAGAGACTCTAAAGGTAGCAAGGATAAAATACAGGGAGAGAAAGTTTCTTTAAAACTTATGCAGAAACCAGATTACTGTTATAGGATTAGCAGAACATTGTCCTGTCTCCACTAACTTGACGTTTAGATCTGTCCAGCAGAGCTTGTACCAATTAATGGTCTCATTGAAGGAAAATCAGTGTTTAATGTCCCAACAACAGCGAAGTTATTACAGATGGGGAATGACTTCAGTTTAGGGAAGATGGTGACTGATACAGTCCATGTCTATTTCAAAGGAACCCTCCCAGCATTCGCTTTAAGCATTGTAGAGTATCCATGAGAAGCATTATACGCAATGTCCAGAAGGAGATGAGATGTAATGCGAGAATCTCATTCTCATTTATCGTAATCCAATTTCACACACATATTTTTAACAGTGTTTGCAGATCAAGCATAACCTTGGATTGAGGAAGATGGTGAATGAAATGGTCCGTTTCTGTTTCAAAGGAACCATCCCAGCACTTGCTTTAAGGGCTGTAGGGTATCTATAAAAAGAATTAATTGCAGTGCCCGGATGGAAATTTGAACTGTCGTCCTAGATGGCAGGAGTCTAGCGTCTTAAACAAAGGCAATATCTCGCTTGGTCGCCTGATGAACCAAACATCGTTTCAAACACTCTCACCTTCAAAACCGGTCAGGACAGAATGCGTTGTCGACAACCACAGCAGCTATCTCTAAAGGGGAAAATATTAAATTTTTTCATAAGTTCACGGGCGAAGTCACAAACAGCACCAGGCATAGCTGTCTAACACAAAGAAACAATGAACATTGTAAGTCGGTTACGGACATAAGCACACGTTGCTACATCGGCACCAGTCGGCAGCCAAAAGTACACATTCACCGATAGGTTGACAGAGAGAGAGAGAGAGAGAGAGAGAGAGAGAGAGAGACAGAGACAGAGAGGGGGGGGGGGGCAGAGAGATCTTTGTTTGCCCTTGTTACGCAGAGCAATAAGCTATATTTCAGACGCAATAACATCTGCCACGCACTTGACAGTGCAGTTAAGAGCCTTAATAAATTGTTCAGGAAATAGTGGATTGAGGATCGAGGACGGGTGACCTCTAGGAAAGAAGCAAAGTACATTCGGCCATAACGAACATTGCCTCCCATCATTGTCTCCCTCCCATCTTAAAAAATAATGCAGTTCTCCACCTCTGCCTTCTATTGGTTATTAATAAAGCCCGGATTTCTAAGCAATAAAAGACAGTAAAATAAGCAAGCAAATAAGGAGGAAGACTGGTGAAAATAGGCACCAAAAAAGAAAAAAAATGTATTGACACAAATGTGATAGTTTCACATAGCTGTTACCTTATTGAAAGCTATTACCATACACAAGGAAGGTCATCCTACGATTTTGTTGTGTAAAACTTCTGCTTCTGTCAGTGAATTATGACTTGTACAGTGAAAGTGTTCCTTTGACGCCGCATGACGTCACAGGTGAATGTGAAATGCACCATAGCTCTTCTTCATTTTTTGTTGCTTCACCAGAAAGCCTTTTAAAAATTTGACACAGGTTTTTGTAACTGTTATTTTTCTATAGCAGCTGATATAGTTTCTCGAAAGAAATATTTACAACCCCATATGTATATCTGACGAGAGTGTTACTAAAATTTCGTCTATCATAGAAAGTGATTGTTTCACGGAATTATTTCAAACTCGCAGTTGACAAATACACACTTCAACACCCTTACATCTTGCACAGTACACAATAAAATTATGGTAATGGTCTAAGAACATTGTACTCGATAATGGTGTGATAGGCGAAATCTAGATTTACAGAAGAAATTACAGTAAAATATAGTCAAAAGGCGGTTTATTCTTTCAAAAAAATACTCCATGACTGTGGCCTAGCACCATCGAAAACTTTTTTGATTTAGGATGTAGTGTATCTATTCTTGGATGCCGTTTTTAGCAAAACATTCTTGTGCTGTGGCAATGCTGACTGCATCTTCTGAATTTAGGGAATTCAAAACGTATTTTCACTCCACTGAAACGATCTGCGTAGTATAACACAGCATGTAACCACGTTTCCCGCCGAGTTAAAACTGACTGAGGAGATAAAACCAAATTTGGAATGAGTTCACAGAATTCCTAAATTTTAATTAGTGACTTGACAAACACTGTCTTCACAATAGAAACAACAGAGTCCACATCGTTATATCGAATTCTGACAGTTTCAGCGACATACTGTTTGTAAACCGTGAGTAAAGTACGTCAGGTGAAGTAATTTAGGGTAAAGAACTTTTAATCCAGCTCCCATGCTATAAGGAACAGCACCACTGAAAAATAACAACACACTGTCAAACCGTAAACATTGTGGCCTCAAGAAAGCTAACGAGTCACTGAAAAATTTGCAACAATTTACTCGACCGAGTGCTTTCATTGCACCAACTACAACGCAACACACGCACTGTCCTGATGCATCTGTTGTTTCGTCAATAGAAATCCATATGTTTTCGTGCTTCAGTATATTCCACAGACTACAAATTGCTTCCTGAAAACTCTGTTGCATATATGCGTATTTCTAAGATGAACTGTGGGCAGCATCAGCAACTTGGACGGCAAATTCCCTTCTGTAATTTCGTCCAGTTGCGTTTAATTAAGCTGGCACTAATAGTGCAGCTTTAATAGGCCTGGTTTTAAAATGAAATTACAGTAAAGGATTGTGGCATATAGTTTTTGCGCATTGTATATTCGTCTGGTACCCTTGTGTATTTTTCTAAAAATACACAAAGTTGGACATTATTCACTTTCCTCAACAGAATGCCAAATCCACTAATGCTAAGCACAAGTCTTTGAAAAATGTATCATAACAACCCGAATGTTCACCAATATTGCTTTTAATCAGTTGCTGGTTTAACTTAGATTTATTCTTAAGTCTCCCGTTAAGCCGTGTGCTATTATGTCCTGGACAGTGTCGCATTGTCTTTTTTTTCGCAGGGAATGTCGATAAGGTTTATCATTCTTGCAAACTACCGGTAAACGTTCGGCCAATGCCGAAAATTATCAAATCAATCCTGTTGCTGTTTCCAATAGTTTTGTAAAACACAATTACACGAATTGGGAAGTATGAGTCTTTAGAATCTCTTCTTCCTCTGGTCGTTTATCAGATTGTCCAAGGACACGTTGGTGTCGAGCTGACCGCCACAAACGGGAGAGTGATTTCAAATGGCTCTGAACACTATGGGACTTAACTTCTGAGGTCATCAGTCCCCTAGAACTCAGAACTACTTAAACCTAACTAACCTAAGGACATCACACACATCCATGCCCGAGGCAGGATTCGAACCTGCGACGTAGCGGTCGCGCGGTTCCAGACTGTAGCGCCTAGAACCGCTCGGCCACTCTGGCCGGCGAGAGTGATATAGGGCTGAACATCGCAGAATGCCACTCAATGTTCCTATTGACTATGATGGGACACCATGCAGGTCTCTGCTTTCTGTAGCACGGTGCCAGCGGCAAGTGAGGCATGACACCTTGAGATCTCAAACCAGATTCCAGTAACCTATTCCTGTCGGTTGGTAGCGAAACTCTGACCCTACCCTCTGTCCGGATTTCTGCTGTTGTCGTCCGATTATCCGTCAGTCGAAAAAATCCCATGATCTTCCCGTGGCGTACTCCCTCAGGAAGGACCCCAGCCTCTTCCTCTTCTTACGTTGCTTTCCTGACTTCACCTCAACAATCAGTCATTCTGCAGTCACTACGCTACAACGTACTGGCTATGGAGTCTGTTGGTATGGCGTTGCAGAATCACTCATGCAAATGATTTCATCTTTCTCAGAGCCCGAAAGATGGAGGCAGATAAGCCGTACCTGCACGCTCTCTGAATATTCTGTACTGCGATCTCCACAAATAGCCATCACGTACTCAGGCCATTTTTATACGAGTTTCTTTCCATACCAGAAGCATGTGAAACTTATTCAACAAGCACCGAAACAGTGGAGTATTGGTGTGATAGTGATCGGTGCGGTGTTCTTGGTGTTACATTCCTGTTTCTGCCAATATATAAAATGCGGTAAACAGAATCTATACAAGCCATATCTTAAATGTGAGAAATAAATGCAACAATGTCTCTTCCAGAAACGGATCAGAGACCTCCAACTCCCCCTCCTCCCCCGCCCACCACTTCCAACTGATTCTTTAAGGAATCGAATTCCACCTTCATAAAAGTTACTTCTTCAAGCATCTCAATGTTTATGACATCTCCTGCATTATTTGTCGTACAATGATATAATTTCGCAGGGTCAATCCGTGTCATATGTGGATATTGACGGGAAAATGCGTTGACAGGTGTTGCAGAAAAATACGGAAACACCAAAAACAGACACATTACCACACTTAATGAGGTGCACGAAACCTGTCGACATACAGAACAGCTTCCAGTCGTCTCAGAATGTGTAAATACAGATCCTCTATGGTCTTCAAAGGAATCTCATACCACACTTCCTTCCGGCAGCGATGGTAGAGGTGAACAGCGATCGCACACTACTGTTCAAAACACTACTATTTACGTGGGGCAGTATGTTTTCATTCATTGCGCTTCTTTAGCTGTTTGTTTTTAATTTTTATATTATTCCGTGTACTAGGAAAGTTGATTATTATTTATGGTATTATCTAAAATATCGCCACTTGAGCGTATGTCAATTACTGTCTCTTAACTTTTTCCTTTCCAAGAATCTAGCTTTTATCGTGTTTTATTTCATTGCTTTTTATTACTGTTATGCCTTTTACAACTTATAACCCATTACAGACTACTGATTGCATCCCACTTTATTTTAGGTCGCACAATTACCAGTGAAAATATGTGTACGCCTACAGTAGCGACATCTGGTCTCACAAACACTTTGTGGCTACTGTACGACAGTTTGTTTCGAACAGTAGTGCTGCTGACAAAATGAGTCTTGTGTATACCATTATTTATATATGTTCGACGTTGCTGGCGCTGATTTTGTGTTTAGCTTTTGACGCTGTCACTATGGCTCCAGTATATTAGGACATGTTTTTATGAAACAGTTACGCCTCATCATATATATAGGGCACAAGGCACATTTATGTCAGTAACACTTTTCATCGTGGTGTATTTTATTGTTTTAAGCTGTATAGTAACTGTTAATTGTATTTGTGTTTTTCCCGTATTTTGCTGCAGATCTGAAGTGGTCATTATAGTATGGAGACATAAAAATATCCGACCATAGACGTGAAGTAAAGAAAATTTATTGTATTTCTTTTCTTTCGTGTGCAGCTTTAGCGAGAGAAGCCTCAACTACGAAACATGGGCGCATGTTACTGTCGGCAAATGGTGAAGAACAGCGAGATGCAGTTCGATATTTGTGAGCCAAAGGGCACAAACCGTGTGAAATTTACAGGGACGTCCGTATGGATCATAGCAGTGTCTCCAGATGGTTTGCATTCTCCCAAGGAGGCGGAGTGAACTTCAGCTTTTTGTCACTCTCCGGGCAGCCGCTAACAGCTACAGCCTCGCAGAATGTCGGAGCCATTGAGCAGATTTGAACGATCGGCGTGTGCAGCTTGTGAACCTCACCGAAGCAGTTCGACATTTCCTATTGGTTGGTGTACGGTACTGTTGATGACATTTTGACATTTCGTTAAGTTAGTGCTCTCTGGGTGCCTAATAACCTGACACATAACAACAAGGGCCAGCGAATGATGACAAGCTTGGATAAATTAATGCGTTACGCAGTAAAAGGGCATGACTTTTTGAAAGAAATCGTCACTGGTGTTCAGTCGTGGGCGTACCACCACACACCTGAAACCAAGCAGGCCCCTATGGGGTGGAGGCACGCTGGTTCTCCAGTACGAAAAAAATCAAAGTGACTCAGTGTGCTAGGAAAGTGGTTGTGAGAATGTTTTGGGATATGCATGGTGTGTAATTGATGCACCACTGCGGCCTACATTAAAACGTTAGTTAAGTTGCGTCGTGCCCTTCGTGACGAACGCTACAACATTAATGCTGATGGTGTCAATCTTCAACAAGACAATGCTTGCCCTCATGTTGCTTCTCCTGTTCCTGAGGAAATCGCCAAATTTTGGTTGGAGGTGCTACTGCATCCACCATAGTCTGGACCTTACACCGTCGGACGCTCATCTGTTTGGTCCTATGAAGCAATTCCTCAATGGACGACGCTTTACGACAGATGTGTAACTGAAATCATCAGTCTGCAGATGGCTGTACTCCAACCAAATGGCCGGCCGGAGTGGCCGAACGGTTCTAGGCGCTACAGTCTAGAACCGCGCGACCGCTACGGTCGCAGGTTCGAATCCTGCCTCGGGCATGGATGTGTGAGATGTCCTTAGGTTAGGTTTAAGTAGTTTTAAGTTCTAGGGGACTGATGACCTCAGATGTTAAGTCCCATAGTGCTCAGAGCCATTTTGAGCCAACCAAATGGACTTCCACGAAACGAGCATATTGGTATTTGGTACCACGATGGGAGCAATGTGTTGAGAACGTTGGTGACTAAGTAGAAAAGTAAGTAAAAGGTGTAACTTCAATTGTGAATTTTATTGTCTGTTATTGGCGTTCCGCAAGGTAGTGTTATAGTTCATTTGCTGTTCCTTATCTATATAAACGATTTGGGAGACAATCTGAGCAGCCGTCTTCGGTTGTTTGCAATGAGGCTGTCGTTTATCGACTAATAAAGTCATCAGAAGATCAAAACAAACTGAAAAACGGCTTAGAAAAGATATCCGAATGTTGCGAAAAGTCGCAGTTGACTCTAAATAACGAAAAGTGTGAGGTCATCCACATGAGTGCTAAAAGGAACTCGTTAAACTGTGGTTACACGATAAATCAGCTGCAAATTCAAATAAATACCTAGGTATTATAATTACGAACAACTTAAATTGTAAGGAACACACAGAAAATGTTCTGAGGAAGGCTAACAAAAGACTGCGTTTTATTGACAGGACACTTAGAAAATGTAACAGACCTACTAAGAAGACTGCCTATACTACACTTGTCCGTCCTCTTTCAGAATACTGCTACGCGGTGTGGGATCCTTACTACATAGGACTGACGGAGTACGTCGAAAAAGTTCAAAGAAAGGCAGCACGTTTTGTATTATCGCGAAATATGGGAGAGAGTGTCATACAAATGATACAGGATTTGGGCTGGACATCATTAAAAGAAAGGCGTTTTTCGTTGTGACGGAATCTTCTCACGAAATCCAATCAGCAACTTTCTCTTCCGAATGCGAAAATATTTTCTTGACACCGACCTACATAGGGAGGAACGATCACAACGATAAAATAAGGGAAATCAGAGCTCGTACGGAAAAATATAGGTGTTCATTCTTTCCGCGCGCTATACGAGATTGGAATAATAGAGAATTGTGAAGGTGGTTCGATGAACCCTCTAGCAGGCACTTAAATGTGATTTGCAGAGTATCCATGTAGATGTAGTTGTAGATGTAGATGTTATCTTTTTGCCAATAAAATTATTTGCGTTACTTGCCAACCCTCCCTCATTGATACCGGCTTCTGACAACAGTGAATTCGAAAAAGAAAGCTTGGATGTACGAACGTTAGCCCAGTACTTAGTCGTATCTGGAACTTTTCCTTTAGGAGTGGTCGGTTTCCTGACCGATTAAAGTACTCGGTAGTGAAGCCACTTTATAAAAAGGGAGACAGGGATAATGTTGACAATTATAGACCTATTTATATGCCATTGGTGTTTGCTGAAGTTATCGAGAAGGTTGTATATACAAGGTTACTTGAGCATTTAAATTCACATAATTTGCTGCCAATTGTAGAGTTTGGTTTTAGAAATGGTTTAACAACTGAAAATGCTATATTCTCTTTTCTCTATGAGGTTCTGGACGGATTAAATAAAAGGTTGCAAACGCTAGGTGTTTTCTTTGATTTAATGAAGGCTTTTGACTGTGTTTACCACAAAATATTACTGTAGAAGTTGGACCACTACGGAGTAAGGGGAGTAGCTTACAATTGGTTCGCCTCTTACTTTAAGAACAGAAAGCAGAAGATAATTCTCCGCAATATTTCGAGTGATATTCAGTCCCAATGGTGCACTGTTAAGTGAGGCGTTCCCCAAGGGTCGGTGCTGGGGCCGCTGCTGTTTCTTATTTATATAAATGATATGCCTTCTAGTATTACACGTGATTCAAAAATATTTCTGTTTGCTGATGACACCAGGTTGGTAGTGAAAGATCTTGTGTGTAATATTGAAACATTATCAAATAATATAGTTCATGAAATAAGTTCGTGGCTTGTGGAAAATAATTTGATGCTAAATCACAGTAAGACCCAGTTTTTACAGTTTCTAACTCACAATTCAACAAGAACTGATATTTTGATCAGACAGAATGGGCATATTATAAGCGAGACGGAACAGTTCAAGTTCCTAGGCGTTCGGGTAGAAAGTAAGCTGTTGTGGAAAGCCCATGTTCAGGATCTTGTTCAGAAACTAAATGCTGCTTTATTTACCATTAGAACAGTATCTGAAATAAGTGACAGTTCAACACGAAAAGTAGTCTACTTCGCATATTTTCATACGCTTGTGTGATATGGTATTATTTTTGGGGTAATTCTTCTGATTCAAAAAGGGTATTTTTGGCTCAAAAACGGGCTGTTGGAGCTATATGTGGTGTAGGTTCGAGAACCTCTTGTCGACCCCTATTCAATAGTCTGGGAATTCTGACATTGCCCTCACAGTATATATTTTCTTTAATGTCGTTTGTTGTTAGCAATATTAGCTTATTCCCAAGAGTTAGCAGTTTTCACTCAGTTAATACTAGGCAGAAATCAAATACGCATGTGGAATGCACTTCCTTGACCCTTGTGCAGAAAGCAGTGCACTATTCTGCTGCATCCATTTTCAATAAGGTACCACAAGAACTCAAAAATCTTAGCAGCAGCCCAAACGCTTTCAAGTCTAAACTGAAGAGTTTTCTCGTGGCTCACTCCTTCTATTCTGTCGAGGAGCTCCTGGAAGAGCTGAAAAATGAAGCCAATTATAGTGTTACATTGTTGATTTTCTTTGTTTAAACTTACGAATTGCCGCCTGAGTACGTTTCTTGTATTTCATTTTATCTGTTTTTACTATCGTGTTATAATTTCATGTATTGACACGTTTCATGACCATGAAGACTTCTCCTTAATTTGGTCCCACGGAACAATAAATAAATAAATAAATAAAAAGGTAACGTTGGCCTGTAGCTCAGAGGCGCAGCTCGGCAGTTGTGGAAGGGAACGGGGGAAGGGCAGCGCCCACTCGCCCCACCACCCACGCCTGCTGGCAGCCGGAGAGAGGGGTCTCGCAGGGCACGCACACGCACCGCAGCACGCAGCGAGCGGACTCGGCGCACGTCGGCTCCGCTCCCTTTCTCACGGCTGGCCTGCTGCCGTAGAAAGGCGGGAGCGACGTGCAGTCGCCTCGGGGGCGGCAGAGGTCATCGGGGGCTTGGCTCGCGTGTCGGGCTGCGCCGCCGGCCGCCGCCGTCTCCCCTCCACCCCCTCTCACCACTGCGGGCTGCGAGGTCACCAGCGGGGCAGCGAGTCGCTGGTGGGAATACGCACTGGACAGTCGTCAGCTGAGAGACTGCGACGCACACGTGCTTGTACAGTGTATCTCTCTGTACGGTGTTTTACTTCATAACTTACAAAACAATAACTAAAAGAAACATTTATTTTGATAGGTCAACAGAAGAAATGTTACTCTTTCCGTCGAGTACATGCATAGTTTATTTAGTTATTTGTCCAGAGAGTTACAGCAAAGAGCTACACATCTACATCTATACTCCACACGCTACGTAACGATGTATGTCGAAGGAAACTTTTCGCACTGCGGTTATTTCCCCCATTTCTAGTGGTAGTCGCTATTCGCAGGATGAACGATTGCTGGGCAAAAATCTCTCTGATTCTGTCTTCGTGATCATTTCGTGAGATTTACACTACTGGCCATTAAAACTGCTACACACAACGTGCTACAGTCGCGAAATTTAACCGAAAGGAAGAAGATGCTGTGATATGCAAATGATTAGCTATCCAGAGCATTCACACAAGGTTGCCGCCGGTGGCGACACCTACAACGAGCTGACATGAGGATATTTTCCATCCGATATCTCATACACAAACAGCTGTTGACCGGCGTTGCCTGGTGAAACGTTGTTGTGATGCCTCGTGTAAGGAGGAGAATTGCGTACCATCACGTTTCCGACTTTGATAAAGGTCGGATTGTAGCCTATCGCAATTGCGGTTTATCGTATCGCGACATTGCTGCTCGAGTTGGTCGAAATCCAATGACTGTTAGCAGAATACGGAATCGGTGGGTTCAGAAGGGTAATACGGAACGCCTTGCTGGATCCCAACGGCCTCGTATCACTAGCAGTCGAGATGATAGGCATCTTATTCGCATGGCTGTAACGGATCGTGCAGCCACGTCTCGATCCCTGGGTCAGCAGATGGGGACGTTTGCAAGACAACGACCATCTGCACGAACAGTCCGACGACGTTTGTAGCAGCATGGACTATTAGCTCAAAGACCATGGCTGCGGTTACCCTTGACGCTGCATCACAGACAGGAGCGCCTGCGATGGTGTACTCGACGACGAACCTGGGTGCACGAATGGCAAAACGTCAGTTTTTCGGATGAATTCAGGTTCCGTTTACAGCATCATGATGGTCTCATCCATGTTTGGCGACATCGCGGTGAACGCACATTGGAAGCGTCATCGCCATGCTGGAGTATCACCCGGCGTTATGGTATGGGGTGCCATTGGTTACACGTCTCGGTCACCTCTTGTTCGCATTGACGGCACTTTGAACAGTGGACGTTACATTTCACATGTGTTACGACCCGTGGCTATACCCTTCATTCGATTCCTGCAAAACCCTACATTTCAGCAGGATAATGCAAGATCGCATGTTTCAGGTCCTGTACGGCCCTTTCTGGATACAGAAAATGTTCGACTGTTGGCCTGGCTAGCACATTCTCCAGATCTCTCAGCAACTGAAAACGTCTGGTCAGTGGTGGCCGAGCAACTGGCTCCACACAATACGCTAGTCACTATTCTTGATGAACTGTGGTATCGTGTTGAAGCTGCATGGGCAGCTGTACCTGTATACGCCATCCAAGCTCTGTTTGACTCAATGCCCAGGCGTATCAAGGCCGTTATTACAGCCAGAGGCGGTTGTTCTGGGTACAGATTTCTCAGGATCTATGCACCCAAATTGCGTGAAAGTGTAATCACATGTCCGTTCTAGTATAACATATTTGTCCAATGAATCCCCGTTTATCATCTGCATTTTTTCTTGTTGTAGCAATTTTAATGGCCTTAGTGTACGTAAAAGGAAGCAATTTAGTGGTTAACTCTTCAGGAACGTACACTCTCCGAACTTTAACAGTAAACCATACCGTGTTGCAGAACACATCTCTTGAACCGTCTACTACTGGAGTTGGATGTGAATCTCTCTGACACTTTCGCGCATACTACAGTGTGGAGCAAATTACGTGTCAGAAATTGTTTGCCTACCATGGTTTAATCGTATGCCGTAATTGACCCAGTGATTTTGTTGTAATGTATCTCTGAAAATTCTATAGCTCATTCCCTTGTCTCAATTCACGCTTTGGAATGGAAGCACTAACATTGGAAAGCGGTGCTTTGAACCCACATGATCAAGCTGCTGCTCCACTTCACCTACAAAAAGTCACCGTTTGGTGCACAATCTGTGCACAGTACATTATTAGGCCTTCATTATTGAGCAACGTGTCACAGAAGAGAAATCAAGTTCTGGAACATGAATTTTCGCCTATTGCACGACGCCGCCGAACTCTGTGAAAGCACTGCTTCATGTAGGATGGAGCACTTTTACGTCATACGGCAGACGTCTATAACTTTCTTCAGGCGGATCGACGTTCTGGACACTTTAGCATTCATTGGACATGGTGTGGAAAGGCGCCTTCATGCAAACAATCTCAGCCCGTGTGGTTATTTCTTACGGGGTTATGTAAAGGAGAGTCTTCAAAAACGTTCCTGCTGCACTCCAGGATTTTCGTCCTGCATATTCCTGAGAGATTCGAGCGACTGCAAATGATGTTCTTCAGAAAGTCATTACGGAACTCAGTTGAAGGCTCTACACACTAATTGCTACAGAAGGAAAACACTTTGAAAACCTTTTGTGTTAAATTTCAGGGTGTCTACTATGGCATAAATGTAGCGTGAATATATTACCGTTATCACGTCTTAGTAGAGGTAAACTTTATAAAAGCTGTTTTTCTCCACCTTGGAAATGAATCTGTAACGACACGTGCTACTCTTTTTTGGAGCTTTTCTGTTTCCTCTATCAATATTATCTGCTATGGATTCCACACAGACAAGCAATATTCAAGTACTGGTCTAATAATTCTTTTGTAAACTATTTCATTTGTTGTTGGGATACTTTTCCTCAGGATTCCTGCAATGAATATCAGTCTGGCGCCTGTCTTATGAGCAATTAATTCAATTTACATTTATAGGAAGTAACTGTTTCCAGTGACTGTTCTGCAATCATGTAATAGTACAATACCGGGTTTTTCTATCTTTTTGTACGTAATTCTTTATGTTTGTTTATATTGAGGGTCAGTTGACAGTCCCTGCAGCAAACGTCCATCTTCTGCACGCCTTCCTGCATTTCGCTACAATCCTGCAGCGTTGAGACTTCTCTGTATACTACTGCATTATGGACGGAAAGCCTCATGGAACTTCCGACATTATACACTACACCCCTTATACATGCTGTTAAAAGTACTGGTCCTGTAACACTTCAAGTTTAAAGACGTCTCTCCGTTGAGAATGACATGCTGTGTCCTGCTCACTAGAAACTTTTCAGTCACACAGTTGTTGGTCTGCTATTTTCAGTACTATCGTATTTTATTCATTGCATCACATTTGGAACTGTATCCAAGGCCTACCTGAAGTGGAGGGATACATCTACTTGTGCGCTGTATTTACTGCTTTCTGGGTGTCGTGTACAAACAGAGCGAGCTGGGTTTTACACGATCATCGTTTTCACAAACTGTGTTAATTCCTACCCAGCAGAAATTTAGCCTCCACAAATGTCATGCGACCCGCCAGCCATTCCTCTCAGGTGGCTACATTTTCAGCTCAGAGTAGCACTTGCAACCTGTGTCCTCATTTATTTGCTGGATATATCGCAATCTCTGTCCTCTCTGGCGTTAGGAACTTGCTTATTAATAATGGTGATGCTGTAACTATTGGTTGGTAATATTTACTGACAAAGCACAACCAAACGCTAGATTGCGTACTTATGGCTATCCTGTGCGGCTGTTTTTTAGTACGACTTTAAAAGAGAGAGAGATGATTAATTGATCACCGATGCGTCGGTTCTCGATTGTGTTCAGGAGACGTACGGATTGATTACGCGAATAATTGACCTTTTGACCCGGATTGCCTTCACGCAATCAGAATCTTCGATGAAAATACCTAAGGGACCTATTTGAATATTAAAATGGAAATGAAAGCAAACTAGTGGAATTTCGTAAGAGAAAGATTAACAGATCGGAAGCTAAACACATTAGTGGTCTCCCAAATACAATCGAGACACCGCGATAAAGAGCGAACCTGTAACAAAGCTCATATACATTTTGAACATCATTTTTGGTTAGTGAAAGAAAAGAATAAGAAGAAAATTACTGAATCGTAACATATTAATATATTTTGAACAAATTGGCTTTAAAATTCTTCACACTGACAAACACACAATAAATGTATGACTTACATCTAATACTTCTTTTGTAAATGGCGCAGTACAATAATCGCTGCTTTGTCAGTCCGTTCCTTCTTAAAATTAAATGTCCTTGCGTTTGCGTAAGTACATTGTATCCACACTCGAGTTAACGAAATGTTTGTTCGTCGTTTCACATAGCTTTTGCACAAAATAAAAATACAACTTTTGGCAATGCTATGTAGTACGTCTTAACATGTGGGCGACCAAAAGTACAAGGGACAATGAAGTCTATAGAATATTTATTAACAAAAGATAGATTGTTCTTTCTTCTGTTTCGCAGCTTCTTGCTATCAAGCGCTGCGGCAATGATTTTAAATATCTGCACCCAGCGGGTCATAGTGTTTATTTAGAGTATTTAGACGCTGGACGCGCGTCTTGGTATAGGCGCATATTAAAAAAAAAAAATTTCATCTCTTTACTCTCGCGCTGTGATGCTTAGCATCTTTACGAACTGCAGCTCGTTGGCTGTCCTTTTCTTTAATGACAAATATCTCACATGAAAAGTTGCTGAAATCCAATAATATTACACCTCTACCGTTTTCACCCTCTGCAATTCCCTCTAGTACCATGAAAGTTATTTCATGATGTCTTAACAGATGTCCTATCATTCTGTGCGTTCTTCTTGGCTCAAATGGCTCTGAGCACTATGGGACTTAACATCTTAGGTCGTCAGTCCCCTAGAACTTAGAACTACTTAAACCTAACTAACCTAAGGACAACACACACATCCATGCCCGAGGCAGGATTCGAACCTGCGACCGTAGCGGTCGTGCGGTTCCAGACTGAAGCGCCTAGAACCGCTTGGCCACAACGGCCGGCTGTGCGTTCTTCTTGTCAGCGTTTCCCACATATTCTTTTCTCGCCGATTCCTCATCCCTTACCTTATCAGTCCTAATTCTCAACATTCTTTAACAGCACCGCATCTCAGATGCCTCTATTCTCTTCTATCCGGTTTTCCCACACTACATGTTGCACTGCCGTACACTGCTGGTGTCAAACGTACATTATGAGAAATTTCTCCTTCAAATTAAGACCTATGTTTCGCACTAGTCGACTTCTCTTGACCGGGAATGCTGTCCTTGCCAGTGATAGTATACTTTTTCTACTTTTTTGTCGTCCTTGCTCCGTCCGTCATGGGTTATTTTGCTGCCTAGGTAACAGAAGTCTTTAACTTCATTTACTTCGTGATCACCAATTATGATGTTGAGTTTCTCGTTGTTCCTGTGCTTATCAGACTTTACATTCCATTCAACAGGTCCTGTACTTCTTCTTACTTACATGGAGGATAGCCATGTCGTCAACGGATTTTATCATCCTGTCACCTTGAATTTTAATTCCGCTCTTGAACCTTTCTTTTATTTCCGTCATTACTTCTTCGAGGTACAGAGTGCACAGTAGGAGCGAGAGACTACATACTTGTCTTACATCTTTTTCAATCCATGCACTTCGTTCTTCGTCTCCCACTCTTATTGTTCCCTCTTGGTTAATGAACATATTCTATATTACCCGTTTCCCCCTATATCTTACCCCAGTTTTTCTCAGAATTTCGAACGTCTTGCACCAGTTTACATTGTCGAACGCTTTTCCAAATTGACGGATCCAATGAACATGTCTCAATTTTTCTTCAGTCTTGCTTCCTTTATCAATCACAACGTTAGGACTGTGCCTGTACCTTTCCTAAAGCCGAACTGATCGTCATCTAATCCTCAATTTTCTTTTCGATTCTTCTGTATATTATATTCATAATACGCGACTGTGTATTATATTCACAATACACGAGCATAAAATATATTTCAAAATTCTACGTGAGAGATATAGGCCTACAATTTTGCACGTCTATTCGATTACTCTTCGTAAAAATGGGAGTGGCCTGTGCCCCTTTCCAATCACTAGGAACAGTTCACTTCTCCGGATACCTACGGTACATTGTTGCTAGAAGAGAGTTAAATTTCTGCGCCTACTCTATGTACAACAAATCGTTATTCCAACAGAGTCATTGCCCTTTTCTGTGTTAAGCGATTTCAGTCGCCACACCCTTTAAAAGTACAGATTTGGCACAATAAAACTTCACTGGAGAATACAAACTAAAAATTTAAAAAAAAGATGCGCCACGAAGGAATATCCGAATCGGACAGCTTTCGGTAGATGTAATATACATGTAGAGACAAACAAGTGATTACAGTTTCACAAACACTGGATGATTTACTAAAGAGAAAGAGCTTCACAAATTGAGCAAGTTAATAACGCTATGGACCACCAACAGGTCTTTATGCACTTATTCACAGACTTTCGGATGTCCTTAAGAGGGATATCGTGCCAAATTCTGCCCAACTGGCGCATTAGATAGTCAAAATTCCTAGTTGGTTCGAGGGTTCTGTGTGTAAATTAGATCGAATTTCCATCAGTTTTACATAGATATCTAGAGATTTTCGGAGTGTGGATGGAACATGCTGTACATAATTGGTTGATGGCTGAATCTTCGTTTATTTGGGATGCTCAAACAGCCGCTTTTCTTCCTGAATGCACAACTCAGAGCGTATTGTAAACTACCTATGAACGAAATGTAAGTTTGATGGAGTTATGGAAAGATAAGCTTCCTCGATTCTTTAGCTAACATGTCTTCCAATGTGACGAACAACGACAGTGTGTGGGGGATTCGACTTTCCTCAGGACAGAACTTTTTGTCATGTTATTTCTACCGGTGTAGCTGCTGGATAAGAGTCTCGATTCAGTATAATAACTTTCGCCTTGTAAGTTCAAGTTCAGGCATGCTAATAGATACTGATCAAAATGTAGGTACTTCAAATTTGATTATGCATAGCCTTTAACGACCATCGACGATGTGCTCGAGTCTCGGTTAGGCACGGAATCTTTGCTTGAAGAGAACTGGCTATAGGTACTGGTTTGAAATCCATATCCAACAGTTCGACATGTAGTATAAAGTTATATACGAGGGCTATCCACAAAGTACATTACGTTTTGGAATTAAAAATAAATAAAGTATTGGAATTTTTTTATTATATACAGATGAAAGCCACACTTAAATACTACTTTTCTACATAGTTGTCATTTAAATTAAGGCACTTATCGTAGCGATGGACGAGCTTAGAAATTCCTTCGTCGTAAAATTCGGCCGCCTGCGCCTTCAACCACGTGGTTACCTCTTGTTGAAGCTGTGCGTCGTCATCAAAACGCTGCATAGCCAACCACTTCTTCATTGCTGGGAATAAGTGGAAGTCGCTCGGTGCCAGGTCGGGACTGTACGGCGGATGAGGAAACAACTCCCACTTAAAAGACTCGAGAACTTCACGAGTGGCATTTGTCGTGAATCAGCAAGATCTTTGAGCCCAACTTTCCCCTGCACTTGTTTTGTATTGCTCTTCTGAGGTTGTGCAGAGTTTGGCAATACCTTTGAGAGTTTATTGTAGTGCCTCTTTCCAGGAAATCCACAAAAATCACACCTTTTCTGTCCCAAAAGAGGTAACCACGTGGTTGAAGGCGCAGGCGGCCGAATTTTACGACGAAGGAATTTCCAAGCTCGTCCATCGCTACGATAAGTGCCTTAATTTAAATGACAACTATGTAGAAAAGTAGTATTTAAGTGTGGATTTCATCTGTATATAATTAAAAAAATTTCCAATACTTTATTTATTTTTAATTCCAAAACGTAATGTACTTTGTGGATAGCCCTCCTATGTAGAAAACCAGCTGCTCGTGGGCCAATCAGATATTTAACGTTACTTTATGACAAATAACAAGGGCGATAAGCGACCGAACTGCACACAGATTGAAGTGCCATCACGAGTACGGTGAAAGTACTAGTGATATGCTGTTAGTCAGAGGCCGGAATAGAGCCACTGAAGCAGTCAATCGCTGCTATTCTAAATGGTTACTTCTTTAAGCGGTTATGGAAAACCACAGGCCCAGCGAGGGATGGAGGTTTCGAAAACTTTTAGATTCCAAGAATACTTCGAATAATCACAGATCTTTGTAATTCCAGACGTACTGGCAAAATCTCTTATTCACAGCATAATTTAATTTTACTAAGGATGACTAAATAATTTACGTGAAGAGTAACAAGTATAGAAACTGACTGGAGTGATAACATTTTTGAAATGTCTCTTACTGTAATAAATTTTACCTTAGAAGCGTTAAGGACTGTCTCGTCTCAAATAATATCTTTTCTGATATTTGGAGTACTTTCGTAGTAATTTACATCTGGAACGTTGGCCAAACAGTGCAATGTTCTCCAGGGACTCTTGAGGTAATCATTTGTGTAGTCGAACGGCTGCGCCGAAAAGCAATTAGAGGACCTGCAAAGAAGTTACGTAATGTGGGCAGCATACAAATCAGGCGGACCGCAGTTCAGGTCCTTCACATACTTTTGAGTATAATAGTACAAGGTGAGCATAAAGTTTGTTTCCGATTATGAAAAGTTACTTGAAAGGAACTATGCTAGGTTCAGTCATATGGTTTGTTACAAATGATAGTTTAAATCATGATTTTTGTTGTTGTTGATAAACTTCTATATTTGCGCTTGCATTATCTAATATCTGTTCTCCCTGTGTCAAAAACAGCTTAAATTAGTAGTGTTGCTGTCATAATGGCGTCTACGTAGGAGAAATCGCGATGTGTTTTGTGGGTTCATGAAATACGGTCGCATATAACGGTTCAGCGACTGCTGAGAAATGCTTATGATCGAGATCTGATCGATACAAAGAGCATCAAATGATGTATGAAGAGTTTAGAGAGACTGGCAGTGTCAGTGGCAAGGCATGAAGCGGTGGACTTGGAGCGAGTGACGATAATGTTGTTATCATGCGTACAGCACTTCAGTGGAAATCGACGCGTCGTCTTTCCAGAAAAAGGCGTACTTCAGAGCACTGTCGTAAAGATTTTATCCAAACGCCTGCGTCTCCATGCATACAAAATGCAACCCCTACAAATTTAGCAGCCAGATGAAAGGCCAAAACGTGCTGAGTTTGCTAGGAACGTGCTGGAACCAATAGATGCAGTCAATAACTACGTTAATAAAGCTTGTTTTTTGATGAATGGAATTTTCACCTGTCTGGGAATGAAAACAGCCTTAATATCCGGATCTGGGGATTGGAGAACTCGTATATCGCGGTTCGGCGGATAGGAAAAGTTTGAAGGTGTGTGTGTGGCGTGGCTTAACCCAAAAATGCACAACAAAATTTTTGCACCGTTCTTTTCACCTACAATTAAGGAAATAGGTTACCTGGACGTTGCATTTCAGTTACTGGAATTTAAAACGTGGCTTGTATTTCAGCAAGATAGTGCACCGTCGTACTGTGGGTCATTTGTTCGCCAGTTAGAGGAAGAAAACTTTGCAGACACATGGATCTGTAGAGACGATCCAACATATGGCCACCACATTCCAACATATGGTCACCACATTCAACAGACAAAATCTCTCATGACTTATGTAGGACTACGTTAAGGATAACGAGTTCATTTCACCAATTCATGAAGTGTAACATCTTATGACACGAATACGCAATGCTGTAGAAATAGCGATGGAAGAAATGTTGCAAAAGTTGCAAGAGTTCGTGACTGCAACGTTCAGTTCTTCAGTGATTTTCACACCTGTCCTCCCCTTATTTTCCGTCACAAAGCACTTCAATGACCGTTCTCGACGATCACTCAACATACACTTTCGTTCGCGTTGAGACTCACCTAATGATATTTTTCGCTATCCCTGTGAATGGTGTAAATCTTCTATACGGTGCCTCTTTAAACACCAAAGACTTCGACTATCTTCGGTACGGAATCACCCACTACAAGAGCATCAAAAATTCACCCACGTTCAAATCCACTTAGCTCGAATATAATGCACTCGCAACTATATAGCCCATAACTAACAGTTGCATCGTACTGAGGACGTTCATGGTCAAATACAGCAGCACCATCTGTAGGCTTTATAGAATCTGCATTTATGTTCAAGAATGCATTTCTCGCGATGTTCCTGTATTTTGGTCCAATCCAAAAATGTTCAAATGTGTGTGAATTCTTATCTGCTAAGGTCATCAGTCCCTAAACTTACACACTATTTAACCTAAATTATCCTAAGGACAAACACACACACCCATGCCCGAGGGAGTACTCGAACCTCCGCCGGAAACAGCCGTACGGTTCAGTCCATGTGCTATGGCTGATTGGTGGTTGATTCGGGAAGGGCACCAAACAGCGAGGTCATGGTTCCCAACGGATTACGGAAGGATGGGCATGGATGTTGGCCGTGCCGTTTCACGGGAACCATCCCGGCATTAAACTAAAGCGATTTAGGGAGTTCACGGAAAACCTAAACCAGAATGACGGGACGCGGGTCTGAACCGTCTTCCTCTAGAATGCAAGTCTAGTGTGCTAAGCACTGCGCCATCTCGCTCGGCCAATTCTTTGTGTATGCAGGGCTGCCCCTCTCACCCCACCCCCCATCCCTCCGCTCTCTTCGGCCACCATTTACGAGTATGTTTCACCAGTTGAGTTCGGCCCCTGTTTCACCTAGGAGGTTGCTTGTAAATGGGTCAAGGTACTGTGTACAGTCAAGCTGCTAGGAGACGCTACAAAGACTGTGGTCAGCCGGCTTCGCCACTACACGGCGTACAAGTGGCAATACACAGCGCTCTAGTCGTAGGCTCTAATTCGCGCCTGCGTAATGCTGCGCATGCGTTCTTCCGCAGGCCTGTACTTAGGTGGGCGCTCCACCAAGGGAGCGTCAATTAGTTCCCGAGCTCCGAGCAAACAGCAGACTAGTCTCCGCAACGTCTCTTGCTAGGACCCCGCCCGCCGCTGCTGCTCCCGATGTCCGCCAAGTTACAATGCCGCATTCGTCTTGAGCCACGTCCGACGCTGCACATCTCTTCACAGCATTTATCGCCCACCTTGCTGTTCACAAACTGACTACCTACGAGCTCCCAGTCTCGCAGGACCATGTCTTCAGAGTACCTGCTGCTCATCAGCAGAGTCCCCAGCCTCGTGGAACTGTGTTGTCATGATTCTTACCTGCTGCTCAAGAGACTGCCGCTCAAGTTGCGTAGACGTTGACTCTCAGAGGTTGTATTTAATTTAGTTCTTGCAATACGCAATTTTTATTTCAACTAATTCGTTTCACTACGTCCAGCCACACAATTCAGCAAACCGTATTACAGAAACGACGAGTCTTTTTTCTCTCGTGGTGGTTTCGTGTCTACAGAACTGTGGTTATTTTCCACTCCTCTCGTTCACTGGTGGTGAGATAAAAGGTTTAGTGTATTGGTGTTCAAACCTGTTTTAGTGTTTCTTGCTGTGTATTAGTTCGTTTTGCTTGAGCAGGCATTTCATTTCTCAAATTTGTTCGAATGATTTTCAAATGGCTTTATTTTTGCTTTTGTACTAGTTCGCACTGTGGGCAGCGTCTTCTTGTTCCTTGTAGGCTGTGATATTCACCACATTACGCGATTCTTACAACACAAGTTTCTCAGTCTATAAACGTCCATGAAATAAGTTTCATAGTAGTTTTCGTTTTACATACGTCGCTCAGACAATTCGTTCATGTGTTCTAGAAATGTGAATTTTCTTAATCAAAATATCCACGGGTGTACTGCCGGTCTACAGTGTCCAACGGGCACAATATTTCGGCGAACATACATGTCGCCATCATCAGGTGAACTGACGAACTGAGCTCCTGTGAACGTGCCGGCACGGAGATCCGTACACTATGGCTGCTCAGGGGGAACTGGGTTCGGTCACGGCGGCGGCCGATTTAAATACCCTCCGCCCGCGGCGCGCTCACTCTGCCGTCCGCGCCCCGCGCCACGGGCGCAGAAATTGTTAGTGCTGTTGAACAGGTTGCAGCTCGACTTCCGCCTGAATCAGCTGAGGAAATCCAAGCTGACGAAATCCAAGCCGATGAAGTCAAATATCACTAGTAAAGAGAGGGCGGCCATTCGTGGTTCTGAGGGAGCACTCTGAAAGTGTTGTCTTACCGGCTGACAAAGGCAATGCTACAGTTGTTGTCTCCCATAAGGACTACACTGATAAGATGCAAAGCCTGCTAAATGACGATTCCTACCGGAAGATCAGCGTTGACCCTACAAAGAAGGTGGACAACAAGACGAGGTCGCTTCTCAAGGACGCAGATTTACCGGAGGGTGACGCTAAGAAATTGTTACCCCAAGGTCCGGTACCGCCTAGACTATACGGACTCCCGAAGGTTCACAAAGAGGGGGTACCATTACGCCCCATTGTCAGCAACATCAGAGCACCTACATATTTGTTGGCCAAATACCTGACGGGAATATTAAGTCCTTATGTGGGTAAATGCCCTCATCACATCCGTAATTCCGTGGATTTTGTTAAACGCCTTGATAGCTTCACGTTGGGTGAGTCAGATATCATGGTGAGTTTTGACGTCGTTTCCTTGTTCACGAGGGTACCCCTGCGAGAGTCACTAGAATTGATTAATCAGAAGTTTGACGAGAAGACCACTGAACTTTTTAGGCATGTGTTGACTTCCACGTATTGTCTTTTTAATGGAGAATACTACGAACAAACGGAGGGAGTCGCCATGGGTAGCCCACTCTCACCGATGGTAGCGAATTTGTACATGGAGAACTTCGAGGAGGAAGCCCTGTCGTCATCCGAATGGAAACCCACTTGCTTTTTCCGTTACGTGGACGACACGTTCGTCATCTGGCCACATCGTATGGATAAATTCCTTGACTTCCTTACACATCTAAACTCCATACACCCCAACATCAAATTCACTATGGAGACTGAAACGGAGGGTAAACTACCTTTCCTTGACGTCTTGGTCAAGAGAAGGCCTGACGGCACCCTAGGCCATGGGGTGTATCGGAAGACAACGCACACTGATCTGTATTTGCACGCAGACAACTGCCACCACCCTTCACAGAGGAATGGGGTGCTTAAAACTCTAGTACATAGGGCGCGCACTATCTCTGACGCAGAGAGTCTACCCCAGGAATTGGAACATCTGAGAACTGTATTTCGAAAAAATGGGTACTCAGAGTGGCAGATTCAACGTGCTCTCCGCCCACCCACTACAGCACAACCTGTAGAGATGGATGAAATCACGAGGGAGGAGGTAGGCACTGCGTTTATCCCATATACAGGCGCACTCTCGGGGAAAATCGCCCGCATTTTGAAGAAACACCGGGTCGGAACTGTGTTTTGTCCTCCGAATAAAACTCGTGCACTGGTGGGGAGCGCCAAAGATGACCTCGGTTTGAGGAAGGCCGGCGTGTACCAGATTCCGTGTCAATGTGGCAAGTCTTATATTGGTCAGACGATGCGTACCGTCGAGGATCGATGCCCTGAACACCAGAGGCACACTAGACTGATGTATCCGAGCAAGTCGGCGGTCGCTGAACATTGTTTGTCGGAAAATCACGCTATGGAGTATGAACGCACGAGGATTCTGGTACAGACGTAGAGATACTGGGACAGCGTTGTTAGAGAGGCCATCGAAATTCGCACCAATGACGACCTCATAAACCGTGACTGCGGCTATAATCTTAGCAAGGCTTGGGAACCAGCGATTTGGTTAATCAAGAGTAAATCGAGCAAATGTATAGTTGTGACGACGACGGCGGACAGAGCCATCACACCGACGTCATCTCAGACGCCGTCGCAATCTGTTTCACCGCGCGACCGTGGCGCGGGGCGCGGACGGCGGAGTGAGCGCGCCGCGGGCGGAGGGTATTTAAATCGGCCGCCGCCGCGAGCGGACCCTAAAATCGAAGCAGTGGCGGTGGAAGTAACCACTGCCACCGGACCCCTAACAATTGTTGCAGTCTACCGACCCCCACATGACCAGATAAATGAGGGAGACATAGCTGCTCTAGGGCAAATTGAACGCAAACTCGTAATAGGGGGAGACTTCAATGCCAAACACTCTGACTGGAATTCTAGAGTAACCTCCAGAGCAGGTGCCAAATTGCAACAACTAGCGCGCACCCACTACTTCGAAACATGGGGTCCAGTCGAGCCCACACATTTTCCGAAAAACGGAAGCAGGCCCGATGTGTTAGACATAGCTCTCACTTGGAGGATCGCAGGATTTGTGACCGCAAGGACAATCAACAGAATGTCCTCCGACCCCAACCCAGTGATTCTAGAAGTCGATGTGGGAGAATGGGTAGCACTCCCACGGTACCAGACGTCTTACAAACGCACAGACTGGGAGCGATACCAAGAAACTGTCGCCTCTGATATCGCTCGCGCTCCGCCACCTACTGCCGAAACAGTTGAACAAGCGCTACTAGACTTGACAGGCACCATCATGCAGGCAGCGGAAGAGGCCACCCCACCACAAAGGGATGGCCCTCCACCGCAAATACAGCTCCCGGAACACTTGCTAGCTCAAATCCGTCACAAGAACAGAGTGGCAAAAGAGTGGAAGATCACCAGAAATCAGGCCACCAGGAGGCTGCTCAATCGTCTACAGAGAGAACTGAAGGTAGCGCTCAATGAGCACAAAAACCAGCAATGGCAAAACCGCCTCACAGCTCTCAAAGTAGACGATCATACACTTTGGCAAGCAACCAAACAATTCACAAAAAGACGCGCTAGGATGCCGCCACTGCACGGCGAGCGGGGACTGGTCTACAGCCATGCTGAGAAGGCCAACGCCCTCGCCGACTCCTTCGAGAAGCAGTCTCAAACGGCAGAACCCCAGGATGAAGAGTATGAAGAGGTAGTCAGTCGTCAACTGGCCGTCTACCTCAATGCTGAGGAGGACCCAGAGGACGAACCAATACTTTTTGCCCCCGAGGACGTGGCGAGAGTAATCAGGTCCCTCCCTACAAAAAAGGCGCCAGGGCACGACAGTGTCACAAACCAGTTAGTCAAAAAACTCCCACCCACCGCGATCACACACCTCGCGAACGTCCTCAACGAGATTACTCGTTCCCGCGAGTTCCCAGCTTGCTGGAAACATGCGGAAGTGGTCGCGATACACAAACCAGGGAAAGACCCTCTATTCCCGCAGCACTACAGGCCGATTAGCCTCTTGCCAACACTCAGCAAGATCTATGAGCGCCTCCTGCTAAAACCCACCGAGCGAGGTGGCGCAGTGGTAGCACACTGGACTCGCATTCGGGAGGACGACGGTTCAATCCTGCGTCCGGCCATCCTGATTTAGGTTTTCCGTGATTTCCCTAAATCGCTCCAGGCAAATGCTGGGATGGTTCCTTTGAAAGGGCACGGCCGACTTCCTTCCCCATCCTTCCCTAGTCCGATGAGACCGATGACCTCGCAGTTTGGTCTCTTCCCCCAAACAATCCAATCCAATCTAAAACCCATACAATAACATATTACCAGAGAGCAAATTCTGCCGGATTTCCAATTTGGATTCCGGCAGAACCACTCTGCCCCACAACAGGTCATGAGAATGGTTGAAGCAGCCACAGAGGGCTTCAACTACAGAGGCTACTGGGGGATAGTGCTACTAGACGTAGCCAAAGCCTTTGATTCAGTATGGCATAGAGGGCTACTCTACAAGTTGTACTCACAAGGGTTTCCAGGGAGCATAGTTCAGCTAATCAAGAGCTACCTCACGAATAGGACTTTCTCCGTCAAAGTAGAAACTGCCACCTCCACCAGAAGGCGTATTCGTGCCGGGGTGCCACAGGGATCGGTCCTGGGGCCCACATTGTACAGCTTGTACACTGCGGACACTCCAACGGCCCCCCTGGTGCACACCGCGCAGTACGCAGACGACACAGCCTCCTACACGAGAAATGCGAACAAGGACCTGGTCATTCGTAGGCTACAAAGGGTCTTAGACGACACAGAAACCTGGGCCAGTCGCTGGCGCATCACCATCAATTCGGAGAAGACGCAGGCAATGCTGATTACCCGCAGGCTCGGAAGGCGTGAACCTCCTCAACGTCCCACCCTCCACCTCCACCTTAATGGAACCCAACTCCCCTGGCGCAGAACCGCCAAGTACCTTGGCGTAACCTTGGACTCTCGCCTTACGTGGAAACCCCACATAGACGAGGTCCACAGGAAGGTCTGCGCCAGAATGTCCATCCTATACCCTATCCTGAACACAACCAGCTCCCTTCCCTGCCCAGTAGCAGTAAATGTATACCAGGCTCTGATCCGGCCAGTAATGGAGTATGCGTGCCCTGTCTGGGGATACGCGGCAAAGCAGCACCTGGACAGACTCCAGAGGCTGCAAAACCGCGCCCTCAGAAGGACACTGCATCTACCTCTCGGATTCCCCACAGACGACCTGCACGCCGCAGCCGAAATCCCACTCCTGAGAGAGCGTTTCCAGGATCTGGCAAGGGCCTTCTATGAAGGTACTTCCAGATCCGGGAATGCACTCATCCACTCCCTAGGTCGGTATGACATGTCCCGCGATAAACACAAGCGCCCTATGACGATCTTCGACGATTAAGTCGAAGAGAAAATCCCAATACCCAATCCCTAATCCAGTTCCATCCCATATATCGCCAATCATCTCGCCTACCTCAGGCAAGTACCAGACACACTCACAACAATTCATCACATATCACAGACACCAAAAAGATATAGGAAAATCACACCCATATGTACACAGGGGAGTAAAAGCCAAACAGCTACAAACTCCCCCTCACACTTACCCAAAGAGGGGAAAGTATTAGATGAAAGCAGCAGCAGCAGCACGAGCGAACCCAGTTCCCCCTGAGCACCCATAATGTACGGATCTCCGTGCCGGCACGTTCACAGGAGCTCAGTCCGTCAGTTCACCTGATGATGGCGACATGTATGTTCGCCGAAATATTGTGCCCGTTGGACACTGTAGACCGGCAGTACACCCGTGGATATTTTGATTATCAAATACGCCGGGAGAAACTCAAGAATCATGTGAATTTTCTTGATTGAAGCTATTGCCCTGAGCTGTTTTCAAGGTTCAAGTTTCAGTTCGCTGGCAGTGTACTTTCACGTGAAGTTTGAGTTGTCCTTTCAACTCTTGTATCTGTCCCATCATCCTGGCTGCATTTGTTCCAAGTCGTTCAGTTACAGGAGCAGCAAATTCAGAAAATGCTGCAGGGCATAACTCAGCTCACTCAAGTTTTGGCTTCTACAGCCGTCTCTTGGCACGCCACTTCCACATCTGCGCCGACTTTGACAGTTTGACGGTGAGGAGGACTCGGACCTTTACTTTGACAGTAAGGAGGATTAGGACCTCTACCGTCAACAGTTGGATTGGCGCTTTATGGTCTACGGTATATAAGGTAGTACTCATTTCCCTGCCAGTGTGGAAGCAGAAATTTTTCGTTTGTGTTATCAGTTCTTTGCAAAAGACATAGACTATGACTTGTTACTGGAATGGTTAGACACGCATTTTTGTTGTGACAGTCACCTCCAGCTGAGCA
Organism: Schistocerca americana; assembly: GCF_021461395.2. Lineage (NCBI taxonomy): Eukaryota > Metazoa > Arthropoda > Insecta > Orthoptera > Acrididae > Schistocerca > Schistocerca americana. The sequence continues at coordinate 182,835,490 of NC_060122.1, forward strand.
GTGCGCATGCCACGGTGTTGGTTAATGATAGACAGTCTTCCCCCGCAGTGTTTGAGTGAAGGTGTTCAAGGCCAGTGTCCAGACATGGTGCGCTCTCGTTCCAGCGTTGCCTATGACGCTATAGGACGCCGCCTCTCTCATCGCTAGCTTCAGTCCAGACAGTGCTGGCCTGTTCCGGACGGCCCTTCTCTGTGGGTCACTTCTGTCGCGCCGTCCCTGTGCTGGCCAGCCCTCCAGTCGTCGCAATGTCTGTCAGTGACGAAGTGAGTCCACTCATCAGTCTTCCCGCTGCCAGCCCTGTTCCGGCTGCCCATACTGTAGTGGCCATGTCTCTCAGCGGTGATGTCAGTCCTCTCGTCAGTCTTCTCGGCGCCGTCCCTCTTCCGATTGGCCCTTCTGTCGTCGCCGTCACCAGCCTTGCCGACGCCTACGCCAGCTGTCTCGTTAAGGTGTTCTTCACTAGCCCTACGACGGCCAGTCTTCTCGCAGATATCGCCGTTCCTCAGGCCAGCCCAGCCATCCCTGCTGGTATTGCCACGGCCTCCCGCATGTCCACTTTCGTTGTTGCTGTCGGCTCTGCCATCGGTCTCAAGGCAAGGCCTCCGGTCCAGATCGTATACCAGTGAGGTTCCTTTCATAGTATGCTGACACAATAGCTCCATATTTAGCAATTACATACAACCACACATTCACAGAAAAATCCGTACCAAAAAACGGAAAATTGCTCAAGTCACGCCAATATCCAAAATGGAAAATAGGATTAATCCGCTGAATTACAAGCCCATATCACTAACATCAATTGGCAGTAGGGGTTTGGAATATATACCCCGAAGAAAACGACTTATTGACACGTAGCTCGGATTTGTTAACATCGAGGATAGATTTAAGTGTCAGGAAGTCGTTTCTGAAAGTATTTGTATGGAGTGTAGCCATGTATGGAAATGAAACATGGACGATAAATAGTTTGGACAAGAAGAGAATAGAAGCTTTCGAAATGTGGGGCTACAGAAGAATGCTGAAGATTAGATGGGTAGATCACATAACTAATGAGGAGGTATTGAATAGAATTGGGGAGAAGAGGAGTTTGTGGCACAACTTGACAAGAAGAAGGGACCGGTTGGTAGGACATGTTCTGAGGCATCAAGGGATCACAAATTTAGCATTGAAGGGCAGCGTGGAGGGTAAATATCGTAGAGGGAGACCAAGAGATGAATACGCTAAGCAGATTCAGAAGGATGTAGGCTGCAGTAAGTACTGGGAGATGAAGAAGCTTGCACAGGATAGAGTAGCATGGAGAGCTGCATCAAACCAGTCTCAGGACTGAAGACAACAACAACAACAACAACAACTCGGATTCAGAAAATATCGTTGTTGTGAAACACAACTAGCTCTTTGTACTCATGAAGGAATGAGTGCTATCGACAGGAGATGTCGAGATAAATTGATTCCATATTTTTAGACTTCCATAAGACTTTCGCCACTGTTCTTCACAAGCGTCTTATAAACAAACTACGTGCCTATGAGCATCGCCTCAGTTGTCCGACTTGATTCGTGATTTCCTGTCAGATAGGTCACAGTTCGTGATGATAGACGGAAAGTCGTCGAGTAAAACAGAAATAACATCCGGCATTCCCCGAGGATGTGTTATAGGCCCTCTAATGTTCCCGATCTATATTAACGATATAGGAGACAATCTGAGTAGCCGTCTTAGATTTTTTGCAGCTGATGCTGTCATTTACCATCTTGTAAAGTCATCAGATGACCAAAACGAATTGCAAAACGATTTAGATAAGCTATCAGTACGGTGCGGAAAATGGCAACTGACCCTGAATAAAGAAAAGTGTGAAGTTATTCACATAAGTACTAAAAGGAATCAGCTAAATTTCTATTACCCGATAAGTCATACAAATCTGAAGGCTGAAAATTCAACTAAATACTTAGGGATTACAATTACAAATAACCTAAACTAGAACGATCACATAGGTAATGTTGTGGGTAGAGCAAACCAAATCCTGCGATTCATTGGCAGAACACTTGGAAGATGCAACAGGTCTACTACAAAAAGACTGCTTACACTACGCTTGGCCTCCCTTTCCTGCAGTACTGTTGTGCGGTGTGGGATCCGCATCAGGTGGGACTGACGGACGACATCGAAAAAGTTCAAAGAAGGGCAGCTCGTTTTGTACTATCGTGAAATAGGGGAGATGATGCCACAGACATGGTACGTGAATTGGAGTAGCAATCAGTAAAACAACGTTTTTCGTTGCGACGGGTTCTTCTGCTGAACTTTTAATGACCAGTTTTCTCCTACGATAGCGAAAACATTCTGTTGGTAGCCACCTACACACGGAGAAATGATCGTCACGATAAAAGAAGAGAAATCAGGGCTCGCACAGAAAAATTGATGTGTTCGTTTATACCGCGCGCCGTTCGGAAGTGGAACGGTAGAGAGAAAGTATGAAGATGGTTCATTGACCGCCCTGCCATGCACTTTGTTGTGAATAGCAGAGTAATCACGTAGATGTAGATGAAGATGTTCCTGCTGGCGCACCAGTCCAGTCGTGTGTTCTTCGAGGCACTGGTCTGCACCTTCGTCAAAGTTGCGCCACAAGCCCCGCCGACGCCCAGCTGGCTCTGCCATCACGTGCGACGGCCAGTTGGAGTTCCACTACGACAAATCACGTCTTTGTTGTATTGGTATCACTTTCTTGCGTTGTTTAGTAGTTTAGTTCAGTATATTGATGTGCCTGGAGATGGGAGCTGAGCCTTTGGAAGTTATTATATAATGTGTAACGAGAAAACCTCGGCGCCCCAGAACCACCAATAAGGATTTTAGCGGCTTTCCATTCACCCTTTATTACACACAAAAATGATTAATTCATAAACAGCTTCAGAATTTAAACAAACAATGAACTTTACATAAAAAATGAACGTTCTATAAACTCAGACAAAGTTTACGATTTTGAAACATCAATTCGACTCTGAGATAGAAAAACAATAATTCAATTTAAACGAACTTCAAAATTTGTTTGGATGACCTTGAAAACAACTCTTAGAGGGCCAGAAATCAACAAGTAACACTTCATTTCACCTTAATTAATAATATTTCTAGCAATTAACAGTTGGTGTAACGAGTAACGACAATTCCCCAAATTTATTTACAACGGGCAACATGCCCCAATGGGCGTCAACCATATTAATAATAATTTGCCCCTAGAAGGAGCAAGATGACGGTAACAAAATACAAAAACTCGGTTTAGGAAGGCTAGGGGATCAAATGATTTTAAACAATACGTGATAATAGCTATTGCGGATACAAGAGATCCCCACACACTTACTGAATATCATGAGTGAAGTTTTTCACGCCCATAAACAAGTTTAGGAAAGTATTAGCATACGAACCTTTTTTCTTTTAGAAATACAAAAATACAATAACAGTAAAAAATATATACCAATCTCAATACGCAACCGAAGGTATGGCAGTATACAAAATCAAGTCCCTTTTCTTTAACACAGAATTTAATGTCCTCTTGGAGAGCACAAGCTACTAAAGCAGACACTACAAAATTGTGTCAAATAATTTTAGGGGCAGTACAAAACGAATACAACATACCTTGCATATGTGGGCTCCGATAACACCTCGCACTCAGCGATAGACACTGCCTCGCTACTCAACTGCTCAACAAATGGCACTGAGTACTACGGGACTTAACTTCTGATGTCATCAGTCCCCTAGAACTTAGAACTACTTAAACCTAACTAACCTAAGGACAACACACACATCCATGTCCGAGGCAGCATTCGAACCTGCGACCGTGGCAGTCACGCAGATTCGGACTGAAGCGCCTAGAACCACTCGGCCACAGCGGCCGGCAACCGCTCAACAGCAGTCAGACGGACATACAGTGTACCGCTAGACTAAGGGCGTGTGAAACACGGATCACAAGCCCCGACCAGGCCTGAATACTCACCCCTGAGGATAGCAGAAGATGGCCCACCAGCAATCAAGTTTTGCGTAGATACCTGGAGTACAGAGCATGCATTAGTAAATATTAAATTACAGGCACCCCAACTGCGTGCAACACCAACTCAAATATACACAACTAAGCCCAGAACATACCAAGAAACCCTTGTGGGGGTGACCCTTTTTCAGCTGAGTGTACTAAATATGAATTACGAACACTTAGGGGACTACAGCCCGAATAAAGGGAACAAGAAATTTAAATCTTTAAAAGCTGAAGTCAAAACCACATCAATATTGCAATAAAACTAGTATACTAAATACACAGTTATAAATCTTCCTTACAGTCATTGCTTATCAGATGCAGAGGCAACACTCAAAACTCTCCAGAAAATATCTAACGGAATAACAAGGCTGTCGAACACGTCCTCTGTTGGCAATACGCAGTGCTACTTAGAACAGACTAAATGTGAATACTGCGAGGATTGAAACAACAAGTACCCACAATGATCACAGTTTTCAAGATAACAGTGTCAGTGAAACGAACCCTGGTGCGGATAACTTGAACTGCTGTTCAATACCACTCTGAACTTAACGGATCATAACATCGACCCGCTCAGTAAATCATTAATATGTATTCAGATTTCGGGAGCAAACAAGAAAATGCACTTAAAACAACTTCAGCGTAAACACAACCGCAGATATAGAGGTCAGAAAACATTTTCAAAAAATAAAACGACGTAATCACAGTAAAACCGATTTAAAACATTTCCAAGAGGGTCTGACAGGATAAATTCTCCAATTGGCAGATACCGTAAATGAATCGGGTTCCCAGATAGCAACAGCTGTCAACGGCTCCCAAGTGGCTAGGCTGCCCGTCTAGTCCACACCGCAACAACGCACACATCGCAACTATTGCCGACGCCGGACCAACCGACGACCACTTCGCAAGACACTTAACTTGGCTCATCCTGCCCTCACCTCTCTCCAGGGACTCCTTTTCTCTTCGCTAGAGCGCGCCACCTCGCGCTCGAGTCGCAGCCGACGACCAAAGATCAAAACAGAGGGCAACGGTCGATATGCACAGAGCCACCACGGTTTGTTTGTTTGTTCTATTCTTGTGTATCAGAGGTCACGGGATTCACGCCGAATGCACAGAAATCGTTTTCAATGTACTTTCTATTCTTGTTCAAATGTTCATGCTACGTCTAGGGTTCTGTGTCAGGAATTGGTTCTGTTCACTGCTTGTGAAACACAAGTCTTACACAGCGTGCGCGTATGCACTCATGTATTCACTGTCACTATAGTTTATGTGCCAATAATTATGTGTCAAGACTAGAAGTTCGGCCTTATCTTAGCATTGCAGCATGCCATCGCTAAAGATATGAAACATGTCTCTTTACAGTTCCGCTACGATTTTGGTTTTTTGTTGCTAGCGTAAAACAATGTTTCGTTTAAAAAAATCCTTTGCTTTTGCACTCCAGGTGCATATCAAAAACTTCGACTACTTATGACTAACGCGTAACCCACAGTTCCTAAACATAAGTCCCACTTTCCTAAGGTGTTTATGCAGTATTTTTTTACCATCTCCTCATGCTAAATAGGCCCATACCCTTAATCTGTTCTTATGTGTTTTTCCCGTCTAGAAATTTTTAAGATGCTTGAAAAAGGCGAAATGCGTCAATAAAGGTTCTCCTCTCATTGTCACTCAAACTGTTTTTTCCTACATAAAATATGTCACGCTTGTTGCGCCATGACCACGGAGTTGATGAATTTATAGAGGGATACAGAAAAATACAGACACTCTTTTATAGTTAATATCTTTACTATAAAAGAACATATAGTGACAATTTTACGCGCTAGCGTAGTCCATTGTTTTCCCAACAGATCTTGACGCGCGTTTCCAGCAGATGACAGTGGAGCAATGAATGTAATAAGATTGTTGTTTGAGTAACGCAAAGCCTTTTTGAATTGGTACTGAAAGTACGAAAACATGATGGAGGTACAGCAGCAGCAATGGCGTAATGTGTGCGGAGCTCAGCCTCTAACACTTACAACAGTGTATCGTATTCGGGATAAATTTGAAGTCGACGGTACTTTTCAGGATGTACATACGGAAAGGTCTGGCCGATCAAAAATATCAACAACGCTAGCCTCCAGCGCTGCTGTGTTGCCACATTTTATTAGGTCACCTCAGAAATCTGTAAAGCAGGGTGCATATGAAAAAGGGGTACGCCGATCAAGCGTACAACGAATTCTGGAGGTTGCAAGTGTACATTCCAAGATCGCTGCACGCTTTGACGAGAACGATCCGGATCGATGGAGGGAGTACTGCGAGTGGTTTGAAAGCATGCTTCGCGACGGTGAACGGTTTGCAGGGATGGTTATCTGGTCTGACGAGGCGCAATTCATACTGAACAGTATTGTAAACCGCCACAACTGTGTGTACTGGGCTTCTGAAAATCCTCAGCTTCACGTGGACAAACATGCTAATTTACCGGGTGTCAATGCGTGGTGCAGTCTGTCATCGCGCCGTTTGACTGGGCCATTCTTCTTTGAAGATACTGTAACTCGTGAGATGTATCTTCACATGTTTTAAACATCGATTTTTACCTGACATCCGAGAGATTTTACCTGCATAAGATGGCGCTCCGCCTCACTACCACAAAGGTGTCAGAGCCTACCTGGATGAATATCTATGTGGACGATGGGTAGGTCGAGGAGTTGTTGAGGACCCACCACGATCTCCTGACCTTACACCTCTTGACTTCTACCAGAAGGGGACCTTGAAAAATGAGGCTTGTAAACAGAACACAGCTACGCTGAACGACCTACGAGAAATCATCGAGGTGTCCTACGCAGCTACAAGACTGGCAAAACTGACAGCCGTAGTTCGGTCAACAGTTCAGCGGCATCGACGTTGTCTCGCTGCTAATGAAGGTCGCTTTGAAAACATAAAATAACTTTTCTTCCATGCAAGAACTGTCACGGTATGTCATTTTCTTCCAATAATACTGACTGCCAAAGTACGTCTACATATTTATCGACTGCTCTATAATTATTCCAAAGGGTACGTCTAACGACACCACTAAACAATGAGTATTACATCCGGTATGTCGTGTGTGGCAGGTAAGTCGTGAATAGGAAGTCTGCACAAGAGAAAATCTCGAGGTAAGTATCATCAAACCAGCTGAAACAACATCTTGGTTGCTACACAGTGTGATCCCCACCATAGGGAAATTACAAAGTGCGCTGTAACTGGAAAGTGTGGCTGTGGCTATCACGTAGGTTTTATTATTACCATCGTTTCTACCCTGTCAGTTTTTTGTCATTCTTGCACTGGTATATAATTTTAGAAGCTTTAGTTTGTATCCTTCACAGTGTATACTGTTGTTAGTATATATACGAGCGTTGTCCAGAAAGTAAGTTCCGATCGGTCGCGAAATGGAAACCACAGTGAAAACCAGAGCTGTTAGCTACACCTTCCACCTACTTCTCCATATAGTCGCCGCTCAAACTTCCAGTTTTATCGTAGTGTTGTAACAACTTTCCAATATCCTCGTCATAGAAAGCAGCCGCCTGTGCTTTCGGCCAGTTATCTGCACTTGTCTGCAGCTCGTTGTCTGTGGAAAAATTGTGTCTTCATAGCCAGCGGTTCTTGTGAGCAGAGATGAGACTCAGAAGGAGCCAATTACGGACTGTATTGTGGGTGATCAAACATTTCTCATGGGAAACGCTGCAGGAGCGTCTCCATTGCCCCTGTACTCTGTGGCCGAGAATTGGCATGAAGAAGGAACTGCTCGACAGTTGTGTTATGTGGGCTGTATGACACAGGCGAATTCTCCAACCAGGCTCTCATACTTGGCGGGAGACGCTATTCCGTACGCATCTTTACGTACTCACTGTTCACTCAAACTCACTGTTCACTCAAAACTGAAAAGAGCGACGCGACACGATCGACGGGAATACTAGAGACACATCCCAACACATCTGTGCACATCGTTACCGGATTTTCCCAGTGGTTCCCATTTCGCGACCGATCGGAACTTACTTTCTGGACAACCCTCGTATATAAAACCACAGCTAAAGGCATCAGTAATTTTCGCAACAACATACGTAAATAAGAAATAAAGTTTAGCTTGATCTACCTGTAGTCGTGAAGAAACAATTTAAATACTGTAACTCAGTGGAGCACCACCACCGCACTAATTTGGAATTGCCGGGAAACTGATCTATTGATGCTCGTTCTGAAACGAGTATTTTTTTTGTTAACCTGCACACATCGCATGACAGTACAAACACTTGTTAATTCTCCAAATTTATTAGGTGAAATACTGCCCATGTTAGCCAACTTTTATTTCATAAGGAACCGTTGCGTGCAGCGACCGTAGATGAGTTAAGGAAGGATAGGACCACGGCAATCAAGCAGTGCACTGAAGATGGCTATTTATAGCTGAAATCTGGATAAGCAGGAGTAATGAAAACAAGTGGGACTGCTAGTGATTGCTGCGCCCTATCCTTCCTTAATTGATTATGTTGTTAATATGTGTCTTGTGACAAACTGTAGGACTATTAAGGTACGGCCTATTATGCCGTGGTCTAATGGATTTAACTTTAAGACCCGACTTTTCGTCCCCATTTGCGGAGGATATTTTCAAGGCGGATCGTAGCTATGTTGAGTAGCGAGCCAGGATGTGAATCGGACATACAACAAAGCTATGATTCTCTTGAAAATATTCTCCACAGATGGGGAGGAAACGTCGGCTTTTGAAATGAAACCCATTTGACCAAGGCATCATAGCCTGGAATATTTTATTAGTTGTGACAATTTTGGCCGTGAAACTTTACATTTTACAATTACACGAAATGAGTATGTGCCAGATGACGGCATAGCCATCATTAAAGGACAAAGCAAGCTGTCAAACCGTTCTGGTACGAAGGAGATCACTGTTAGTCTTTATTTATTCTATGCCGTCTTTTAATCTGTAGGTTACTGTTAATGTTAATGTGTATAAGCTAATTATTCTCTGAAATAGGGTTAAGTTTACATTCTGTATATCTGACTTCATGATTCACGAGAAAACATACAGGCACAAAGCGAACAAGTCACTGACACGTTCTCGCCTGATGGATAGTGAACAATGAAGCAACAAATCACTTTAAAGTGATCACTTTCACGTCTCGCTAATTACATGTAATGGAACCGCATGCCGTGCTAATTGCGTTTGATGGAAACGCTTATCTCTCTATATCCAAGAAAAAATAAAGTAAACAGATCTGTAGACAACTTAGCCACTTATTACTTTGTTCTTCATACTATATACAAAGAATGAGAAAAGTAAAGTATTACTATGAAACACAAAACACGTAAAACAGTTCTGCAGAGAGAATTTTCGGAATGGAATTAAATCGTCAAATCAGTAGTAACAGTTGTAGCCATATCCAATCTGTACTTTTTCTGCTTTGTAGAATTGTACTTACAGGGATGGACAAAAATATGGAAAGACCACGAGAAATGTGTGGTTGAACGTAAATGAAGATGCTAGTCAAGGCTGAATGTTGCTCTGTTGTTTCTCACCATGAACAGCACCTGTGCAATGCACTCAGTACGCTGCAAGTGTCAGTCACTGTCAGTGTTCTCTGTAGTAGTGACTACATTCCATCTGAGCTCAGTGCATTCGAACGTCCAACGGCATGTGCTTCTGTAACGAAGGTAGTCGAACTATTTCGTGTTTCACGCAGGAATGATATCGAAGATTCATACCACATATCTGCAAAGTCACAACGAGGGCCAATGTGTAAGTTGAGTGATCGTGACAGACGGCCATTGATGAGGATTGTGACAGGAAAAATGGGAGAAAGGCAACTGCAAAACTCACTGCAGAACTGAATGTCATAATCACGAATCCTGTCTACACCGAAACCACACGAAAGGAGCTCTGTAAGCAGATAACTGCAGGGCGAGATTTTCAAATCCGATCGTCAGTGATGCAAATGCTCGTAACAGTAAAACTATGCAAATTCCCGTAACAGTAAAACCTGGTGTAGTTTTCATGAAGCCTGGACTCGGGAGCAATGGAAGATAGCTTCACAATGTTTCCAATTTCTGGTCGAGTTTGCGTCCCAAGAGTGAAACATGGCGCGGGCTCGATTATAATTTTGACAGCAATGTAGTGGTATTCCCCGGGCCTCGTGATTACTCTGCAAGATCACTTTATTGCTGATGATTATATGATCATTCGGCGGATCATATTCATACCATAGTAGAATAGTATGAATATGGTGATTCTGTGTTCCAAGCACAGCTCGTATCGTCTAGGGCTGGATTTTTGTGAATCTCCCCTAGCCTCCACAGTAACCAGATATTAATATTATTGAGCCCTGGTGGTCTGCTTTGCAGAAGGGTGGGTAGTCGCTACCCACCTGCATCATTGTTCCCTGAACTTGTCACAATTTTGCAGGTGTAATGGCGTAAGATTCCCTTGAAAACCATGTAGAACCTCTATTTATCCATTCCGAGAAGAGTGGAAGCTGTTTTGAATACCACAGCAAAAACACATTAATGTCGTTTCATTGATGTGTTACCATGGATTTTTTTGTTGTTGTGGTTTTTAGGGCGCACAACTTCAGTGGTCATTAGCGCCCAGGCTAAGTTATGAATGCACTGCGAGGCACCAGGTTAAAACAGCAACTAAAAAGGACAACACTATAAAAGGCACATTAACAGGCAAGGGATTAAAAGAAAACAGCGTAATCAAATGTCCTTAGACAGGTTTGTCAAGTGGATAAAACGAAGAACGCGAGCAGCTGCTCCTGGGTCATCCACTAAAATGTCATCCAGAGTACATGGCAGGCCAAAATCAATGCGCAGTGTATTAAAATTCGGACAGAACGTTAAAATGTGGCGTACCGTCAGCAATTGCCCACATGGGCAGAACGGCGCCGGCGCAGCCGTCAGCAGATGGCGATGGCTGAACCGGCAGTGTCCAATCCGTAACCGGGCCAAAACGACCTCCTCCCGCCGAGAAGGGCGTGAAGAAGTCGTCCAAGCCGTGGGGAGAGGTTTCAAGGCCCGAAGCTTGTTGTCCGTAAGTGTGGCACAATCGGAATGCCACAGCGATAAAATGCGCTGACAAATGACCCCGCTAAAATCAGATGAAGGCATTCAACAAAAAGCTGTCCGAGGCTGGAGGACCGCAGCCTTGGCCGCGCCATCTGCAGCTTCGTTCCCAGGGATACCGACATGGCCAGGAACCCACATAAAGGTAACCGGAGAACCGTCGTCCACCAGCTGCTGAAGAGAGCGTCGGATCCGGTGCACGAAAGGGTGTACCGGATGCGGATCACTGAGGCTCTGGATGGCGCTCAGGGAATCAGAGCAGGTGACATAAGCAGAATGTCAGTGGCGGCAGATGTAAAAAACAGCCTGATAGAGGGCAAATAGCTCAGCTGTGAAGACCGAACAATGGCCATGGAGGCGGTATTTGAAACTGTGTGTCCCGACAATAAAAGAACACCCGACACCGTCATTGGTCTTAGAGCCATCTGTATAAATGAAGACTGCATTAATGAACTTCGAACGAAGTTCGACAAACCGTCAGCGGTATAGCGAAGCGGGGGTAACCTCCTTTGGGAGCGAGCTGAGGTCAAGGTGAACGCGAACTGTTTGGAATGCTTGACAATAGTGGTGTAAACCGAGGTTGCGCAACCAAACTCGTCTTAAGCCTTCGACTTACGTGGAATGACCGACCGCATGGAATAACTTGCTTTCAACCTACAATGATGGAAAAAAATAGCAACACCAAAAACTAATTTATGTTGTTGTTGTTGTTGTTGTGGTCTTCAGTCCTGAGACTGGTTTGATGCAGCTCTCCATGCTACTCTATCCTGTGCAAGCTTCTTCATCTCTCTTACTGCAACCTACATCCTTCTGAATCTGCTTAGTGTATTCATCTCTTGGTCTCCCTCTACGATTTTTACCCTCCACGCTGCCCTCCAATGCTGAATTTGTGATCCCTTGATGACTCAAAACATGTCCTACCAACCGATCCCTTCTTCTTGTCAAGTTGTGCCACAAACTTCTCTTCTCCCCAATCCTATTCAATACCTCCTCATTAGTTACGTGATCTACCCACCTTATCTTCAGCATTCTTCTGTAGCACCACATTTCGAAAGCTTCTATTCTCTTCTTGTCCAAACCAGTTATCGTCCATGTTTCACTTCCATACATGGCTACAGTCCATACAAATACTTTCAGAAACGACTTCCTGACGCTTAAATCTATACTCGATGTTAACAAATTTCTCTTCTTCAGAAACGATTTCCTTGCCATTGCCAGTCTACATTTTATATCCTCTCTACTTCGACCATCATCAGTTATTTTACTCCCTAAATAGCAAAACTCCTTTACTACTTTAAGTGTCTCATTTCCTAATCTAATTCCCTCAGCATCGCCCGACTTAATTCGACTACATTCCATTATCCTCGTTTTGCTTTTGTTGATGTTTATCTTATATCCTCCATTCAAGACACTGTCCATTCCGTTCAACTGCTCTTCCAAGTCCTTTGCTGTCTCTGACAGAATTACAATGTCATCGGCGAACCTCAAAGTTTTTACTTCTTCTCCATGAATTTTAATACCTACTCCGAATTTTTCTTTTGTTTCCTTTACTGCTTGCTCAATATACAGATTGAATAACATCGGGGAGAGGCTACAACCCTGTCTCTAATGTATGTAGAGTAATGAAATTTCGGAAATGCATTTTTCTAGGTAACATATTAAATTGATTAACATTGCAAGGTAACAGGTTAATGCAAGCGCGAGATAAACCACTTAAAACGTGAAATGGTTTATTACATTAATAACCGGTGAACAGCCAGAATACTGAATGCAAGCATGAAAACGTGCGTGCATTGTGTTGTAGTTCTGAGATCGTTGCACTTGGTCAACACGGGAACGGTTCATGCTGGTTGTGAATGACGCTGGAGTTGTCGTCAGATGATGTCTCATATGTGCTCGACTGGAGACAGGTCTGGTGATCGAGCAGGCCAGGGCAACATCTCGGTACTCTACAGAGCATGTTGGATAACAACAGCGGTAAGTAGGGAGGGGGCGGGGGGCGAAAACCTGTCGGAAATAATCCCCTGAAATTCTACGGCCGCAGGTTCGAATCCTGCCTCGGACATGGATGTGTGTGATGTCCTTAGGTTAGTTAGGTTTAACTAGTTCTAAGTTCTAGGGGACTGATGACCACAGATGTTAAGTCCCATAGTGCTCAGAGCCATTTGAACCATTTGAATCCCCTGAAATTCTGTTCATGAATGGCAGCACAACAGATCGGATCATCAGACAGGGTGCGTGGGATAAACACGAGAGTGCTCCTTCTGTAACTAAGTCACACCCGAGACCGTAACCATTTTTTTGAAGCATTTTGAGGTACTCAGTGTAAGAAACCATGAATACATTTTAATGTGTTGCCATTATAAAACTGAACTAAACGTCACTGGATACGACTGACTCAGAGAGAAAGTCGTATACTTCGAAAATGGAAAGCTTTGAAAAAAAGGGAGATAATGATTTTTCAACGAACTTCGGGGATCACATTGACTCCAGTGGTACTGGGAGGGTTAAAGATTTGCCTCTTGCAGAAGATCACGCGTGGTCGTGGTTCTGTTTATGAAGTGGTGTCGGAACCTGATATGGGAAACTGCAGGGTCTCCATTTCAGAAAAGAGCACGTAAATTAGTTTTAAGGGATGCCGTTAATTTAGTCTTGCGACAACTCTCTTACAAGGGAACCTCCCCATCGCACCCCCTCAGATTTAGTTATAAGTTGGCACAGTGGATAGGCCTTGAAAAACTGAACACAGATCAATCAAGAAAACAGGAAGAAGTTGTGTGGAACTATGAAAAAAATAAGCAAAGTATAGAAACGAAGTAGCCCATGCGCAAGATAAGCAACATCAAGGGTGATGTGAGCGCAGGAGCGCCGTGGTCCCGTGGTTAGCGCGAGCAGCTGCAGAACGAGAGGTCCTTGGTTCAAGTCTTCCCTCAAGTGAAAAGTTTCCTTTCTTTGTTTTCGCAAAGTTATGATCTGTCCGTTCGTTCACTGACGTCTTTGTTCACTGTAATAAGTTTAGTGTTCGTGTTTTGCGACCGCACCGCAAAACCGTGCTATTAGTAGACGAAAGGACGTGCCTCTGCAATGGGAACCGAAAACATTTGACCGCAAGGTTATAGGTCAGCAATTCCTCCACAGGAAAGCATTTCTGATAGATTTATACGACACTGGTGACGGCATGTGGGTCACATGACAGGAATATGTTGTCGACCCACCTGACTTGTACACTTGGCGAGTGGGTAAAAAGATTCTTCTGCCTTGCCCGATTTAGGTTTTCTTGTGGATGTGATAATCACTCACGAAAAAGTGATGAAAACATAAGAGTTTGTCTCACAAACTGCAACAAATGAATGCAACTGCCAGCCAGGGAGCCTCTTTAGCAGGAATACTCTCTCCCTTGCGCTGTAGTCGACTGATGTGTGTTTCGATGTTTGCTTAGGTGTAGCGTCCCCATACTACGGCGCAGTTACCTCGCATCGGACGGACGGACGGGCAGATAATAGTTGTCTGAAAATAAAAAATTAAAAGTTTCACGTGACGGGAGACTTAAACCAAGGACCTCTTACGCCGCAGCTTCTCACTCTAACCACGGGACTACGGCGCCCCTCAGCCCATACGATCCTTGATGTTGCTTATGTTGCCCTTGGACTACTCCGTTTGTATATTTTGCTTATTTTTTTCATAGTTCTTCCTGTTTTCTCGATTGGTCTGTGTTCAGTTTTTCAAGGCCTATCCACTGTGCCAACTTATAACTAAATCTGAGGGGCGTGCGATGGGGAGGTTCCCTTGTTAGTACTAATAGGAAATTATGCATAGCATTCCACATGAGTGACTACTTAGAAACTCATGTACTTAACTCATTAATTATAGTGTCGATCATAGTTTCGTATTACTGCATCAGTATTAACGACCGATGAAGAATGATGTATTCAAATTAATAATAATGATCGTCTGTGTCCTCGCACGTAGCACCACTCACATCGACCACCGCCAACCACTTCTGCTACAAGCGATTGTCGAGTTTCTGACGCGAATGTTTTGAGAGATCAGGAGCCAGGAAGATCCACGCTCCATTATACGGTCATGTTTTGCTCAGCTGTGAGAAGTGGAGTGACTGTTTCCAAATAGTCACGCCTTAGCTCGTGACCAAGACGCCACATCGTCTCAGTATGCACCCTATTTGTAAGACTTTTGCGTATTGCCGTGGTCGAATGGATATCGGAAGTGGTTCGGCAGAGATCGTTTCGGTTGTTTTTGGCTAAGTTAAGAAGACACAGAGACTCTGGAATAATAATTCTGTGCGTTCAATAGCCCGCAAACGGAGGCAACTGCTGTGTTAAACCCAAAAATGATGAAAATTATGGTCGATAATTTGAACAATGTAGCAGAAAAAAGCTTAATGATTGAGAAATTCTGGCAAGAACATGGTTGTGTTAGTTCGATGTTGAGGGGCATCGAACTGTGATTTGTTCTTCAGGGTTGTTGTAAGGATAGACTAAATAAATGTACACGCTCTGATGAAATAAACTTGGAACAAACATGTACTGCATGAGACGTGTTGACTGCATGAACCGTGTTTTGCACTAATTGCACATCAGATCCCATTCTGCAACCCTCTGGTGAGACATTCAGTATGTCGCAAACGCTATTAACTGATACTAAACATTGGAGTTACGCCATTACCAAGATCATCCTTGTTGTCTTGGCGTACGGCCGGTCGCAGATTTTATGTCAGCGAGGCAAAATCATGCTAAGGTATGCCTTGTCTGACCGTCGCTCGGTTTTGATGAAAGTCAGCCAAAGTCTAACATAAAACAGTCTCTTTTTTGTTACCCGCTGCGATACAAGTGCGCCTGGCGGGCAGGAAGCTAGATCTCTGAATACGATATGGGATGAGTGAGAATAATATCGTTTACATTGGTTTATAACGTAGATTTTACATTTGGAAGCCTCTGTTGTGCCACAAAAACTGACAACAACTAAAAAATGACACCACGTATGTCTTTCCTTAGCTTCCTGAAGACCCTGGGAGATATGAAACAGTACATTACGGAATAGTTCATTTACGATTCTCTTTCAATGTACCGATATTTACTGCAAAATGTCGTTTTCCTTTAAGTACTATAAAAGTGCTAATAAATTCCAGAATATCTGAATTTTTGGGGAAAGACGTAGTGAATCTACACAACAACGCGAATTTTGTTCGCTAACGTTCAGCCAAATCATTGAATGTGGAACGTAGGAAACTTGTATAGAATGTACTTGAAGGGAAAACCACAAAGAAGGAACCAATTCCGCAGATGTCAATACATCTGAGGCAGAAAAATATTCGTCTATTAGAAAGTCGAGGGAAGTGTAAGAACGGGCATATCGTAAGACTCCATAAAAGCTTTCTACATGTAAAGGAAAGGGCCTATCATAATAAGAATAGACAACATAAAAAAATGTGTGCTTCTCGCGTGTGAAATATGTGTTTATATTCTCTTGCTTTCAGCAGAGTAAGCAGCATTTATACAGGTATTCGAAAATATTTCTTCACAAGAAGTTGGAGTTTATGTAACGGAATCAATGCTATACAGATGAGTTTACATTTATTTCACAAAAAGTCATGCATCTTGGTAATTTACTAAACATGAAAAGCAAAAATATATAACTATTGCTTTAATTAAGTAGAATAACAATTAAAAACAAAAATTATCCTGACAACACATACGACTGTCAGCTTCCTCATCACATGGAAGTAATTTTCAAGTGCCATGTATTGAGTGTCAACAGAATTACTTCTTCGAGTCGTCAGCTATGACGATGCATTCAACAAGCAAGCGCAACAGTTACATTTTAGAGGCTTAATAGCTTGCATCACTTATGTTTATTTATATGGTACTTTAAAACAATGTCATGTTGCTTGATTATCCTATTGTGTACCAGTATTGGGAGAGAGAGAGCATACGTGTTGAGTGTATGCCATTCACGCTTACCTCTGACAGGAAGTGAATCGAGGATTTTGATAGTAAATCTGCTAATTGGAGAAGGTTTTACAGTAAAAACAGAAAAAAAAGCTTGAATGAACTGCAAGTACATACGGAGACGGTACAAAACAGTGGAGTTTTAGTTTCGAATGAGAAAGAAAGCTTTGTCATATTCTTCTGCACAACATGCAACATGAATGGTAAAAGATAACTGAGCACCGGAACCGATGACCAGCTGATTTATGGATCTACATTTAAGAGAGTTATTGACTGAGATCTAACGCGTGGTGTGGGTAACAGAGTTTTTATTTTGCTAGAAGAGAAAAGAGGTACTAACGGTCAGAGAAGTCCTATTTTACATTAAAACATTCGATTGGTGAGAGTAGTACGGGGAATTACATTTTGCATGAATGAATAGGACTCATTAAGCTATAGCCGGAAGGTAAAAATTTTTGCAAATAAAGTGTTCGTTGCTTCGCTTCAAACATGTCTTAAGATCACTGTTAAGATTTCATCTATGGAAGTAAAGCATCTATTCACCGTAGCATAATTTGTAAAATGACGTTTCATTTTACAGTGTGCTTCTAGATATATTCGAGATGTTAAATATGTATTGTATAAAAGGTTACGTGACTCGCCAACAGCGATTATTACATAACACAACAGAAGTCAGTTTATTACTGGAGATGGTAAACTATCAAAGAAATACCAGTTTCTTAAAAGAAGTAGTCCTCAATATTGGAAATTTTAAGCAGGAATCTATAGAAAAGAACTCACATAACTTCACTGATGTACTTTGCACTGCATAAAAGTCATATAAAAGACTTATTAACCATTTACCAACTTGGCCAAGGATGACTGTCCTGACACTACGGCTGTTTTCTGGCTGCATTGCGTAACAGGAACTCAAGAGCCTTGCACTGCGTTTGTGAGGGAGGCATTACAAGCTTTGGTGCAAGTGTGCTGAACGCGATACGAGGGGAGTTAGTGCATCGAGTATGCGTACTTGGCGCCTGCATCTTGAGTGCTGTTTGATACACTCTAGAGCAGTCTGAAATAAGCCTTTGTGTCAGTAATGCGGCAGTTAGTGCTCCTTCGCTATAATATTAGATGTATCTGATATATGGCGGCTTGTTCTTCCTTGTAATATTGCTTATCGTGCAGTGCTGGTGTCCTTTATGATTAGAAAAGTTCACAGCCTCTCGGGAAGTTGTTCATGACCGTGGAAGTCTCCAGAAGGTAATATGCCCGCTTTAACATGAAACGGAAATGGCGTCTAGTTAGTCACTTAGTTACATGTTCCATAGATGATATGAACATTTGTTTTATCGAAATTATGTGGAACGAATTAGTTTACATGTTATGTAGATATGATCAGTTTTTAAATAAAAATTCGTGAATAGAACAGAAGGATCTGTCCGTAAGAAATTATTTTTGGTTAGATTTAAAACGTGCTTTATTACTTTTCAGACATTTTATGTTATTGGACAAATAATCAAAAAATTTTTATTGAAGCTTGTTGAACTACATTCTCAGCTACTGACAACTGTAATAGCTAGTAATAAAGATAATTTTTCTAGCATTGTAGGTACGAACTACATTCTCAGACACTGAGTAGTAGTAAAGATCGTTTTTTATAGCTCTGTAGGTACGAACCTCGTTAGTTTCCTCAACTTTTAATGTGTTATTTATCACGAACTTGCTAACTCCTTGAAGAGGCAACGACAAGTGACTGCGGGTAAACATCACACGTTAGTTTTACAGCTCCCTTTTGTACAATCGGTACTTTCTTCCTACATGATGAGTTAGTTATTTCGCACGATATTATTGAATGGAAATACGCAAAATACGTTTGTTTCCAAGACTAGCAATTATACAAAGAGAAAAATTATCTGAACTTACTTTTATGAATTGCTCAGTAATATGTTTTTGCCATTTCAAATTTTCATCAATAAGTATACCCAAAATTTTGAAACATTTTACGTTTTTTATTGACTCCTGTTTATGTGTTACATCAACTGCATCAGTTGTATTGGACAAAAAATTTCGGATATTTTCCAAACACGGTATGAAAATAACTTTGTGACTACTTGTTCCCATCCTGACAGACCTCTGATGGTCACTTATTACTAAAACTTCGCCACAAATTAAAAAGCCAAGAGGAGCAGCCGTGCGATCTGAGGCGCCATGCCACGGTTCGCGCAGCTTCCCCGTCGGAGGTTCGAATCCTCCCTCGGGCTTGGGTGTGTGTGTGTTGTCCTTTGTGTAATTTAGTTTGTTAGATCAAGTAGTGAGTCAGCCTAGGGACCGCTGACCTCAGCTGTTTGGTCCCATAGGAACTTACCACCACAAATATAGAAGCAATTCTGAACTGCAGAGACCGGCTCACATCTAAACAAGTTACTACCACAGGCATCCATTTAAGATCGCGTAGGTTTCGATAACTTAATCTCATGCAAAGCTTAAGAAAAAGAAGGTCCAGAGTCAAGTGACACCAGTTATCATGCACACAACAAAAAAATGGCTCTGAGCACTATGGGACTTAACATCGGAGGTCATCAGTCCCCTAGAACTTAGAACTACTTAAACCTAACTAACCTAAGGACATCACACACAACCATGCCTGAGGCAGGATTCGAACCTGCGACCGTAGCAGTCGCGCGGTTCCAGACTGAAGCGCTTGGAACCGCTCGGCCACTCCCGCCGGCTTGCACACAACAGACATGATTCGAATTAAGACGTGCGACCACATAAAGGATATAGTTACATAACTGGTTTTTATTTTTCAGGTATCTTCCACACACTGGATCAAAATCATTTTGTGACTAGTTGATCCTGTTCTATTGTACCATAAATATCAATATGTGAAATATGTATAATTTCTGCAGGAAAATTTGTTATGCAGTATGTACTCCATCAGTACGGTTCAGAAATCTGGAGCATGACTAACAGAAAAAGTGAAAGAATGTTACTGTTTGAAAGAAGCGAACCGATCTTAGATAAAAGAGAATGGAGGAGATGGAAGAAGGAGGGAATCTACCTCTTCTTGCAATAACCAACAATTCTACCGAAACTGTAGAAGAAAAGGATCCAGTGAGCATCCCGAAAAAAATACCTGCAGAGGCATTTGGGGGAAAACCAAACCCCAGATTCCCCATAGGAAGGCCGAGGCAGCGCTGGATGGACGACCATAGGATATGGCGGGCCTGTGGAAGGAAGGCACGTGGAGGAACAGAGCATAAAACTGGAAAGAATGGAGGCAATTTGTGGAAGCAGGCCCTGTGATCGCTAGATATGTATGTGGTATGTACTACATAGGATGAGTCAGATGATGAATGATCTGCATCAATAGTTATAAACTTGTTCAATAGTTTTGTGACATGGTCACATGCGGCTAAGCGACGATAAATGAATTCTTTACTGTTGTATCAGAATTCTCTGGATGCAGGAACAGAGCTTCGGAAGTCTAGGATATGAACTCGTTAAATTTCCTATTGGTAGAACGTGGCGAGAAACACCAACTGCAAACTTCAGCAGGACGGAGTGGCCGAGCGGTTCTAGGCGCTTCAGTCTGGAACCGCACGACCGCTACGGTCGCAGGTTCGAATCCTGCCTCGGGCATGGATGTGTGTGACGTCCTTAGGTTAGTTAGGTTTAAGTAGTTCTAAGTTCTAGGGGACTGATGACCTCAGATGTTAAGTCCCATGGTGCTCAGAGCCATTTGAACCATTTTTTTTTTTTTGCAAGTTTCAGGAACTGGGTGGGCGAGCAAAAGGTATTCAGGAGATTTCCCCAAATTCACCCAAGAACGGTAGAGACACAGGTAACGGTGCTTCCAGGCTCGGGTACAACAAGGCACCTTGTCATAGGTGTGCGAACTATGAGTGGTTCTTTGAGGTGTCGCCAGAAATGCCCACAGAATTTCTTATGAGAGTTTTGCCGGAAACAATGCTACGATTGCGAAACGTTACGTACGTATTATCTGAAGTCTCTTGAGTGAGCGCGCCAAGTTTCCGTCACTTCCGACAGATAGCGTAGGCGCAGGACAGTTTCAAAATCGCGTTTGTAGTTGATGTACGTTACAAGCAACGCGCCGTCATTGAATTTCTCACTGCTGAGAAAGAAACTGTGGGGAATATCCACAAACGCTTGTGCAAAGTCTATGGAGCATCTGCTGTCGACAGAAGTACAGTTAGTCGCTGTGCACGAAGAGGGAGGTCATCAGATGGCGGTTCGGCGGAGCTCCACGATTTGCAGCGGTCGGGGAGACCATCCACGGCTATCACACTTGACTTGTTGCAGAGAGCTGATGTCATTCGCGAGGACGGATTGAAGGATGCCATTCGTGGAAGACATTTTGAGGACGATGAGGAGGTGAATCACACAGTGAAGCACTGGCTCCGCCACCAGGACAAGGATTAGTACCGACGGAGTATACACGCCGTTGTTTCCCGCTGGAGGGAAAGCCATAGAACGGGATAGAGATTACGTGGACAAATAGGGTGCATAGATAAAACATCATTCTTTTGTATGCGTAATTCTCATTATGTTCAACAAAGAATTGTTGAAGAAAAAAATGCGGTGCATTACTTTCTGGGCAATCCTCGTAGACGTATATGCAGATAAAGAGCTACTGCCGTTTTACCCTTCACAGTGTGGGGAATGAACTGCATGAGAGCCCGTCCAGTGCCAATTTCTAGCCAGTTTATGGAAATACAAGAAGCGCTTGTGGAGAAAATTCTGCAGGCTTCCACTGCCTTCTAAAGGTGCGAAGAAATTATCGGTTGTTCGGTGGCAAAACTTGTGAATCCTTCTCTCCAACGAGTGGCGTTTAGGAGCGGGGCGAAAGACAGACGGGAGAACGCACTTGGTGTTCACTTTTCGGGATAGCTGGGGCGATGCTTCGTAGCGGAGATATCGAGAGACGCCCAGCCCAGCCTGACGCTTCTCTTGCTGCCTTCTTGAATACGTGCCGCCTTTAACGTTTGCCTTGCCTTTCCTCTGTAATTCTCGCATTTCGCGGGTCACACCACAACGTGTGTTTGCTTTTTATAGGAAATACTTTTTGTACGGGCATTGTGAGCCGATTTTCTCCAGTATTACTGCATTTGTGAGCTGCTCAGACTTTGAAAAGCCATTTGTTTGTTGATTAACAGTCTTGTTCCACACAGCATTCAGCTGCCTTCAGCAGTAGTATGTTACTTTCAACTGAGACAGGAATTTTATCTGACTACTGATTAATGTAATTCTGTTTGTAATTCCTTGCTCGGTAACTGTTTTACCCTTAACACAGGGAATTGTCACTGTAGTTCACCTTCAGCTGTTTATCTTTCTTTAAGAGTCAATAAATCAAAGATTAATTTTAACGAATATTATCATTTTTATGTCCTACAACTACTGATGAGGCGACCTTTTTCATCTTAATAAGTATTATCAATCGGTTTTATGCAACTGAATTGAGCAATCACTGCGTCGGCGTTCCGGTTTAAAACAGTAGCAATTACTAGGAACATTTTTGATTAATCACGGAAGTTGTTTCACTTTTCACGAATTTTTTTGAGTTTTTAAACTTTTTTTGGCAACTGTTCCTCACGCGCATCTGGGCTAAGCAGCCTGAGAGGTTATAACCGCTAGTGTCATTCTGTGATGTTGTAAACCTACAAGTCATAGAACAGCTGGTAAATGAGTAGTGTTTTTAGTTTGCAATTTTGGCAGACCGCTTGCACTCACAACTGCCGAACACATTTGGACTCCGTGAATCACAACGAAAAGTACCTACATTACAGTTTACATCTACTGATGAGCCAAGACATTATTAGCTTGTTTGTCTTTCTTTGGAACAAAACACACAGCTGATTTTGAATATGGGGGATCCGACAGTTTGTTGGTGGTTTGTGGAGGTATGTGGCAAAAGATGTCTATGCACAGGTCATGTAATCCGCGTAAATAACGGGCCGTTGACTTGCGTATGCCGTGATGGCGCCCGATAGCGAACCAGATAGGTTCCACAGGATTTATGTCAGACGAATTTGGTCCCGAGACGTCGCAAGTGTTCACTTTAGTGCTCCTCAAACCACTGTTGCAAGGTATTGGCTCTAAGACTGCTGAAGGATGACATCGCCGACCGGGAAGACATCAAGCATGAATGGATGAAGATGGTTCGCAGCTGTCAGCGTATCTTCGATTACCACCACATGCCCAATGCAAATGCGGAAGAATGTCTCCCGTAGCATAATGCTGCCCGCACCAGGCTGCGTCCGCGGCGCGCTGTACGTTTCGAGCCGACTTTCACTCAATGACGGCGTTTGTGGAGACGAACATCGGCCTAGTGTAGCAAAAACGTGATTGACCCGAAGAGCCGACACTTTTCCATTTATCGACGGTCGTGCCCACTGCCCACTGCAATCGTAATTGACAATGTCATTGGGTCAACATATGAACACGCAGGGGTGGTCTGTTACGGAGCTCCATGTTCAACAATGTACAAAGAACGGTGTGTTCCGAAACACTTGTGAGTGCACCAGCATTGTGCTCTTTCGGATCACTATCTATCCTACCTTACAGAGCAGACAAGCCACCGAAGCCCACGTTCTGCGAAAATTCATGGCAGTCCAACCATTTAGCGGCTAGTGGTAGTTTCACTGTCCTTCTATCTCTTTCCGTAGATGCTCACGACAGTAGCACGTGAATATCCGATCAGCTTCGCCGTTTTCGAGGTATGCTTAATAATAGCCTGCCCTTTGTCAAAGTCGCTTATCTCAGTGAATTTCCCCATTTGTAGCCCATACCTATGCTAGGGTGATCCCCTGTCGGTGACCGCTTCGCTTTCATACTTTTGTCACCGTTTCACGTGCCCGCAACGCTACCAGACGGCCTCCAACGTCATAA
This sequence comes from Schistocerca americana, assembly GCF_021461395.2. NCBI lineage: Eukaryota > Metazoa > Arthropoda > Insecta > Orthoptera > Acrididae > Schistocerca > Schistocerca americana. Next base: position 182,859,428 of record NC_060122.1, read on the forward strand.
TGTTTTGGCTGATCAATGTATATCCATGTTTCATAAGTCAAGATATAATGAGTGGCAGAGGGTACCTCGTGTACCATTACCGTAACCCTCCCGTTTTCTTCTATTGTGCTTAGATTTCCCCATAGTGGTCATTTAGTGCGATGTATAAAACAGGAACCAATATTTTGCCTGCCTCTGCTTGGAAACTATAATTTCGAAATCTTTACAGTATATTTCTCCATGTTGGACAATTCTTCTCTCGTAGCAGCTGCCATTACAGCTCGATTAGCATCTCCGTAACGCTCTCGCAGTTATTAAACTGAAGCGCCGCCACTATTTTTGGAGTTTACTACGGAAATTAGCTCAGTACCAACAGTTGAAAAAGCCATTAACAGCCGGTGGGTGCTAAGGTGACGGCCCGCCTCCTGCGGCAACGGCGCTAATTACGCACTACGTGGCGGTACAGGCCGAGCACTGCAGTCCTACCTATGCCGCAGTAAGATGGGGCTCTTGCAGGATGGGTTAAGCAGTTTCAACATCGGCGGGCCACGGAATTGTTATTGCAAATGTGGCTTGAAGCAGCACATTGGTACAAGGGAGCTCCTACCCGTATAAATAGCCGTCTATTTGAATGGATATATCGGTAATCCGGCATCTCTCACTACGACGAGAGGCCTATGACAGACACTGGAGTGAAACGGGACAGCAAGCAGCCACCAAATGATCGGGCCTCCACCGCCGCACCATCTACGTACACACAAACGCCGCAAACCACCGTATACTGCATGTCGGAGGGTACATTGCACCACTCCTAATCATTTCTTTTCCTGTTACACCCACAAGCTGAGCGAGGGAGAAACAACGGTCTAAAAGCCTCCCTATGAGGCCTGATTTCTCGCATCTAATCTTCTGGGTCCGTATGTTGGCTGCAGTAGAATCGTTCTGTAGTCAGCTTCAGACACCGGTTCTCTAAATTTTCGCAACAGTATTCCTCGAAAAGAGTGTCGCCTTCCATTCAAGAATTTCCTTCTGTTTTCCAAAAGCATCTTCGTAATACCTGCTGCTAACAAACCTAGCACCACGTCTCTGAATTGATTCAATGTCTTACTTTAATATAATCTGTCCGGATTCCCAAATACTCGAGCAGTATTCGAAAATGGGTCGCACTACCCCTCCGAGCATCAATCTTAGAACTAGGCTTTCCGCATTGTACTACAGTTCGCTGACGTGGCAACTTTCCTATGCACAACAGCATCATCCATGAATAGCTTTGCCAGGATTACTATGATATGCACCACATCATTGGCAAATTTACTGAAATACGATGACTTTACACTGATCCTTTGGAAAACTCGAAAACTTGGTATTAGATTCTATGATTTAACCGTATTAAGAACTAAGGTTTACTATATTGTTCTTAATGCATTCACAATAGTAGCCCGACATTCCGCAGGCTCGCATTTTTTCACTTAGTAACAGTGAAATATGAAGGAAATAAGTAGAAAGATTCAGAATTTGGATTAAAATTCGCGATGAAAGGATAACAAAGATAAGATTCACTAACAACATTTTTTTGTTCTCTCTGAAACTGAAAAAGAATCACACGCCCTGCTAAATCGGTTGAAAAACGTTTCTGAGCACATAACATGTAGACTGAGAGTAAACAAAAGAAATGAAATTAGAGTAAAGCAGCATAAAACCTGGGGACGCTATAGTAGGAGACGCGAAGGAATTCTGCCATCTTGAAAGCGAAATTATGCATGGCGTAAGAGTCAAGGCCATACGAAGCAGCCGGCCGGGTTGGCCGTGCGGTTCTAGGCACTTCAGTCTGGAACCGTGTGACCGCTACGGTTGCAGGTTCGAATCCTGCCTCGGGCATGGATGTGTGTGATGTCCTTAGGTAAGTTAGGTTTAATTAGTTCTAAGTTCTAGGCGACTGATGACCTCAGAAGAAGAAGAGACGCATAGTGCTCAGAACCATTTTTTGAACCATACGAAGCAGACTAGCCTAGGCGGGGAGGGCATACTTCGCTAAAAGATGTTCACTAATACCAAAGGTAGGCTCTAACTAGAGAAATAAACTACATAGAGTGTGTGAGTGGGGTACGGCAGCGTACAGGGGTGAATCGTAGACTGTTGGAAAACCGCAGAAGTGGAGCATCGAAATGATCGAGATATTGTGTTACAGAAGTCTGCTGAAAATCAAGTGGATAACATTAAAAACTAGGAGATTATCCTCAAAATCGGTGACTAGAGGAATATATGGAAAACACTAACAACAAGAAGGGGTCAGATGATCAATAAGTAACTTCCACGCTACAACAGCGAGACGTAGAGGGGAAAATTTGTGGTGAAAGACAGTGGGTGTAATACGCTCTTCTGAGATGAAATAGCGATATTGCGGAACTATTTCGAATTCTTCCAGAAAATCGTGAAACACTATATCAACGTGGACGCCCTTTGGGCCCCTTAAAGGGCACAACGAATTGTGTTTCCACACATGCAACTATATTACACAGGCCACCATGCGGTGAATGGTGGAGGGTGGCTCTTGTATTCTTATCACCTCGTCTCCCCACATCCTGTTTCGATCACGAACAGTAAGCTCAGAGAACGTCATACGGTAAGTGCCCGTAGGGCCTTGAATTTCTCTGACTTTCGTTGGAATAAGTGTCGGAAGAATTCAGTTGTCTTATTTACATTACACGAGAACATTTTTTTCAGAACATCTAATACCTGAAGTGGCGTGCAAATACTCTTAACATAATGATATTGTTTTCTGATTCAGACTGTGTTGGCATCTACATCACGAGGGCGCCAGTTTTTTCTCACAATGTCCCGTCCCTTCACCAGAGGTAGCTGATGACAGGAACGTCCGGAAAATATCGCGTGCACACAGCCACGACAATTAACTCTAAGTGAACTTAGACTCCCCGTAATCCTCGTATGTGAAGAACTCACGATACTGGTAATGAAGCACTCTTCTCTCATTGGTACGGAAGGGATTTTCTGCAGAGAACAATCCTTTTTCCAGATTTTGTGTGTTGTTATGCGCCTTTTTGGTGTACCAGATGGTATGAATTCCCATTTTCTTTAGGATTCTAATTTTCTAGTATTTTGTCGCTTGCTGGGCTCTTCGTGTCTGCATAGAGAGAGATTTAATTACAGATTAGCTCTCTTCCAATTTCCTGAGTGTTTACATGATTATGGCTTAGCCGTTATCATCGTGACAGGAGAGAAATTGGGAAAGATGTTATTAAAGCGTAATTAGTTTTTTTACGTTCACGAGCACGAACAAGTTAATTGAACGTTTTTTAATGAGTTTTAGTTTTTTTATGTGACACAGTGACTCGATATTGATTTCCAGTTTCCATTTTGGATGTCAGACTGAGACGAGTGAATATTTAACACTGAGCAAGGAAAATTATACATCAATTGCCAGGAATGCATTTGTTTACGCGCTTTGATTAAGAAATTCGTATTTTGATGGAGCTAGAAGACAATCTTCCCTTATCCGTTCCGACATAAATTTATGGCCGCTTTCCTAATCCCTGTGCGTGAATAGTGCTATGATTCCTACAGTGGGCAACGTTCTCTGTCCCTCTCTTTCTGTCGCTATTGCTCGCTCTCTCCCCTCCGTCCTTCTCTATCAGAGTTTGTCGATGTTGACAATACGGTACAGCTTAACATATTTAAAATAAAACTCCTGGGTGGTGATTTATAAATGGACGTTGCATTGTGATGTTGCAGCATGCAATGAACATACTCTATTACCGGTGTATAAAGCTTCCACCCATAAACCAAGGACGTTGCCAAGACGTGCCTCAGCAACGCAGATAGCCTTATTGCTTGTACCATCACAATGGAGTGGAATCAGGGTAGAGGATAGACTACATATGGCTGATAAGAGCTTTTTCAGTAGTTGTGGAAGCAACAGTATGGATGATTGATTCATCTGGCCTTGTAAAATTAGCCAACATGGCCTGTAGTGCCGATACTGCGAACAGATGAAAACAAGGGGATACAATAGACGTTATTTTTCCCAATGGCGTGCAGCTTTGCTATATGGTTAAATGATGATGATGTAAAATGATGATGGGTAAAATATTCCGGAGGTAAAATGCTTCCCCAATCGGATATCCCGGTAGAATCACGTAAGAATGTTGTATATGTGGAAGAGACCTGGAGACTCCGGAAGGTTCCAGATTTTTTATGGTAAGACAGAGGTATCGCATCCAGACTGTAATCTGTATGACAATTCCAGGGACAGATGTGGACTCTGACCATGGTATTAGTTATGAATGTAGGATTGAAACTGGAGAAATTGCAAAATGGGAAGAAGCTAAGGGAATGGAACCTAGAGAAATTCAAAGAAACCTATAATATTGAACGTGTCAGAGGGAACAGTACTGCATCCCACAGACAATATTTAGACAATGAACTCGAGGTTTCAAGGCTATATTACACGAGGATATCGCGCTCATCTCTTCAACACCTCTCTCCAGAAACCAGGAATCCACCGAGTGGAAAGGCCTGGGGTATCTACTGACAGAAATCTACTGGGTGTACTTGGGAACAGTAGAAAAGTGGAGCGCTTTGTCGTAGGAACCCACCTCATACATTGAACCATGACATGAGAAGATTCCCAGCAACGGACCAGGTTTGAGAAGCGACGTCTTGATGACGTTGTAACCAGCATGCCAAGGGGTGTCGAGACGTGCAAGGCGGAGCAAATGGTATCGATTTTACTCTCGGAAATGTGCAATTATGTAGTCTTTCAGACTGCGTGTACTTTGCTTATTGTTTTGATTTTATTTTACAGGAAAAGATTTTCGTTTTAGTGACTTATGGTTTCATTCGTTGTTCCCCTGTAATGTAATTCCACACAAATTGATAGATATGCGGATTAGGGAAAAGTTGTATTGAGCACAGTATCGTACATGCCACTTTAGGGGGAAATATTTTAAGTTTCCATCAAAATCAGCTCCTGGTAACAGCTATAACCAGGCACATTGGAAATAATTAGCCCCTCCAGGAGACTCACTCTCCTAAAATCTAACATAATATTTGGTGTTGATAATTGTCTCAGTTCAGGGAGAAAAAAATCCAGAGGTTTTTTCAGATTTGCCATAGCCAGTTGAAGCCAATCATTTACGGTGAAACCCCATAGAGCTATCACACTACTGAAATTTTGATTGTTACATTTCTCCTGTTGTTCCAGAATAGTATTAGACATTTGCTACTATATCACAATTGAGAAATTCAGCGAGCTATTGGAGGTGAGATAGTGTGCCTGATTTCTGGTTTAAAAGCAGGAACGCGTGAGTACTGGCTGTGGACACGGGTGTTGTCATCTTGGAAGATGGGAGTGTCTACCAATGAATACGACTCTAGTGTTGCCGGTTGCATACTTTAGAAATCCAGGCGTCACTGTTACATCAGCGCTAACGGGCTTCCTTCGGTCCTGCTGAAGTTCCTCGATTATAACGAACTTCATACTCGTCAACATGTTGTCTCTTACCGACGCATGCGGGAGTGTAAGGCTACTCGTCACTTATTGTTACTATGGAAGATGAGTACACCATTGTGCTGCTGTGAAGTAGCATTGACAAAGTGAAATGGCTGATTGTCGGTATCAGATGACATTTAAAGAAGCTGTTTTTTGTGAGACTGTTGAAGGTGGAGGACGAAAATTAATTGCTGCAGTGTACACAACTGCAAATGTGTTCTATTGAAGGAGGAGTGACGTCTGGAATAAATATCGAGGTACAGTGCATGCGTCAGACGAAATACAAACAAATTTAGTCCAAAGCAAGCAAAATGATTGTACTGTTTTTAATTCCATCTCCAACAACAATTCGCTGATAACATTGCTGTCCTGAGTGAAAGTGAAAAAGAATTACAGGATCTGCTGAATGGAATAACGGTCTAATGAGTACAGAATATGAATTGAGAGTACATCGAAGAAAGACGAAAGTAATGAGAAGTAGAACAAATGAGAACAGCGAGAAACTTAACATCAGGATTGATAGTGGCAAAGTAGTGGAAGTTAAGGAATTCTGCTACCAAGGCAGCAGAGTAACCACTGCCGGGCGGAGCAAGGAGGAGGACATCAAAAGCAGACTAGCACTGGCAAAAAGGGCATTCCGGCCAAAAGAAGTGTACTAGTGTCAAACATAATCCTTGATACGAGGAAAAAAATTCTGAAGATGGATGTCTTGAGTACAGCATTGTATGGTAGTGAAACATGGACTGTGGGAAAACCTGAGCAGAAGAGAATCGAAGCATTTGTGATGTGGTGCTACAGACCAATGTTGAAAATTAGGTGGATTGATAAGGTAAGCAATGAAAACGTCCTGTACAGAGTCGGAGAGGAAAGTGTGCAATACACTGACAAGAAGAAGGGACAGGGTGATAGAGACACCTGCTAAGACATCAGTGAACGACTTCCATGGTACTAGAGGGAACCGTAGAGGGCAAAAACTGTAGAATACATCCAGAAAATAATTGAGGACGTCGGCTGCAAATGCCACTCTGAGATCAAGAGGTTGGATGGCACACGAGAGGAATTCGTGTCGGTCGTTATATTGATGTGTAAAAAGTGTCGTGGCCATTGATGGCTTATGTAATTTAGGCAGTTCTGACATTTTGTAACATTTCAGATTCCACTTGAGAATGGCTATAAACCGAAATCATGATTGTGTGAAATAAATGAGTAATGATTTACAGTCTAATGGCGGAAATTTCTTTCAGGCAAGTTGCGTATGTAACGGGAATGCCGCTAGTCCTTGGTTATATTTACGAAATTGTGCGCATGCTTTCCTTTTTGAGAGAGTCTCGCTCCCTTGAACCCGCCGAGAGACTCACTTGAAGACTGGTCAGCCGGGGAGACAACGAGTTGAGTCTGCGAGCGCACGGAGACAGCGAGTTCGATGTCATAGGAGTTGCTGGGGAGTTTAAAGCGAGTAAACGGGTCGCATTTCTGTTCTCTACTGTCCACGGATACTAACCATAAAGATGTAGAAAATATGTTCAAATAAACATCCTGATACATGTTCACGGCAATGTGAATCCGTGGACGCAAGTCATGCTACGAAGAAGACCCGTTCTAATATCCACACTAAGGCATCATCGGGTCGTTGGCGCGCGTAACGGCTTGTATCATTTGGACAGGGGCAAAACCGCGGACTATTCAGACTACACTACGCCTCCAGTCGACCACTCTGCAGTTTCTGTTTCCTTCCTTGGAAGACGTGCAACTTTTTCTATCCTGCAAGAAACGCCGTTTTATGAATTAGCGATTACAAATACCCATTGTGATCAGTTCCCTTCCCAATGCTCCTTCGGGAACTGTTCTGTATCTACATCTACATCTACATCTACATCTACATCAACATACGAACACAGCAAGCCAGCGTACGGTGCACAGCGGAGGATACCTTGTAGCACTTGTAGTCATTTTCTTTCCTGATCCATTCGCAAACAGAACAAGAGAAAAATACCGTCCATATGCGTCGGTACGAGCCCCAATTTCTCTCACATTATCTTCGTGGTCCTTATGAGAGGTGTACATTGGCGGCAGTAGAATCTTCTGCAGTCAGCTTCAAGTGTGGGTTATAATTTTCACACAGCACCTCTTGAAAAGAACGTCGCTTTCCCTCCATGTGCTCCCATTTAAATTCCCCAAGCATCTCCGTAATACCTGCGTGTTTATCGAACCTGTCGGTAACGAATCTAGCAACAAGTCTCTCAATTACTTCGATGTCTTCCTGTAATCTGACCTGGAGGGGACCTCAGAGACTCGAATAGCACTCCAGAATTGGCCGCACTTGTGTTCTACACGTGGTCTGCTCTACAGATGACACACAATTTCCTGAAATTCTCCTAATAAATGGAAGCAAACCACTCGCCTTCCCTACTACGATCCTCACGTGCTCTTTCCATTTCATGTGGCTTTGCAACATTACGGCTTGATATTTAATCGACGTGAACGTGTCAAGCAGCACACTACAAATACTGTTTTCGGAAATTACAGGGTTGTTTTCCCTACTCGTCCTCGTTAACTTACGTTTTTCTACATTTCGAGCTAGCTGCCATTTCATCACACCAACGAGAAATTTTGTCTAATTCAATTTGCATCGTCCCACAGTTACTCAACTATGACGTCTTCCTGCATACGACAGTATTATCAGCAAACTGCCCAGATTGCTGCTCATCCAGTCCGTCGAATCATTTATATATAACTAGAATGCATTAGATGAGTATGTGCCAAGCAAGATCGTAATAGATGGAAAAGATTCACCGTGGTACAAAAATCGAGTTAGAAAACTGCTACGGAAGCAAAGAGATCTTCACAGCAAACATAAACATAGCCAAATTCTTGCAAACAAACAAAAATTACAAAAAGCGAAATATTGTGTGAGGAGGGCTGTGCGAGAGGCGTTCAACGAATTCGAAAGTAAAGTTCTATGTACTGACTTTACAGATAAATCCAAAGAAATTTTGCTCTGATGTCAAAGCGTTAGGTGGATCAAAACAAAATGTCCAGACACTCTGTGACAAGAATGGTACTGATACAGAGGATGACAGAATAAAGGCCGGAAAACTAAATGTCTTTTTCCAAAGCTGTTTCACAGAGGAAGACTGCACTGTAGTTCCTTCTCTAGATTGTCACACAGTTGACAAAATGGTATATATCGAAATAGATGACAGAGGGTCAGAAAAACAATTAAAATCGCTCAAAAGAGAAAAGGCCACTTGACCTGATGGGATATCAGTTTGATTTTACACAGAGTACGCGAAGGAACTTGTCCCCCTTCTTGCAGCGGTGTACCGTAGGTCTCTGGAAGAGGATGAGGTTCCAAAAGATTGGATAAGGGCACAGATCATCCCCGTTTTCAAGAAGGGACGTCGAACAGATGTGCTGAACTATAGACCTATATCTCTAACGTCGATCAGTTGTAAAATTTTGGAACACGTATAATGTTCGAGTATAATGACTTTTCCGGAGACTAGAGCTCTCCTACGTAGGAAACAGCATGGGTTTTGAAAAAGACGATCATATGAAAACCAGTTTGCGCTATTCGTCCACGAAACTCAGAGGGCCATAGACACTAGTTCCCATGAAGATGCCATGTTTCATGACTTCCGCAAGGTGTTTGATACAGTTCCCCAAAGTCGTTTAATGAACAAAGTAAGAGCATATGGGCTATCAGACCAATCGTGTGATTGGATTGAAGAGTTCCTAGATAACAGAACGCAGCATGTCGTTCTCAATGGAGAGAAGTCTTCCGAAGTAAGAGTGATTTAAGGTGTGCCGCAGGGGAGTGTCGTAGGACCGTTGATATTCACAATATATATAACTGACCTTGTGGATAACATCGGAAGTACACTGAGGCTTTTTTTCGGATGGTGCTGTAGCATATTGAGAGGTTGTAATAATGGAAAATTGTACTGAAATGCAGGAGCATCTGCAACGAGTTGACGCATGATGCAGGTAATGGCAATTGAATCTCAATGTAGACAAGTGTAATGTGCTGCGAATACATAGAAAGAAAGATCCTTTATCATTTAGCTACAATATAGCAGGTCAGCAACTGGAGGCAGTTAATTCCAGAAATAATCTGGGAGTGGGCATTTAGGAGTGATTTAAAATGGAATGACCATATAAAATTAATCGTCGGTAAGGCAGATACCGGATTGAGATTTATTGGAAGAATCCTAAGGAAATTCAGTCCGAAATCAAATGAAGTAAGAAACTTCCTGACAGTTTAAAACTGTGTGCCGGGCCGAGACTCGAACTCGGGACCTTTGCCTTTCGCGGGCAAGTGCTCTACCACCTGAGCTACCCAAGCACGACTCACGCCCCGTCCTCACAGTTTTACTTCTGCCAGTACCTCGTCTCCTTGCCCGCGAAAGGCAAATGTCCCGAGTTCGAGTCTCGGTCCGGCACACAGTTTTAATCTGCCAGGAAGTTTCATATCAGCGCACACTCCGCTGCAGAGTGAAAATCTCATTCTGGAAACAAAGGAAGTAGGTTACAGTACACTTGTTGACCCACTGCTTGAATACTGCTCACCGGTGTGCGATCCGTACCAGGTAGGGTTGATAGAAGAGATAGAGAAGATCCACCGGACAGCAGCGTGCTTTGTTACAGGATCATTTAGTAATCGCGAGAGCGTCACGGAGATGATAGATAAACTCCAGTGGAAGACTCTGCAAGAGAGACGCTCAGTAGCTCGGTACGGGCTTTTGTTGAAGTTTCGAGAACATACCTGCACTTAGGAGTCAAACAGTGTATTGCTCCCTCCTACGTATATCTCGCGAAGAGATCATGAGGATAAAATTACAGAGGTTGGAGCCCACACAGAGGCATACCGACAATCTTTCTTTCCACGAACAATACGAGACTGGAATAGAAGGGAGAACCGATAGAGGTACTCAAGGTACCCTCCGCCACACACCGCCAGGTGGCTTGCGAACTGTGGATGTAGATGTGTAGAATAATAGCAATCTTATCACAATTCCTTGGGACACTCCTGACGACACTCGCTCTCAAGGACGACGTACTGTGTTCTGTTACTTAACAAGTCTTCGAGCCACTCTCATACCTGGCAACATATAGCGTACACTCGTACCTTCGTCTCAGCAGTCGAGCTGCTCGGAAATCTAGGAATATGGAAAGAGCCAGTTGCCTTTCATTCATGGTTCCAAGGATATCATGTAAGAAAAGGGCATGCTGAGTTTGTCACGAGCGATGCTTTCTAAATTTGTGGACAAAAGCTGTCCCCTCTCTGGGAAAATTATTATATTTTAACTGGGGATATGTTGAAGAATTCTGCAGCGAACAGATGTTAATTTGTTCTGTAGTTTTGCGCATCCGTTTCTTTAAGCTCCTTACAGGTGTCATCTGCGCTTTATTTCCCAACGACTTCGGGCACGAATTTACTGACAGCGGAAATTCCTGTTGTGTTTCAAGCCGACAGTCGCTGAGACGGAATGACACTCTAAAAAGTCACTATCAGTCAGGATCTTGACGACAGTTCTAACGCCGTGATACATGACTGAGAATGGTACACCATCACTTAGACACGTGGGACTATCCGCGTTGATAAACGAACAAGTAGGGCTACTTCATTTGCAGTGTTGTCGTTGTCAAGTCAATCCCGCAACATAATTTAATGAATTTGTCGTGTCTCCAGTCGACTCATCTTAGAGCTCTGATTCCATACGTCCGACTGGCATATATACAACGTTTTCCTGTCGTGGCTTACGTTAGTGGTCACATGACCACCTGGTACCAGCTCTACACAGTCTACAGCCTTGCAAGACTTGTTAAGTAACAGAACACAGTACGTCGTCCTTGAGAGCGAGTGTCGTCAGGAGTGTCCCAAGGAATTGTGATAAGATTGCTATTATTCTACACATCTACATCCATAGTTCGCAAGCCACCTGGCGGTGTGTGGCGGAGGGTACCTTGAGTACCTCTATCGGTTCTCCCTTCTATTCCAGTCTCGTATTGTTCGTGGAAAGAAAGATTGTCGGTATGCCTCTGTGTGGGCTCCAACCTCTGTAATTTTATCCTCATGATCTCTTCGCGAGATATACGTAGGAGGGAGCAATATACTGTTTGACTCCTAAGTGCAGGTATGTTCTCGAAACTTCAACAAAAGCCCGTACCGAGCTACTGAGCGTCTCTCTTGCAGAGTCTTCCACTGGAGTTTATCTATCATCTCCGTGACGCTCTCGCGATTACTAAATGATCCTGTAACAAAGCGCGCTGCTGTCCGGTGGATCTTCTCTATCTCTTCTGTCAACCCTACCTGGTACGGATCGCACACCGGTGAGCAGTATTCAAGCAGTGGGTCAACAAGTGTACTGTAACCTACTTCCTTTGTTTCCAGAATGAGATTTTCACTCTGCAGCGGAGTGTGCGCTGATATGAAACTTCCTGGCAGATTAAAACTGTGTGCCGGACCGAGACTCGAACTCGGGACATTTGCCTTTCGCGGGCAAGGAGACGAGGTACTGGCAGAAGTAAAACTGTGAGGACGGGGCGTGAGTCGTGCTTGGGTAGCTCAGGTGGTAGAGCACTTGCCCGCGAAAGGCAAAGGTCCCGAGTTCGAGTCTCGGCCCGGCACACAGTTTTAAACTGTCAGGAAGTTTCTTACTTCATTTGTTTTCGGACTGAATTTCCTTAGGATTCTTCCAATAAATCTCAATCCGGTATCTGCTTTACCGACGATTAATTTTATATAGTCATTCCATTTTAAATTAAGGGGTTACTTTTATGTCGACTACTAAAATTTAGTTGAGAGAGATTATTAATAAAAGTAAACAAATTATGGCCACTTTTACACTGATTTAGGAACAGTCATAGGTTAATTTGTCTGTAGAGCTTCCTGGATAATAAATTTTGCATATCAGATATTGCAGGTATCGACTACTTATAGCTGGTGTGTTGTCGAATTCCGCCACAGTTTCCCTACACCAATTTATTTATTTTTTCCTTTTGGCTTTGGTGTTATCTGCGTGGCGCAGTCACGACGTTAACGATAGTAAGGGTTTAGCTAGCTTGTTTGTCAGCCTTTATACAGGAGATGAGGGAGAGGAAATCTCCTTCGTTGGGGTGGGGGTTTGGTTGCATTATTGTACTGGAAGAACTGATCTGCTGAAGTCGCAAGTTATTTCATTTGGTTAATTCGTTTATTGTTCTATCAACACATTTGTTTATTAAGGTGTCAGACCAAAATCGTTTAACAGAATGTCAGAAGCTTTCGACAGTCTCTAGGGAGGACCTTTGTCAGAGTCGAGTGCTTTCACTGCCACTCGATCTACTAACTAGTGGCCGCTTTGAAATAGTTCACTATCAAACAGCGGTCACTCCCCCCGTGGGACAGGAGACAAGTTTCAAACAGTAACTTGTTCCTGCTGTTCATTGAAATTCCTCTAACTTAATTCTTTGTGACAGAGACAGGCACTATCTATTGAATGCTATTCCAGTCAGTACTGAAAATTGCTACTTAGCTTGCGGTTGCCGTGTGTATTACCGTTTCCTCGTAGTTGAAGTGTCTTTTACTCCTTGAGGTGCTGCTAAAGTGTGTCGCTACACTCCGACGGGTCGGGTTACTCTCTGCTGCCACCGTCACTCCTGTTGTCAATCTCCTGTAATCTGTCCTCTCTGAGTTCTTCTTTCGGCCTACATTGATTCTGGGTGCACACTACCCACCGCAATATCTTTCTGGGATATTCGCTCGGAAGTTTTCCTCTACATGTAGAGGACCATCATCCTAAACTGTATTCAGAGTTCTTCCATTACGCGCGTTGAAAATTTCCCTGTCATTCTGTTAACCGCGACTCTCGGCACTGCTGGGCGTGTTTGACCAGCGTCGAAGAAGCAAATAATGCCCAACTGCTTTTAGACACATTATGCGCCGATATGCTGTTTAAATTCCCTCTGCCACACACGCAGGCCATCTTGCATTCGAAATCCAGTTCACATCTTACTTTACGGTCTTATGTGTAATTAAAATTATTAACTTTCCTGATCTGATATGCACTTCAATTTAGTAACATTTTCTACTGCCATGACAGCTGAGGTACGACAAAGACAGGTATTTACGACCTGTGGACCTCGGCCCTCTCGTATGCGACACGCCTAGCCATAAAGGGTGCCATTCGAGGAGCAGCAGTGCTGGATAAGTCCGTTGCTCTGTGCTCTGCATTTGACCTCGGTGGGAACATGTTTTCCGGACCAAGAGGCTGTGAATTAGTGAGGCGAGTCACGTTCAACAGGTCCGCTGCCCACATCTTCCCTGCGACTAATTTCATTATGAGACCACGTGTGTGGACTTCTACACCTGCAGAGCCACTGATTGTAGGCCCCCACTCCATAATTAGGCTCATTAGGAGTGCCAGTCTAGCAATTCCTTACGGAAACTAAGAAGAACGTCAGTAATTATTACACCGACAACTGTATTCACAATCGTGGTACAAGAACAAGACTATTATGTATCGAGAAAAAAATAAAGTACCGAAAACATCATGAAAGTTATTCGATGGCTTTCCAATGAGGATAAACAAATGACTGAAAATTTAGTACATTGTTGGTCATTAAAATTGCAACTCTGGGAAATATAGCACATAAAAAGAGTTTTAGTTTTTGTACATATACAGTAGGCCTGTAGAGGGAAGAATACATGATAAGATTAGTTGGTGATTTTGGTATGTATAGGATGCGAGATTTAGAACACAGAGTTGTCGCCGCTGGCAGGGGCAGTGGCTGTAACCTGGTTGGGCATTATATCGAACTGAGCTTGGACAGGGGTACATCATTCCATGCTGCTTGTTTATTTTTGAATTTAATTCAAGGAAAACAAATCTTGTCGACAGTGGCTTGTGGGTTGGCAATGACGTCTTCTGAGTGCGCTAGAAACGCACCTTGTAGTCACTCAGGAGATTGGTGAGCAAGAATTAATCACACATTTTCCTTTAATTCAGTTCACATCTCTGAAAGAGACTGAGTAGATCCCTAGAGTCTCGTTTTGGTACGTTCACATTTGAGTGTAGTGGCCATTAGTACAAATATTTTCAGTTAATGCGTAATTTTTGATGATTGATTTTAGTGCGACGAACTCGATAGTAAAAATTCGTTACCTTATTCAGTTGCTTTCAATGACTGCCTATCTCATCCACATTCCTGAAAGAACTCACCACCACGATTGCTGATCTATCAATGATTTATAGTACAATCTTTCTACTCAATGGCTGAATGGTGAAAGAAGTGATAGACTACGGCTGCAGCGGTCTCTTGATTCGATCCCTGTTCATTCCTTTTGATTTTTATTTGTCAGGTTTCATAACTTTCACTACTGTCAATGACTGCAGTTGTGGAAAATGCCGAGCTGCGCCGTAGTTCAGAGTCCTCATTAAACTCTATGTCCTCCTGTAGCAGTGTGGCTAAGCCAATTAGAATTAGCTCTTTATTGGCACGAAGAAGTGAGTACTAGCGACAGGGGATCTCGAATGGATTCCATGGTTGTAGATTTACAGGAGGCCTTTGACAACGTTCCTCACAAGAGAATTTTTATTACATTTCGTGCCAGTACCGCTTCAGCTGTACGACTGGATTCGAGATTTCGTCAGAAAGGTCACAGTATGTAGTAACCGAACGGAAAGTTATCAAACAAAACTTCCCCAAGGAAGCATTACAGGGTCTCTGCTGTTCCTGATCTACATAAAACATTTAGGAAATATCTGAGCAGCCCCCTTCGATTATTTGCAAATAATACCGTCATTTCTGTCTAGTAAAGATACCAGAAAATCAAAATCAATTGTAAAATGACTTAGACAAGATACCTGAATGGTGTGAAAAGTGAAAATTGTCTGTCAATAAAGAAAGGACTAAAATCGTCCACTTTACTACAAAAAGAAATCCATTAAATGTCGTTTATACGGTAAATAACACAAGTTTAGAGGCTGTCAATTCGATTAAGAATTGCAATTACAACCAACGTAAGTTGGAGCGATCACATAGATAATGTGAGGAAGGTAACCAAAGACTATGTTTTATGGCCAGAACACTTAGACGATACAACAGGTTTTCTAAAAAGACTGCCTACACCCTGCTTGTCCGTCCTTTGCTAGAGTACTGCAATGCTGTATGGTTTACTTACCACATGCAGGGTGACAATTATTGAACTGCATGAAAAAAAAAACGTAAATTAGTTGCAAACTACGTCGTGCACAGACTTCGTTTAACATGTAAAAGTCACTACAGATATTCGAATTTAGGC
Source organism: Schistocerca americana (assembly GCF_021461395.2). Taxonomy (NCBI): domain Eukaryota; kingdom Metazoa; phylum Arthropoda; class Insecta; order Orthoptera; family Acrididae; genus Schistocerca; species Schistocerca americana. Next base: position 182,875,201 of record NC_060122.1, read on the forward strand.
TATGACATGTTCAATATGCCTTCTATCATTTGTGATGTTGTGGCGCAGACGAATTGCAAATTCTGGGTGATTTGCTGAAATGTGGGAACATCGATGCTGTCGATGACCTTCTGAATGGCTGTTTTCAGCTCAGCAATGGTTTTGGGGCTATTGCTATACACATTGTCTTTAATATAGCCCCACAAAAAGGAGTCGCATGTTTTCAATTCCGGAGAATATGGCGACCAATCGAGAGGCCTGTGGCAGTGGCCCCTGGGTACCCGAGAGCCCGAATGCAGTCCACAAAGTGGTCCTCTAGGACATCAAACACTCTCCTGTTTCGATGGGGTCGATCACCGTCTTGCATGAACCACATCTTTTCGAAATTATTGGCATAGTGAACGTTACATTACGCTTGTGAAATCGTAATTTCGTACGCCAGGTTAGTATACATAACTGTTGTGTGGGTTTGATATGTGTGGAAACGGAACTTTAATAAGTGAGTATTTCGGATAAAAACTGTATTCAGTGTTAGTTAGATGCTAGAGTGTATAGAACATTGATTACATCCTTCAGGTATCAAGCAAGGAAAGACCGAGATTTTAATCTATGTAATTTTGGATGCACATCAAAGTACAGTTAGAACAGACAGATGTTGATCGATTGTCAGGATCATTGGCGAATTTTACGTGGCGTGTGTGAATTAGACAAACATGCACGCTGTGACAAAATAAAACTTGGAACGAGCTGTTGACTCTACTAAGCGTCTGTTACTCAAGCTGAACATCAGACTCCTATCCTAGTACCCTTCTGCGATTCCTGAGTGTTTCAGCAAATTACAGACTGTTGAAAGTGGACTCACAGCGATATTCAGTACTCCGAATTTTAATTTGGTGTATACATTTGTTAATCTTTGGGGGTAGGTCAGTACCATGACCATACATTTTGTCTTGGTGTAGCTGAACTTGCAGATTTCATTGCAGCATCTGCAAGGCTAAGTCATCCCAAGATGTTGTGGTGTTACATTCATTTAATTATTTAGCTGCCGAATGTGCACTAGGGATTCAGATCCTCCGTGTTTTATAGTACACATAAAATTGATGCCTGTCGAGGAAGAAGTTCACTATTCAGTTGCATATACTCTATAAAACTAGAGAAAAAACAGGTGGAAGAACAGCAGATATGACAACATTGATTAATTTCATCAACTTGCCCTGCCGTCAATTATCTAAAGCATCCGCCTCTGATCGGCGAAGTTCCAGAAGTTTACAGTATTAAAATCCTTCACTCTCTTGAAATACTGTCTATCTTTTCACAGAAGCAACCATCACCTCTAGCTGAAATATTCTCTAAAATCTTCGTGTGCCATTACAGGAAACAATATATAAAATTCGTTAAGAGATTGTTTGTAATATTATTAAATCTTAGATTATGCTAGCAGCAATCAATGGTCGTTTCCGTTCTATCTTTATCATAGCGTATCCAGTTTTTGGTTAATAACTAACCATTATCAATGTTAAGAGTACAGGAAGCAGATTGTCAGAGCAAAGTATACAAAAATTACAACTCATGACGTAGCCTATATTACTTGCACATTAAATTACATGCCAGTATCTCGGAATTGTTACACATGCTATAGTACGCCTGCACCCTTTGCTCAGGCTCTTGTTACATTTCATTCAAGACTACTGTATGATGAAGGTTGGTTTTGCAGAGAACACATCGGTTGGCTGTGTCGCGTCCTCTACATGAAGTAAGTAATACATAACCTTCATAAAAAAAGAAATATAGTTCTAACAGAATTTAAAAGTTACATGTACACTGTTAATAACAGCAATTTAGTATCTTATTTTTATTGAACTAATAACTAAAAATCTGTATGAAGTGGTAAAGAGATCATTACTCTGTCCATCCGTGGAGAACTGGCAGATCACAACAATAATCTATCGTAGTGAAATTTGGCGTCATCTGCGAACTATTCAGTAAGTAATAAGTGCCGTATACCTCGTCACACGATTAAAATAAATAAAGGAAAAACAAAACAAAAAAAAAAAATCAAGGCAATTCCAATAGTCACACCATACATCATGTGCCTCTTAGCTGTTTGTAAATCTTAAGGATCTGATTTTATCTATGCTTTTAAAGGTGAACAAAATAACTGGCCACAGAGAGTGAATCTGGCGTGGTTATATCTTCTAATGTTAACTGTTAAATGTTGCCGTAAGTCAGTACAGCAACGTCAGTAATCTTACTTGTATTTAATTTTATTCCTCTGCAACTTTTAAATTTTATTAGAGATCGTATTTCCTTTATTACAAGATGATGTATTACGTAGTTCATATAAAGGACGCCACACAGTTAACCAATGTATTCTCTGAAAAGGTGTAAATGTATTTTTCTTTTTGACTAATCACTCTTCTGGTTAGTTTGATGCTGCCGCCACGAATTCCTCTCCTGAGCCATCCTCTTCATCTCAGAGTAGCACTTGCAACCCACGTCCTCAATTATTTACTGGATGTATTCCAATCTCTGGCTTCTTTAACAGCTTTTGCACTCTACAGCTCCCTCTAGTACCATGGAAATCATTTCCCGATGTCTTAACAGACGTCCCATTTTGCTGTCCCCTCTCCTCGTTTTTTCCACATATTCCTTTCCTCTCCGATTCTGCGCAGAACTTCCTCATTCCTTACCTTATCACTCTACCTATTTTCAACATTCGTCTGTAGCATCACATGTCAAATGCTTCGATTCTCTTCTGTTCTGGTTTTCTCACAGTTCGTGTTTCGCTACCATACAATGGCGTGCTTCAAATGTACATTCTCAGAAATTTCTCCCTCAAATTAGATACTAGTAGACTTCTCTTGGCCAGGAACGCCCTTTCTGCCAGTGCTAGTCTGCTTTTGATGCCCTCCTTGCTCCGTTCCTCATCGTTTATTTTGCTGCGCAGATAGTAGAATTCTTTAACTTCATCTACTTCGTGACCATCAATCCTGATCTTAAGTTTCTCGCTCTTCTCATGTCTGCTACTTCTCATTGCTTTCGTCTTTCTTCGATTTTCTCTCAATCATATTCCGTACTTATTAGACTGCTCATTCCATTCAGTATAACATGTAATTCTTCTTGACTTTCACTCAGGACAGCAATGTCATCATCGAATCTTATCATTGATATCCTTTCACCTTGCATTTTAATTCCGCTCCTGAACCATAATTTTACATCCATCATTGTTTGTTCGATGTACTGATTGAACAGTAGGGGAGTAAGACTACATCCCTCTCTTACATCCTTTTTAATGCGTGCACTTCGTTCGGGGTCGTCCACTCTTATTATTCCCTCTTGGCTCTTGTACTTATTGTATATTACCATTCTCTCCCTAAAGCTTACCAACATTTTTCTCACAATTTAGAACATATTGCACAATTTTGTGTTGTAGAACACTGTTTCCAGGTCGAAAAAACCTATGAATGTGTCTAGATTTTTCTGTAGTCATGCTTCCATTATCAAACTCAACGTCAGAATTCCCTCTTCGGTGCCTTTATCTTTCCTAATGCCAAACCCATCATCATCTAGCACATCCTCGGTTTTCTTTTCCGTTCTTCCGTAAATTATCGACTCGTGTTTCTTCTTCTATCACATCATACATATTTTCCCCCTGACAGAGGCCTTCAATATACGCTTTCCACCCATCCATTCTCTCCATTGCATTTAACAGTGGAATGCCCGTTGTGCTCTTAATGATACCACCCTCGATTTTAATTTCACCAAAGGTTGTTTTGACGGTCCTATAAGCTGAGTTAGTCCATCCGACAATCATTTATTTTTCTATTTCTTCGCATTTTTAATGCAGTCATTACGCCTTACCTTCTCTGAATTTGCCAATTATTTCATTTCTCAGTCACTCGTTTTTCTGTATTCCTGAATTCCCCTGAACATTTTATTACTGTCTTCTTTCATCGAGCAACTGAAGTAGTACTTCTGTTGCCCATGGTTTTTTCGTAGTTACCTTCTTTGTACCTATGTTTTTCTTTCCAACTTCTGGGACTGCCCTTTTGGAGGGTATCCATTGCACTTCAACTGTACTGCCTACTGAGCTATTGCTGTATCTATAGCTTTAGAGAACTTCAAGTTTATGTCGTCTTAGCTTAGTACTTCTGTATCTCACTTATTCGCGTATTGATTCTTCCTGACTCATCTCTTCAGTCTTATCTTCATCACTTCTACACTGTAATCTGACAACTACTGATGTCGGGGCCGGCCGGTGTGGCCGTGCGGTTCTAAGCGCTTCAGTTTGGAACCGCGTGACCGCTACGGTAGCAGGTTCGAATCCTGCCTCGGGCATGGATGTGTGTGATGTCCTTAGGTTAGTTAGGTTTAAGTAGTTCTAAGTTCTAGGGGACTGATGACCTGAGAAGTTAAGTCCCATAGTGCTCAGAGCCATTTTTTGAACTGATGTCGGTGTTGGTTTGCTGTCGGTTCTGATAAGACCAACCCTATCACTGAACTGTTCACAGTAACACACTTTCTGCCCTACCTTCATATTCATAACGAACCCTATTCCATTTATATCATTTTCAGCTGCTTTGACAAGGCCGTTGGCAGAATGAAGGTGACTTCTTATGCCGGAAGATTCCGGTCGCCAAAGCTGATTATTAATTAAAGTAGACGCTAACCCCCTCCCCCCCATTTTTTGTTGATGTCATCTTGTTCGTTATACTTCAGCGCAACAACGTTCACATCGGCCAGGCTGCATCCGAACAGTGTCAAAGGCAGCATGAATACGTTGCTCCTGTGTATCAAAACTGGAATAGACTATGAATACACGATACTTTTGAGATGGCCTCATAACCATAAATCACACGAGTCGAGATATGCTGAACGAGCAGGCCATGCAATTGGAAGCCCTCATTCGATCCATCGAGAGACTGGGGCTTAATGCGCCAGGAAAGATACGATTGGAAAGCGTCCGGAGGTTAACAGTGAAATTGGCTGGAGTACCATCATGTAGCAGCCACATAAGTCCTCGAATCATCAATGGCACTTCTTCCAGCAGGGGACGCAAAGTCACCCGCAATAAACGCCGATAGTTCCGGCCTGTTCGTTGACGTAGAAGGAAGACTGGTTCCAAAATATTGTCACCAATTATCCCGGCCCACACATTCCGGCTGCACCGATGCTAATGATTCGCTGTCACCATACCATGGGGGTTCTAGTCACTATCCCACAGAAGACTGTTATGAAAGTTGAAGATACCACTCCGTGTGAAGGTGGCCTCATCTGTGAACTGGATGGGTGACACAAATGCCGGAATCGTGGTTGCCTGGTGAAGAAACCACTGACAAAACGGCTCCAGATGTGTAAAGTCTATCGCTAGTAAGCCCTGCACACGTTTTAAGTGATAAGGACAGTAGTAATTGTCATGCAGAATATTCCACACGGTTGTCTGGCTTAGCCTGCACTGGCAGGCAACTGCCTGGTACTGATACGGCGGTCACCTTCAACAGTGATAATCACATTTTCCTCCAAGTCTGGTGTCCGAACATTTCGGGTAAATCCTTCATGATTTCATGCTTCCTGAATCGACCCTGTCTCAGACAAACTGCTAAATAGTGTTGCAAACATTTAATGCTGCTGTTGTTGTCAGCGTGGATAGGTCTCCTGATACAATCTTCCTGCGTGCCGCTCGGTGCCATTTGCCTTTCCGTACGTAAACACCGTGTCTGAAGCTCTCGATAGGATTACCGAACCATTGTATACAATGCTGTGTCACATCCACTACAAGGAGAATCGGCAAGAGAAGTGAATCTGACACAACCTTACCAATGACTATGACAGAAGAGGGCGCTAGGACATGACGTATGAGGAACAGTACCACCCTCTAGGAGGAAACCATGCTTACTGTAACTGTGGCTGCATGGTACAGTGCATATTAGACCGCAGTCTCTGCAACAAAGTATGATTGAATAAATGGCCTCTAGCATGGAAACCAATGATTTTCGGATGTAATTTCATTTGACCTTTTTGTTTCGATATCCTCTTATCAATCCATAATTAGAGTTTGTGCATGGCGGAAAAAATCACCCTGCGTATTGATTAAGCTATCAGTCTTTAACAAGCTTACATTCAGCATTACCAGTTCGAAAAAAAACCTTTTCTACACATGAGCGATGGGTGTACATGATGGCTATTGGATATTTCTGAAGCAACTGGAGGTTTCCAACACAGCATTCCCAGACGACGCGCATTTGCAGCTCATCGAAATCTTATGAATTTCGGGAAATGTCGAATCATTGAGCAAGGGACGTAGGTGTATCATTTCGAATGCCGAAAGGTGACAATTGGTTTGCGTAGGTAAAGATTTCAGCACTCCTCAACTGATAAAAAACTGTCGTAAAATGGTAAAAAGACCATCGTCAACGACGAAAGGCCGTGCGGAGTGGCTGTGCGGTTTGAGGCGCCATGTCACGGATTGCGCGGCCACTCACGCCGGAGGTTCGATTCCTCTCTCGGGCATAGACGCGTGTGTTGTTCTTTGTATAAGTTAGTTTAAATTAGTTTAAGTAGTGTAATTCTAGGGAGCGATGATCTCAGCAGTTTGGTCCCTTAGGAATTCAAGGAATTCACACACACACACACACACACACACACACACAGTCAACGATGTAAGTCAGGTCTGTGTTAAGTCGCGAACTGTACACATCCCGATTAAAATATGGTCTTGTCGGCCTATGTCAAGCAACAAAATGCCACCAGCAGATATTATTTAGGGAAGACCGAGAAGAGAATATTTTAATCACAACATGTACAATTCGCGAATTAACACAGACATGACGATGGTTTTCTGCCTATTGAGGAGTGATGAAATCTGTACATAGTCACGCCAATTGTTACCCTAGGGCATTCTGTAACCTATCCCGTAGCATTTACATTTTCGCCGGAAGAAGCAACTCAAAAGTTGCAAAACTGGTTGCGTGGGCTTATAAGTCACCTGAACAAATACAGCTACAGCGGACCATTGGACATTTCATTCAGTTTCATTTTAATAGTTTTAAGAGCTATACTATTAAAAACTGTTCACCGTATGAAGTGTCAGGCAGTCATGTACGATACAGTTAAGTTATACACCACTATGTTACACGCTACAGTTCGAAACCCTCTCGAGACAGACGGCTGCAACTTGCGACAGCGAAGCAGTGATATGCACGACATGTAATACCTCAACCAATATTGACAACAGAATAAAAAATTCGGAGGCGTTACTTTCCAGCACGACCTCGGAGCTTCCAACCACCAGTCTTTATGGAATGACACAACGTGTGTTGTAGGTATGGCAAGAAATTTCTCAGTATGCAGTTCAGAAGTTATTTGATTCCACGCCACAACAAACACAATAGTATATTCCTGTCCACGCGGCCAGAACCTCATTCATTTGTTGCTGATAGTTACGACTTTCGAATGAAATGGACCTTTAGTCATTTAATACCCATCACGTGATGAGCATAGAGTTTTGTTAAAATTGGACAGAAGCCTCGTGGATTAACACTTACTTGTTATATCAGACATTGCTGTGTGGGAACATCTGTTTAGTTGTACGATATGAATGAATTTTCAGATAATGTATGAACTTCTACAATACTTGTTCGCTCTTTGCACTATCGGCTTTAATCAGTTTTAAGTAATAGGAGACGCGACTGCCGCTATGATCTTACGCTAGTGCAAATGCAGAAGGGTAAGCTGAGAGCAGCGTTGACATGCTGTGGAGTTAATACTACATTTCTTGCAGATATTCACTGGCGCAATACCAGTCGTAGGGTTGACTGTGGCATACCAGAGGTCAGTAGTATGTCGAGCACATTGTAACTAGCAATGTGCAGTGAAGGCTTGGAGCTGACACACTTAATTACATTTTTGTGCTTAATTCTTGACGCTGGAGTAAAGTTTATTTTTCATTAAAAGTTTCTCCCAACATGTTTTAATTTCGCCATGTTTACAAAAAAATGGCTCTGAGCACTATGGGACTCAACATCTTAGGTCATAAGTCCCCTAGAACTTAGAACTACTTAAACCTAACTAACCTAAGGACATCACACACACCCATGCCCGAGGCAGGATTCGAACCTGCGACCGTAGCAGTCCCGCGGTTCCGGACTGCAGCGCCAGAACTGCTAGACCACCGTGGCCGGCTGCCATGTTTACAAAATTACATCGCAGTACAAGTTTCATTACAGGCAAAGAAGTATATTGTATGCTATAATCAGTAAGTTTACTTCTACGTTGCATATATTACTTTCGCTCTGTTTTGAAGGCGCCAGCCGATGTGGCCGAGAGGTTCTAGGCGCTTCAGTCTGGAATCGCGCGGCCGCTACGGTCGCAGGTTCGAATCCTGCCTCGGGCATAGATGTGTGTGATGTCGTTAGGTTAGTTAGGTTTAACTAGTTCTAAGTTCTAGGGGAGTAATGACCTCAGCAGTTGAGTCCCATAGTGCTCAGAGCCATTTGTTTTGAAGGCGATGTAATACTCTGGTCAAAATGTGTGTTCCATATTAAACGGCGAAACACTGTTGCAAGCAATGAATGCTGTGGTTGTTATGGGAGGGGCAGGTCTTCTGATAAAACCTTGCTGAGCGCAGGCCGTTGCCATTTTCCTTTCTGTAAGTAAACCCTATGTCATCAAGCTCTCGATTCGAATACGGAACCATTGCGTACAACGATGTATAACATCCACTACAAGGTGAGTCAGCAAGAGAAGTGAATCCGACACGACATTACCAATGAGTATGGCAGGAGAGGGTGCTAGGGATTGACGTATGAGGAACAGTACCGCCCTCTAGGAGGAAACGATGCATGATGTAACTGTGTGTCCTAGCATTATAGGACACCGGAAGATCCAGGAGAAGATCTCAGCAGAGGAGTCGAATTGTCTATTATTTTAGAGGAAATATGATGCGGCTTAACAAGAAGGAAGAGGGTGCTGGCCGGAGATAGCAAGGGTTTCGAAAAAGACGGTCGTGTGAAACCCAGCTCGCGCTATTCGTCCACGAGACTCAGAGGGCCATAGACACGGGTTCCCAGGTAGATGGCGTGTTTCTTGACTTCCGCAAGGCCTTCGATACAGTTCCCCACAGTCGGTTAATGAACAAAGTAAGAGCATATGGACTATCAGACCAATTGTGTGATTGGATTGAAGAGTTCCTTGATAACAGAACGCAGCATGTCATTCTCAATGGAGAGAAGTCTTCCGAAGTAAGAGTGATTTCAGGTGTGCCGCAGGGGAGTGTCGTGGGACCGTTGCTATGCACAATATACATAAATGACCTTGTGGATGACGTCGGGGGTTCACTGGGGCTTTTTGCGAATGATGCTGTGGTATATCGAGAGATTGTAACAATGGAAAATTGTACTGAAATGCAGGAGGATCTGTAGCGAATTGACGCATGGTGCAGGGAATGACAATTGAATCTGAACGTAGACAAGTGCAATGTGCTGCGAATACATAGAAAGAAAGATCTCTTATCATTTAGCTACAATATAGCAGGTCAGCAACTGGAAGCAGTAAACACCATAAATTATGTGGGAGTACGCATTAGGAGTGATTTAAAATGGAATGATCATATAAAGTTGATCGTCGGTAAAGCAGATGCCAGACTGAGATTCATTGGAAGAATCCTAAGGAAATGCAATCCGAAAACAAAGGAAGTTGGTTACAGTATGCTTGTTCGCCCACTGCTTGAATAGTGCTCAGCAGTGTGGGATCCGTACCAGACAGGGTTGATGAAAGAGATAGAGAAGATCCAGCGGAGAGCGGCGCGCTTCGTTACAGGATCATTTAGTAATCGCGAAAGCGTTACAGAGATGATAGATAAACCCCAGTGGAAGACTCTACAGGAGAGATGCTCAGTAGCTCGGTACGGGCTTTTGGTGCAGTTTCGAAAACATACCTTCACCGAGGAGTCTAGTGCTCCCTCCTACGTATATCTCGCGAAGAGACCATGAGGATAAAATCAGAGAGATTAGAGCCCACACAGAGGCATACCGACAATCTCTCTTTCCACGAACAATACGAGACTGGAATTGAAGGGAGAACCGATAGAGGTACTCAAGGTACCCTCCGCCACACACCGTCAGGTGGCTTGCGGAGTATGGTTGCAGATGTAGATGTAGATGTAGACTTACGATACGGCGAAACTGGGAGCAGTTTGCTTCAGGGCTATCTGGCTGACTGTTACCCAAGCAGAACCTATGTGAGAGAGTTACTAGACAGGACTGTTCTCTGTGATGGAAGTCTGCCGATGTTATTAAGTAGTGTGCGGCGCTGTGTGTACTAAGTGATATGCACACGTTATAAAACCTGTACTTGCCTTCTAACTGAACTTCATATCTGTCAATTCTGAAGTTCCTAAGTTTTTCAGATGCGTATTGTTTTGGCCGCTGGATTTGATGTCATTTGATTTTTCGTTATGTTCTACACAACCCGCTCCTTATTTAACTGTTACGTTGCGGGTGTTGCTTATTTGTAATGCATTTTTATTATAAAAATTCTCTTAAAGGTCTGAAGTAGAATTTGTTCCTTACTTAATAATTTTGTGTGTAACTTTAAATTTGTATGTATTTTAAAACAATTTTTTTATTACTCAGCCGCACTGATACTTCTTGTATATTCACTGTAGTAGAATTTCACAGTGTTATTTGAGCATTTTGGTGTTGAGTAAATTCTTCTTGAGTGGCTATAAAGCTGATTTGTTTGCCCATACTGTAACAGTTTTGGTCTGGAAAAGCAATTCTTCTTTAAATTTCCAAACTGTGCAGATTTTTAAGATAAAATAAATATTTTGAACTTGTTTAAATAAAATAAAAATTATTTGAGCAAGGAGCAAGAGCCACTCACAGCACAACCCAGTTCTATCACTGCCTCTAGGGCGTAGTAGTGATCTGTATCCCCCTTCCTAGAGGGGAAAGGGTCAGTCCGGTAAAGGGGGCTCCAAATTCTCCAGATCTCAACTGCACTGAGAATACATGAGCCATGCTGAAACGAGCGATTTGCAACCGTTCTGTCCTACCAGAGATCTTGTAGTGCATCATAGATGCCACTGTGTAGAAATGAGACAATATCAGACAGGCTTATCTGGAAAAATAGCTAAGGAGAATGACTGGTCACGTTCAAAAGTGTCTTGAGTTACGAGACGTATTTACAGAGCGCACTGGTGGCAGATGTGTCAGGATCTGTAGACAAATCAGCCGGTCCATATTGTCGCATCTAATCAGTTCGCGCCTCAGACAGGGAACCCAACGAACAGATTTCCAATGTGGGATGCTGCCACGCTTTTCTGGGCAGCAGTAGTGCCTTCAGTGAACTGTGTGGACGTATTGACGTGTGATGTGTCACAGCACAAATGGTGCCCATACTGAGTACCTGTAATGTGAATTAAGAACTTGTGGATAAGTTCTATTCGCTTTTATTTGTCTGTTTCCTATATGTTTAGTCAATTTAATACATTCTTCTTTTGAAACCACAGAGGTACTCTATTATGCTGCTCAACTAATGCCAACACCATACTGATTTTATTTTTATCTCAGTCAGTTAGTGTCTAACACCTGACGTCAGTGTTCGATATGTTTCCTTTGGGCCATAAGTTCGTAATGAAACACATTGTGACACCGGGAGCACATTGTGTTTAGTTTCCATGTGCAAAATGTGCCTCACTGAAAATTTTAGACTTCAACATTTTGCGACTGTGCTGCTAAAAATACATACCACAGTTAAAATTAACCCAGCATCATATGAATTCTTTTCGGTTTTACTCTGAGTTTATCTATCATGTTCATTTACAATTCCAATATCTGTTCTTTAAAATCATGCTTTTACTGTAGCATCAACTAGCACTCTAAACGTGCAATAGATTATGCGAAATTTGTACATTTAATTTTTCACATCCCACTGAAGAAGAACATTTTGGATGAACAACAACTTCTACAACGTACTGAAATTACAATCTGAATTATCCTCACGTTCAACCATTACTGGTTTGTAGCCACGTGGGGTCCATAGTGTTGATTGAGTAGTGGCCGCTAGTCAGCAAAAACGTGCTTTAATAAATGTTTTATTTTACTCCCACATATGTTGAGGTATCGTTCAGTAAAACTTTATTTCATTAATTTAAGTACTAACACATGCTATGCATCCAGTGTCGAGTCTGGCAGTGGTGGTACGTATGTATAGTGGGATCGAGTGATAGCTAGTAGATTTATGACGTCCATCAGTTGCAGTACTCCATCCACCTTATGTAAAGGGCCATAATCATGAGTTGATCCTGTTTTATGTACCGATCGTACCACACAATTACAATCTCCTCCACTATTACGTCATCCTTTGCGTGTCTCATAAATTACGGTATCGTTTCACTAAAAAACTTTTTGCTACTCGTTCTGTTATTTGTTCCTTATGGGACATAAAGGTTTATTATTTTGTTCAGTGTGGTTTTGATAACGCGCCCACCCGGTTGCTATTCTAAGTCCTGTAATCGAGTCCGATTCCGATTAAAATTCAGCAGCCTCTTTCACTGGAGCCGACACTATTGTACACATTGTATTGCTGTTGCAGGTTCATCTCTTCGCAAGCTGCTTATTGAAGGAAGGCTATGCGACATCATTGGTTTTCAAGAAACGCTCCAGAATTTTCATCTCTTTTGCACTGTTATCCCGCAGATATTTAGCGCGAGTAGAGAAAGCACCCTCCTATTGTCCATAGCAAAGTATTTGTCAGTTTTCATGTCGTTTCACATCTCCCTGTTTAATTTTCTTGTCTGGATTCGTTTCCAGGAGGTTCACTTTCCATTTCCCTTTTCTCGTCGTCTTGGTATTCTCTTTCCGCGTTTTCCTTATTTTTCCGACGCGCCGCGTTTAGATTTGGTACTGCCTCCATTCTCGGTGCCTTCTCAATACCTCGAGATTTTATAACTTCTTTTTGGTAACACTTCCCTCTGCTGGTTTAACTACGTGCTTTGCAGATTTTGTGGCCATACTGAAAGCCATTTCCGTGCAATATCCTACTTCACTTCCCCGTGTGCGTGCTCTAGTCACAGCTATTGTGGTTTCACATAGCTGTTCTTGTGTTGTTGCTTGGCTTGTTGTGTCCTGCATTGGGTGGTTTCTACTTTCCTGCTGTGGACAGCTCAAGGGCCTTGCCACGAATGGTGGCTCGGATTGAAGAACATCTGTGTCCGAGTGAATTTCCATCCGAATCTCGGGTCCACCGCGCACTGCTACAAAGTTAGCGGACTTCTATCTCCTTGGTAACTGTACCTGTTTTCTTTCAGGAACTTCTTCGGAGCTTGCACTGCTATTTTCTAATGGTCGTTTCTTGTTTTTATTTGGATAAGAAGAACAAGGGCTTTCATTTTCCATCTCTCTTCCGTTTTCTTGCTGTTGAACTGAAATTTCAAGGACTTTGTATCTGTTTTTCTGAAAATAGTTGCTGACGGGTCTTCATCGGTTTTATCCTCTTGCTTTGATTTCTTGTGTACTTCATTCGTTACTGGTATCTTGTTCAAAGGTGGAAATTGCTCGTCAGTTAAACAAGGGGACTGGCTGATCAGTGCTGTATGCTCGGTGTTGCCCGTTGCAGTACTCGAAGGAAACCGTTCTTGTGCCTCCAGTGTTCAACGCTGTTGCAGATTATTTCGTAGAATAAGCACGCGCCTTGGGCAGTTTTCTCGAAAATGTCCTGATTTGTTGCACATATGACATGCGGGAGTTTTCCCAACATATTATGTGTCCCTTGTAACCGCCTATAGGAAAATGGAATGTTGGACGTAAGTAACATTCGTGCATATGAAATCCCATGACACCACCGAATCTTGTATCTAGTAGACCGCTTTTCGAATTCGATGCTTTTTTCTCGTCCATCAAGTCCTTGTTGTCTAGATCTGGGGGAAGATTTAGCTCTCTGACAATTTTCAGTTCTTTGTTTGCCGTACGTGTATCAACGGTGCTGACAGAATTATCACGATGGCGGAATTCAAATGTGTCCTGGATTCTCAGTTATATTCTGTCTAACGCAACAGGCAATTTAGCATAAACACAGTATTTCTCATTATCCATTTCTACGAAATCAGCATTGTCACCAGAAATACCAAAATTTTCGTGCAGCTTTTCCAAAGCTGTAGGTTACACATGTATTGCATTTTTATCCAAGGCGAACCTCAAACTACTTTTCCCGGTAGAATACATCGACATTATTTACGGGTACGAAGCGAAAACCTCCGCTTCACTAACAATACACAAAGACGATGAGCAAGCGGTATAACTACTTACAAGGTCGGTTGCTGCGCAAGGAACGAAGTATACAAGTAAGTTTAACACTCATTAACGTAACCAGTCAGCTGCAACATGGAGAGCCGCACCGCACGTCCACGCAGGCTGAGCACTAGGCCGCGACTTTACACTAGTCTGGTGTTGTGCCTACACAGCGGCACTAAATTCCCAACACCAACTTCAATTAACACCTCATATTATCTTGATTTTCCCTTTCTTAAATTGGAGAGCGTTGGCAATACCGCCGACGCTTTAAGAAGGGAAAAATCGAGATGGGATGAGGTGTGACTTGAAGTTTGTGTTGGGGAAGGCGTTGGGCTAGAGTAATCTCTGCAGCTGCGTTAGCCACAATGTCACACTAGAGTACTGAATAGCATATCTACCCACTAAGAGGGAGACCGAGGTTCAAATCCAAACTTTGGTACAAATTTGAATTGATTATTTCAGGTTCTATCCTTCTTGAAGATAAGTAATCAGTGTTTACTCTTATTAAGAATGACGGATCCCTCCTGGCCGAAGCAGAGAATATATAAGATGTAACTTGAAAATACAAAGGAAATTGTTTCTGAACAAGAGACATTTTTTGACGTCGGATATAAATTTAAGGGTTAGGAAGACCTTAATTAAAGTATTTGTCTTGAATGTTGCCTTATACGGAAGCGAAACGTGGATAGTAAACATATGAAGAAGAAATGAACTGAAATATGGTGCTGCAGAAAAATGTTAAAGATTCGAGGAATAAATCGAATAAATGATGTGGAGGTACTGAATCGAATTGAGGGAAAAGGATATTTGTGGTTAAGAGAAGGGCTCGGGTGGTAGGACTCATCCTGAGACACCAAGGAAACGTGAATTTGGTACTAGAAGGAAGTGAGTGAGGTAACAATTGTAGAGGGAGACCAAGGATTGAGCACAGTAAGAAGGTTGAAATGGATGTAAATTAAGCGTTGCGTGGAGCTGAAGTGGATTGCCTAGGCAAGACTAGCATGGAGAGCTGCATCAGACTAGTCTTTGGACTGAAGGGCACAAAGCAACAGGTCTGTCGACTACAAAAGTGAAATTCAATTTTTACAACACTACCTGTTGTTGCCTTGTATTCACTAAAACTGCTCAAGTGACCAGGGTGCTCTTACAGTTGTTCCCACGCAGTGAAGCAGAGTGCCAAAGTTGCAGGAGCTGACTCGTGCAAACCGTCTCGATATTTGCGTTAATGTAGACTTCTTCGGCGTATTCTGTTGAAAGGCTCTCATATTTCCAGACAGCTGTGAGTGCAGAGAAACAGTGGTGTTTCTGAGAATGTCGTACTCATTTTGCTCTTCCGAAATCTCAGCTTTTGTCATAAATTATTATAGCGCCGTTAAAAAGTAAGATGTGTCACATTACACGTTTATAAACGGTAGACCATTGGGTAGAAACAGAAATCGCGAAAAACTCCATAGATTTGTGTCACGAAGTGAAATGTATTGACACCCTCGTTGAAAAATCATAATCCCAGTTGTGCTAGGACCTTGAAATTGGATACGTAACAGTCTGGAATTCAGCAGGAGAGATTGAGAAAAGTGTCGTATTTCAGTGTTTATACATTAAAGCATGCTTCAAACAACAGAGATAGAATACCATAAAGGGGCAACATCGCGACGACATTGTAGCAAATTGAACGACTGTTCACCATATTTTGTGAAGTAAAAACGAATGAGTGTGACAGAGGATAATGGTAGATAGTGTTTCGAGTAACAACGAAATAACATTAGACTGTTAAAATATTCAGAAATTACCGGCTGAAACGAAATTACTCCAGGTTACAGTGAACGAACACTAAATATACACCGTCTCTCCAAAAAGATTCGAAACTGACTTTATTCCTGGCGTAAAAGGGACGTCAGCGCAGTAAAATTGATGACAGCTTGAACCAACAACTGTGTAAAAAACAGACTTGCATCGACCAGTCAGTTGTAAACAAGCAGTTTTAAATAGTGGACTTGTGATTGTAGTGTGTCATGTTCTTGTGACGCAAATCACAGTGGAGCAACATCTCTAAATCAAGTGTTCATGACATTCTCCAGAACCTTTTGAAGAAGAGAAAAGTGTGTCCAAAGTTTTTCCCACACACCTTGCCTTGCGAACCAAAACGACGCGTAGACGCCTGCCACGATTTGACTGAAAAGCAAAATGCGGTAAATTTTTTTATGTTGTAAAAAAAGTTGTCAGAGGTGACGAGACATTGTTTTATCAATATTAACATAGGACAAATGCACGTAAAGAGTCAACGCTTTGACGATGAAATTGGCATTACAGCCTATGTGACGCACGAGTTGGAGGTCATCCCAAAGAAGAGTGAAGAATTCTCACACAGATGTATTATGACTGTGTAAATTATTAATATTTAACGATTCATCATTTATTTTCATAATCTTTATCTTGAAAAAAGTAAGAAAACTTTTTTAGTAAGACGATTGGACATAAGAACATTAAGTCCAGTCAGTTCAGTTAGTTTATTTATAAAGGGGGGATCTCGAAAACTGGTCCCGAGTACTAGACTGCACACTGTTGCCTGCCACTTGTCAATTATTGTTTCGAACGTTTTGCGACTTCGACTTGTATTGTCAGTATTTCTTCACTATCTAATTATTACATGTCTGTTTATTTGTTGTTGTATCTGCTCATCGTGGGCAACAATTCGTACGCAATTGGCGAGTAGTCTGTACTCCGGTCCAGTTTTATTGTATCTATATTTGTGGAAAATACAATTACACTCCTGGAAATGGAAAAAAGAACACATTGACACCGGTGTGTCAGACCCACCATACTTGCTCCGGACACTGCGAGAGGTCTGTACATTTGTGCATTTGTGCACCGCCGCCGTCAGTGTCAGCCAGTTTGCCGTGGCATACGGAGCTCCATCGCAGTCTTTAACACTGGTAGCATGCCGCGATAGCGTGGCCGTGAACCATATGTGCAGTTGACGGACTTTGAGCGAGGGCGTATAGTGGGCATGCGGGAGGCCGGGTGGACGTACCGCCGAATTGCTCAACACGTGGGGCGTGAGGTCTCCACAGTACATCGATGTCGTCGCCAGTGGTCGGCGGAAGATGCACGTGCCCGTCGACCTGGGACCGGACCGCAGCGACGCACGGATGCACGCCAGGACCGTAGGATCCTACGCAGTGCCGTAGGGGACTGCACCGCCACTTCCCAGCAAATTAGGGACACTGTTGCTCCTGGGGTATCGGCGAGGACCATTCGCAACCGTCTCCATGAATCTGGGCTACGGTCCCGCACACCGTTAGGCCGTCTTCCGCTCACGCCCCAATATCGTGCAGCCCGCCTCCAGTGGTGTCGGGACAGGCGTGAATGGAGGGACGAATGGAGACGTGTCGTCTTCAGCGATGAGAGTCGCTTCTGCCTTGGTGCCAATGATGGTCGTATGCGTGTTTGGCGCCGTGCAGGTGAGCGCCACAATCAGGACTGCATACGACCGAGGCACACAGGGCCAACACCCGGCATCATGGTGTGAGGAGCGATCTCCTACACTGGCCGTACACCACTGGTGATCGTCGAGGGGACACTGAATAGTGCACGGTACATCCAAACCGTCATCGAACCCATCGTTCTACCATTCCTAGACCGGCAAGGGAACTTGCTGTTCCAACAGGACAATGCACGTCCGCATGTATCCCGTGCCACCCAACGTGCTCTAGAAGGTGTAAGTCAACTACCCTGGCCAGCAAGATCTCCGGATCTGTCCCCCATTGAGCATGTTTGGGACTGGATGAAGCGTCGTCTCACGCGGTCTGCACGACCAGCATGAACGCTGGTCCAACTGAGGCGCCAGGTGGAAATGGCATGGCAAGCCGTTCCACAGGACTACATCCAGCATCTCTACGATCGTCTCCATGGGAGAATAGCAGCCTGCATTGCTGCGAAAGGTGGATATACACTGTACTAGTGCCGACATTGTGCATGCTCTGTTGCCTGTGTCTATGTGCCTGTGGTTCTGTCAGTGTGATCATGTGATGTATCTGACCCCAGGAATGTGTCAATAAAGTTTCCCCTTCCTGGGACAATGAATTCACGGTGTTCTTATTTCAATTTCCAGGAGTGTAGTAACCAGTGGAGCACTGCACGTATCAGGATGATACTGATCGCAGATACAGGGAAAACAATAATTATTGTGATGTTCATATAATGAAAGTAGAATTTAGCACGTGCATGGATTTTCAATTTATTTATTGCAAAACAAACCTGGTTTATATTCATAAACGGTTCTCAGTCATCACACAATTTCGTCGCGTCTCATATTTCTCATTAGAATGACACGGAATAAAATTAAAATTAAAGGTGGAAGCGAGATTCGATCCAAAGATCTGGCGCTTACGACACCAAATACTTACTCGAACGGCTGCGAATTCGTTGAATACTGTAGAAGATTTGGTACGTAGATCATCCGCAACTGAGAGGCGTGATATTCAATTTAGAGAGTTCCACTCCAGTTGTGTTAATTATGTATTCAAACCGCGACCGGTTTCGGGTTTTTAAAATCTCATCTTCAGGTGTATGAAATTACTGTGCTTGGTAACACACAACATGCGGTCGGACCAGTGAGTGCAGGAGTGAATAGTGCGGCTGCCTGGCCACGGACACTTCCCGCCAATGTGCAGTGAATGGAGCTCCTGCACTGACTGGCCCGACCGCATGTTGTGTTACCAAACACAATAATTTCATACGTCTGAAGATGGAATTTTAAAATACCGAGACGTGTCGCGGTTTGAATAAATAATTAATGTAAGTGAAGCTAATCTCTCTTTAGTTAGTTATTCTTGAATACTAGCGACCATATGAAATATATAAAAAGGCCTCAGCATTTGAAACGCGATTTTCCCCTAATTGAGCCATACACAACCTATTAATATCAATCGACTCTATGAGGGGAAGTTCGTACAGTCTCCTTGTTGGCGTAGCTCGCCCTCCAGAGCTCAGTGCCACATCCCGCCAGCACGGAGGACACAGGACACTGCCACGTGGAGCTTCCCGACCGCACTGTTAAGGCGCGCTCAGCAATGAGATGGTTAAAAGTATTGACTGCCATTTCACAGGAAATTACAGGTCTCCCTGTCTGGGTCTCTAATGAGAAAGAATACTTCTTTTAAAATGTAAGAAGAAGAAGAAGAAGAAAAAACAATTAGAGGAGTGAGAGAGACTACAGACAGGTGCGAGTAGACGCTCGCTGCTTTGAGAGGTGACGCGGCGCGAGGAGGTTGAATATGGAGCTGTCTGTCTGACGAACTAAAGACACATCTATCTGTGCTGTTGGCAGGATACGAGGGCCACGAAGTAAACCGGCTGTTATAATGGCAGTAGGAAGTCTGAAGGGTTACTTCCCCGGACGAGTAGCGATCACTGGCCAGCGCTCTCTGCGAGGATGCTGCCATGGCGCAAACTCAGAGAACGCAAATTCTTTCAAGGCCGCCGCACAAGTAAAATTCATATTAATGGAGAAACGGACTTGTCCATTTTTGCTTGTTACATGTACGTTTTGGAGATACGATGAACACTAATGGCTGTTCTTTACTTACATCTACCTACATACATACTCAACAATCCAACTTACGTTGAGTGCCGAAGGGTACGCTGTACCACTACTAGTTATACCCTTTCCTGTTCCAATCGCAAACATAAAGAGGAAAGACGACTGTTTATATGTCTCCATACGAGCCCTAATCTCTCTTATGTTATCTTCATGTTTACGGGAAATAATTACCTACCGGTAACAAATCTAGCAGCCCGCCTCTAAATTGCTTCGATGTCTTCCTTTAATCTGATCTGGTGCGGATCCCAACATTCGAGCACTGCTAAACAATGGGTACCACGAGAGTACTATATGCCGTCTCCTTTTCTGGAACTCTCCCAATAAGTCGAAGTCGACCACTTCCCTATCTTGTATTGTAATGTATGTCAACCGGGGACCTAGAAACGACGGAGAGGCTCCGTCCCCGCAGCAGCCGCAGTGATCCACAACCCCACAACGACGGCTGCAGTCCACTTCACCCCTCCACCGCCCCCCACCGAACCCAGGGTTACTGTGCGGTTCGGCTCCCGTGCCCCCCCCCCCCCACCCCCACCCCTCCCTCAGGGAAGGTCTCACACCAGACGAGTGTAACCCCGATGTTTGCGTGGTAGAGTAATTGTGGTGTACGCGTACGTGGAGAACTTATTTGCGCAGCAATCGCCGACAGTGTAGCTGAGGCGGAATAAAGGGAACCAGCCCGCATTCGCCGAGGCAGATGGAAAACCGCCTAAAAACCAGCACAGACTGGCCGGCTCACCGGACCTCGACACAACTCGTCTGGGTGGATTCGTGCCGGGGACCAGGCGCTCCTTCCCACTCCGGAAAGCCGTGCTTTAGATCGCTCGGCTAACCGGACGGGCTTCCCTACCTTACTACTTACATACTCATGGCTTTCACCTTGCTTTGCAACGTTACGCCAATATATTTCATCGACGTGACTGTGTGAAGCAGAGCACAACTAATGCTTTGCTGGAACATTACAGGTTTGTGTTTCCTACTTACTTGCAATAACTTTCATTTATCTACATGTAGAGCTAGTTGCCATTTATCGCACCAACTATAAATTTTGTCTGTCATCTTGTGTCCACCTAAAGTCACTTAACGACGACACCTTCATGTACACCACAACACTGTCAGCAAACAACCGCAGATTGTTGCTAATCATGTCTACCAGATCAGTTATGTTTATAGAAAATAACACCGGTCTTATCTCACTTCCCTGGGGCACTCCTGACGATATTCTTATCTCTGATGAACACTCGGGATCGGGATCTGTTAATTAACAAGTCTTTGAGCTACTTACATCCCTGGGAACCTATTCCATACGCTTGTACCTTTGTTAACAGTCGGTATTGTGGCACCGTGTCAATACCTGTCCCGAAGGCTAGGAATGTGGGATTTACCTGTTGCCGTCTAGTCATGACTTATAGGATGTGATGTGAGAAAAGGGCGATATGAGTTTCCTAAATCTGTGCTGTTCTGTGAACAGAAGCTTTCCCGTGCCAAGAAAATTTACTATATTTGCACTCAGAATGTGTTGAATAATTCTGCAGGAAACCAATGTTAAGGATATTGGGCCGGCCGAAGTGGCCGTGCGGTTAAAGGCGCTGCAGTCTGGAGCCGCAAGACCGCTACGGTCGCAGGTTCGAATCCTGCCTCGGGCATGGATGTTTGTGATGTCCTTAGGTTAGGTTTAACTAGTTCTAAGTTCTAGGGGACTAATGACCTCAGCAGTTGAGTCCCATAGTGCTCAGAGCCAAAAAAAGGATATTGGTCTGTAATTTTGCGGATCCGCTTTTCCCCAGCCGCTTCGGACTAAGCTGGTCGAGAGATCCGCGAAAAACGCAAGCGAACTGAGATTCCATCAGGACCTGGCGACTTACTTGGTTTCAGCTCTTTCAGTCGTTTCTCTACACCAGCGATGCTTATTAGTATGTCCTCTATACGGGAGTCTTTGAAATGGTAAAACGACGGTATGATTGTACGATTCTCCTGTGTGAAAGATTTCTTAAATGTGTAATTTAAATTTTTGGCACGTTTCTACACTCCGCCGAATACAGTAAGCAGGTGGTAGAGTGGTGCCCCGCGAAGTAGCTTGAAGATATAATACATCCCCTGTGAAGATTATGAGTTTACAACGAAATAAATGGATAAATATTCAATATTGCACATTTCTTTTAAAATGTAGTCAGTTTCTTCGTGGTCACCCTCTAGTAAGTTCATTTTTATGGAATAAGTCAGGACAGGTGGCATAACTTTGTTTATCGTTTGTGAAAATAAACTATGTGCAAGTGTTTGTGGAAAATAATTAATGTTCACTGATTGATCTGAACTACCTTATTCATCCAAGAAGAATATCACATCAGTTCTGTCTATTACGAAATTTTAATCAACTGTTTAGATGGCTATGAAGAAGCTGACAGGTGCTAAAAGTCAGAAGTATATCTTCGGTTTTATACCACTCCGGCGACGCGTATTAACGAAAGAATATTTCGGTGTTTCGAGGACTGCAGAGCGCTTTCAAATGTATGTTGATAAAAGTACATAGTCTGATTACTACATAGTCCGATTACCTGGAAAATAGTAATATGATTTTCATTAGGTTCGTGCATCAGTTCGTAGCGTTTTTGCATAAGTTTAATAGACACATCAGATACACATAATAGATTTTACATTCTCCTTCACTGGTTACAACTATTTGCCAACGCTGGAGTAACTTCTAGAAAAAATGGCTCTGAGCACTATGGGACTTAATTTCTGAGGTCATCAGTCCCCTAGAACTTAGAACTACTTAAACCTAACTAACCTAAGGACATCACACACATCCATGCCCCAGGCAGGATTCGAACCTGCGACATAACGGTCGCGCTGTTCCAGACTGCAGTGCCTAGAACCGCTCGGCCACTCCGGCCGGCTAACTTTTAGATTCCAAGACTATAGATGTCACGCGGTTTTGAGGCGAGGAACTTGTGCCATGTTCGGAGCGCATTTTCATACGGAAAGGAGTATCCTTAAAGTCGTTCTACAGGCAGCGGAAAAGGCGAAAACGTGAGGGTGCAAGATCAGGTGAATAAAGTGGTTGCGGTAAGACTTCGCAACCCAGCTCCTGTATACTGTTTCTTGTCTGTCTAGCAGCATCACTTCACATAGACTTCCAGGACGTTGTTCTTGAACTGTGTCTGTAAGACATCTCGGTTTGTTGACATGTAACCTCCCCCTCACTTACCGACCTTAATGACAGTGAAAAATGAAACCGCGTGTACCTAATGGGAGTTTTGGAAAAGCAATCGTCACCGAAGTTAACCTGTCGGTAAAGAGGGAGGAAAGGGTTACATCTTAATGAAAGGAAATGTGCTAATGAAACTGGTGGAAATTAGTTTTGAAAAGGGGTAAAGTTAATAAAGAAAGTAAATGTGCGGCCGTTACGTTAACAATTAACTAGCGGTAATTAGATATTTGAGATTTGGGGGAAATCACGGTCGCCAGTCCTAAGGACAATTACTATAGTAACTGAAAAAGAAAGGTTATTACACATATAATTAACACTAGAAGCGTGGCAACTGAAGGTTGACACGTGTAGTGTGAAAACTGAAAGTTTGTCAGAAGTAATAAATTTCGCTACACTCTGACTTAATTTAGCAAAAGAATTAATAAAACCGGAAAATCGAAAGTTAATTTAGTGACTGAAGTTAATAGTGAGCTTTCTTTCTGACACATCGAAATCCAGTAAAATACGGTTAGTCTTGGACTACCTCAACAATCATTTCAAAAGCAACTTGACTCTACGCAATTTAGAAACAAGAGATTTTACTTTGAACTTGAATTAAATGATTCTGAACTATTAACAATAGTAAAATTTAGTACGTACCAAGCTGAGCTGCAGTCACAGGTAAGCTAAAATACGGTAACAAAACTCGCACTCTTAATTTGTGCTTGTGTAATCTAACTATTGTAGCCAGCTAATGCTTGAATTGAATACCTTTGAGATTAAAGCAGTGAAATGATGTTACTTTAATGCTGGCGTCTGAATTTCAACGACACTCGGGTTCATTCCGGAAAAGGAAGGGACCCTGCTTGGTAATGCAATTGGGACAATGAGCAACAAAGGTTCATGCTAAGTTGCTGTAATTTTGCGAGGCAAATGGAACAATTTGAAAAGCTGAGGTCTGCCATACAGTTCTGAAACTTTACGTGCTTTTAGTCTTCCTTGTTGGTTGATTGAAGGTTTGAAGCCGTCGATCGAGGAGGTGGCGACAGTCACTCATTGTCGGCCGTCGCTGTTGCAGGAGCTGGATGTTGTCGCGCCTTCTTCTCGACACGGTCACCAGGCGAAACGGGCTCTTGATGTGCGCCAGCTAATGCTTCCCGTCCGCGACACCATGTCAGAAACTATCATCGCGAGTCGAGCGCAATTACATGCTGCCAAACCCCGAAAGCGCGGCAACTCGCGGGAGCGTCACACAACACCTGCTCCACTCGCTACTCCCGCCAGACTCCTTCTCTGTTCTGCCCGCGCTCCACGCGGCAGAGTTAACACTACCAAAGATCCTACACACTTTGATTCTTCACACGACCTATCGACGTAATCGTTCGATAGCAGTTTTCCCTAGGCAAGACCCAGCGTAAAAATACAAATAATATTTACGAAACAAACCAATTATAGATCGACATAAATATATATATATATATATATATATATATATATATACAAATAGTAAAACAATTACAATATGTGAAGACACAGAAATATCATATATTCAGGTAGCAAAAATAAGGAAAACAAATTATAGTACAATAGATGGAAATAGGAGGATATGCATTTCCGGCGTTACACGTGCCCCACATTGTCTGAGGATGTTCGTGTAACGTAAACAGACTCAGAAAATGTCCAAAAAAAGAAACAGCGGAAATGCATATGCTCAAAACATCAACAAAATTTAGCATTCGCCTAATTAACCATAAACCAATTTTTAGACGATAATAATTGAGTGGAGACACTCCTAATCTTATTCCACTCTGTCATCTTGATCAAAATAAAACCGGATGACAACATATTAAAATTCATAGAAAACATAGAAAATGGTTTAGCTATTCTAAAAATCTAAATTCCTAGCAGTATCAGGAAATGGAATACTATTTACAAAATTAATCAGAGTACATGGTCATAAAAACAGGTATATCAAAATACGCAAATTAATTATTAATTACATAGAATACACATTTAATATAACCTTTTCGTAATTAATACGCTTGCCATGGGAGTCCATTAAACGCTAAACAAGAAAATAACACACATCAGATCGAAAAAAACATAAATATTGACAGTAGAATTCTTTCAGCTGTCCAGGAAGAAAAACAATTCCGCCTTCCGTACTCGCAAGTACAAAGAATGCCGACAGCGGCCCAAGAGCCAACAGCGGCACAAGAGCCGACAGCGGCTCGCCTCGCCAGTATTGTTGCGCCCGCGTGTGCGGCACGCTTGATCTCACTAGCCCTTGTGACGGCGTTTCCAGAACTTCCGTTTCACTGAATTCTTTAGGAAAAACTCACTCCCGAGTAATCTCAAGGAGTCCCTTAATACTATCACAGTGGATAACTCAACACTGTCCATCATCACACGCATGTACTAGCCTGAAACTTAAAACAGCGTCTAAGTACATCGGCAATGACTAGTAAATCACATATTTATGAAATCTTACAGCTATTTACAAAATCATATTTACATTCCTTAATCTACTGTGACTCAGCTGAAAACTTAAATTAGCAGCTTGGATTTTTCAATTGATAAATAATCACTCTCTCTTAAATCATTTAGTCAAAATTAATTACTTATTAATTACAACTTCTTTAATGTCCTCTTGGTCAGTCAAAAGCATGGCAATCTAGCAAACCTTAAATCTTACACTCTATATTTACATATTGTACAAATTACCCATTGTGTGGTATTAATCGATCCTAGGTTGGTACAATTTCAAATCTACTATATTTCGTATACCTAATAGCTTTCCAGAGCTTGGATACTCTAAGCAATAAGCATTTGTGTGAGGTATACCAATGACTTTATATGGTCCATTATAAACAAACTTAAATTTAGAGATTTCATTGTCTATCTCGCTCGATTTCTCATGAGCTTTTACAAGTACTAAGTCTCCGATCGCAAACTTAGCAAAACGCGCTTTAGCGTCATGACGACGTATGCGAGCATCGGCTTTAAGCTTCATTACTTCTCGCAAACGATCTTTTTTCACACCAATACTAATGTCAATCCGTGGAGGGAATTTGATTATCTCTTCCAATTCACTTTCTACACTTTTGTCAATGCCGAAATTCCTCATGTTACGGCAGTTCAAACTCATTCCTACGTCAATGTCATCCGGCCACTTAACAATGTTTATAGGCTGGTATTGCCTATGCACACCGTCTCCTGCCTCGTCAAAACCAACTACCATTGTTTTATCTAGTGACATACATGTCAAAGTTTTGCTCTCGCAGTTAATCACTGCACGGTACTTTAATAGCCAATCTAACCCGATAATTACTTCCGTAGTTAAGTCTGGCACGACGACAAACTCTTGTTCATATCGTGCCCCACATATCTCGAAGTTGACAAAAATCTGTTTTGTGACCGGTTTACTGGCCTTCCCAGTAGCACCGATAATTTTCACTCCTGTTACTGGCATAACTACGATGCCAGGTCTGTCTTTCAGTAACTCAAATATTTTCCCAGATACAGCACTCAATTCTGCACCGGTGTCAATCAACACGTTTAGTTGTAGGTCGTGCATATTAACAGACACTACTATCTGTCTACACTTGTCCTCGACTGTTTCTTTATTTTCCCACAGTAAATCCTCGTCTATATCCAGGTCATTCCAGAAAAAACCATCCGGCTTTGATCCTAAATCCAGTTTATCTGGCGGCTTTTTCAGCCTCTGTTCACATACAGTTTTTATTTCAACACGTTTGTCCTGAGGCTTAGTCTGTAGCGTCGCCTCCAATACCGAAACCTTTTCCTGTAACTCGTCAACTAGTGAGTGTAGCTTTGCTATCAATTCACTAATTGTCACCTTCGTTGATTCCTCTTTAATCAGATTGATCTCATCTGCCAATCTACCTGGAGACATGTGCCCAGTAGTATCTGCAATTACTTCCTCTGGATCTGCGCAACCCACACTGCTATCGTCTGACCGTATAACGTCAGCTCTAACCTCATACACACTGTAAACTACGTGGTTTTCTACCAATCGTGTCCGGCTATCACTAAAATTTTCGTAATCTTTCTCCTTAATACTCTCGCAATGTTTAAACTGGATGTTCGCGTCGGATGGGTCGGCTACTTCTACCATTACAACTTTCGGTAAAGTCTGCCGGTTAGGGCCAGAACTTTCCGTTACTACTTCAACATTCAACTCCTGCGGGACGAAACACGACGAATCTTGCTCGTGCTCCCCATTAACATCAACTATTTCTGGTAAAGTCTGCCGGTTAGGGCCAGAACTTTCCAACACTTTACAAATACTATCTTCCTGTGGGACGAGACGCGGCAAATTCTGCCCGCGCTCTCCATAAATACTTCTCCCGTACAGGCCCCTATAATCTCTTAGTTCGTCGTATAAGCGACCGAACTGCCTTAACCAGACCTCATCCCTCTCTGCATCCCCTCGCTCGATGACGGACGTTTTATCC
The DNA here is from genome assembly GCF_021461395.2 of Schistocerca americana. Taxonomy (NCBI): domain Eukaryota; kingdom Metazoa; phylum Arthropoda; class Insecta; order Orthoptera; family Acrididae; genus Schistocerca; species Schistocerca americana. The sequence continues at coordinate 182,902,738 of NC_060122.1, forward strand.
GACATCTGATCTTCTCTCAACAATTGCGAATCATTCTTAAACTCAATCTCCAGTTCCGCTGTGGGTATTACAGCTGGCACCTTATAATCGATTTCCGGAACACTACTTAAATTGTTCTCACAGACAGTGAATGTACCTTCTACTGCCGTGTATACAGCTGATCTACTACTTGTGGGCGCACTCCTTTCTCTTAACACTGGCACACTCTCCCGCCGTTGATTATTCCATACGGAATTTTCATAACGACGACACCTGAGTTTTCTACTGTTATTGGGCCGCCAAAATTTCTCCACGCCCGGTCGGCCCCTCACCGGCGCGGCTAATGGTTTCCCTGTCTCGTCCCAGCAGATACAGTCCCCGGATGCTGCTGAGGCGGCTGGTCACACCCTCTGGCGTTATTACTATTCTGTGAAGCCCGTATCACGTTAGTATGATACTGGTTTCCGTCATTCCTGTTATTATTTGCATTGTACCGATTGTTATTACGGTCCGAACCATTATTGTTATTGCTGCCATGGATGCGGTATGCATTATTCCCGTGGTTATCGTTGTTGTGGTTGCTGTGGTACCCGTTGTTGTTACCACGGCCTCTGCCACTGTCGCGATTATTGCTCCAATTGTCCTCGTCCTCCACTCTTTCCAGGAAATCATTTATTGTCCTGTAATTGCTTCCTACGTAGCGTTTTGTATCATCTGGAAGCTTTTTGTAGAGTTCCCAGACTATTTCGGATTCCGAGCGGCGGTCACGCAAATATTCCAACTTGCGGATCCAGCCCTCACAAAACTCCTTCATCGAACCGCGCGAATTCGCATCGAAAGGCCTCGATACGACAAATTCGCGCCAGACACTTTGCTGTTTTTGCTCTGACCAATATTCAGCCAGAAACAAATTTTTAAATTCGTCAAAAGTCAGGTTCGTAATGTTGAGGTTTAAGCCCCAACGCTTGGCATCACCAGCCAACACATCAATAATCGCATTAATTTTTCTCTCATTAGTCCATGATCTGGGTAAAACTCTTTCACAATTTTTAATGAAATCCGTCGCATGTATACCGCCTTTTTTCAAGGGGTCGAACCGCTCCTCTTTCGTCAACAATTCCGAACTATGTGCACAGATTGGCACATAGCTCTGTTTTTCGTCAAGTTTCTTTTCTAATTCCGACACCCTCGTAATCAAGTGGCAAGTGGTTGTCGCAAGCGTTTCCACTTCCCTCTTTTTCTCTTCGCAGGTATTAGCCTGCTTCGTCACTTTGGTATCTACTTCGGATACTAAAGCCTTTAAAGTTTCCACCTTCTTTTGATCCTCTTTTTTCACTAATTGAATTTGTTCCGTCACCTTATTCTCGATGATCGGAGCAACTGATTCTCCTACACTTTTCTCGATTCTGCTAATTTCGGAATAAAAACGAGTATTTATACTCGCAATTTCCACCTGAACGCCTATCATTTCCTGTTTAAGATTACCGATTTCGCTATTAATCACGACAATATCTTCTTTGATTTTATCAACTTTTGTGTTAACAACTCCAACATTGTTGTTAACAACATTAATAGCTTTGTTGTGACTGTCTAGCTTTCGTTCAATTTTTTCAGACTGAGCTTCTTGCTTGGCCGATTGACTCTTGATTTCGATAATCAAAACATTCAATAAATCAGTTAAATTCCCGGAAACTACCGGTTTTACTTCTGTAGCGGCTTCCTCTTTAATTGCCCCCCCGTATTCGTCATCAAGGGATTCGCATTTGATTTTCACTTCCGACTCCGAAACATTTTCTAAAGTGTGGAATTCCATTTCTGCTCTTTGTTGCGTTTCGGCGGTCGCGTCTTTCATGCTAGCCGCCTGTCCCTGAACAATGGGTACCGCGGTGCGCGTTCCCCACTGTTCGACCGATTGTTCCTTATCCAAGCCTACCAAATTTTGGTAATTGTTGCCTTCACTCATTTTAATAATTTTCAATGTAAATGTCAAATCTCAAATCTAATTAGGATTCCTCACACTAATATTCTCGCTGACGCATCGACCATTTCGTAACCAGTACTTTGTTACGAGATTTGTACAATGCAAAATTCGTGTCCAGAACAACCTCAAATTTGAAGATTGTCCTGTCACCAGGTCGCCACGTGTAACCTCCCCCTCACTTACCGACCTTAATGACAGTGAAAAATGAAACCGCGTGTACCTAATGGGAGTTTTGGAAAAGCAATCGTCACCGAAGTTAACCTGTCGGTAAAGAGGGAGGAAAGGGTTACATCTTAATGAAAGGAAATGTGCTAATGAAACTGGTGGAAATTAGTTTGGAAAGGGGTAAAGTTAATAAAGAAAGTAAATGTGCGGCCGTTACGTTAACAATTAACTAGCGGTAATTAGATATTTGAGATTTGGGGGAAATCACGGTCGCCAGTCCTAAGGACAATTACTATAGTAACTGAAAAAGAAAGGTTATTACACATATAATTAACACTAGAAGCGTGGCAACTGAAGGTTGACTCGTGTAGTGTGAAAACTGAAAGTTTGTCAGAAGTAATAAATTTCGCTACACTCTGACTTAATTTAGCAAAAGAATTAATAAAACCGGAAAATCGAAAGTTAATTTAGTGACTGAAGTTAATAGTGAGCTTTCTTTCTGACACATCGAAATCCAGTAAAATACGGTTAGTCTTGGACTACCTCAACAATCATTTCAAAAGCAACTTGACTCTACGCAATTTAGAAACAAGAGATTTTACTTTGAACTTGAATTAAATGATTCTGAACTATTAACAATAGTAAAATTTAGTACGTACCAAGCTGAGCTGCAGTCACAGGTAAGCTAAAATACGGTAACAAAACTCGCACTCTTAATTTGTGCTTGTGTAATCTAACTATTGTAGCCAGCTAATGCTTGAATTGAATACCTTTGAGATTAAAGCAGTGAAATGATGTTACTTTAATGCTGGCGTCTGAATTTCAACGACACTCGGGTTCATTCCGGAAAAGGAAGGGACCCTGCTTGGTAATGCAATTGGGACAATGAGCAACAAAGGTTCATGCTAAGTTGCTGTAATTTTGCGAGGCAAATGGAACAATTTGAAAAGCTGAGGTCTGCCATACAGTTCTGAAACTTTACGTGCTTTTAGTCTTCCTTGTTGGTTGATTGAAGGTTTGAAGCCGTCGATCGAGGAGGTGGCGACAGTCACTCATTGTCGGCCGTCGCTGTTGCAGAAGCTGGATGTTGGCGCGCCTTCTTCTCGACACGGTCACCAGGCGAAACGGGCTCTTGATGTGCGCCAGCTAATGCTTCCCGTCCGCGACACCATGTCAGAAACTATCATCGCGAGTCGAGCGCAATTACATGCTGCCAAACCCCGAAAGCGCGGCAACTCGCGGGAGCGTCACACAACACCTGCTCCACTCGCTACTCCCGCCAGACTCCTTCTCTGTTCTGCCCGCGCTCCACGCGGCAGAGTTAACACTACCAAAGATCCTACACACTTTGATTCTTCACACGACCTATCGACGTAATCGTTCGATAGCAGTTTTCCCTAGGCAAGACCCAGCGTAAAAATACAAATAATATTTACGAAACAAACCAATTATACATCGACATAAATGCATAAATATATATATATACAAATAGTAAAACAATTACAATATGTGAAGACACAGAAATATCATATATTCAGGTAGCAAAAATAAGGAAAACAAATTATAGTACAATAGATGGAAATAGGAGGATATGCATTTCCGGCGTTACAGACAGTAAATTTTAGCAGTGATGGTTACACCTCGGGGAAGCAGTTCCTCGTACACCACAATGTCGCCGTTCCTCCAGGTGCATAACATTATCTTTTGTTGATACGCACAGGTCTTTCTATCAGGAGTTGCTGCTTTGTTTGAGATCAACCATTCCTCTCTTTTCCTTACGTCTTCTCATCACCAGCAAAGAATACGATAAGAAAGGTCAGATTTATTCACGAGCCAATTGATGACGCGCAAGCAGAGACGCACATATGGCCACTCTTCTGATTTCTGTGATTTAGGCTTAGAGCACACGGTAGCCATAGGTCCGATTTTTGACCCTTCCCCATTGCACGCAAAGTTGCAGTTTATGACATCTGCACATGACGTGGATGATTGTTGATTAATACCTTTAAACGATTTCTATCAAACGATGAAGGTCTTACTGAATATGGAGAGTCATTAATGTCAAATGATCCTCCTTAAAACGGGAACACCATTTCTTGCTGTGCTCTACCCAGTGCCATTATCCCCACACACGACACAAATGTTTCTGGCTGCCTCCGCTGCTGTCACCTCTCTATTGGACTCTAACAGAAGAATATGTCGGAAATGTTCCGATTTTTCCTCACGGCACTCCGTTTTCTAATGTACACAGCTCCACTCACTATTCGCAAGTGACAAAATAGCAATTTGTAACCGCAGATAGCAACAGTGAACTACAAATGAAAAATGACATTCGATAAATAAACCGATAGAAGCCGTAATACCAACATGCAGAACAAAGACGCGACGAATGCATGCACCAACTTAATAATTTCAATTGTAACTGCAAGCGCAGAACCTAATGATTCCTCGATTGTGCTCAGAGTTTGTTTAAGCAGTATCGCTCGTTCGCCCACGAAATGTCGGAAGTACTGCCGCATAATCTTCAATTCTACTTCTTCTTCTAACATTTTGGCCATGTAACTGCTGGCCATCTACATCTACATCTAAATGGTTACTCTGCAATTCACACTTAAGTGCCTGGCAGAGGGTTCATCGAACCATTTTCATATTACTTCTCTATCATTCCACTCTCGAATGGCGCGTGGGACAAAGGAACACCTAAATCCTTTCGTTCGAGCTCTGATTTCTCTTATTTTATTATGATGATCATTTCTCCCTACGTAGGTGGGTGTCGACAAAATATTTTCGCATTCCGAAAAGAAAGTTGGTGATTTAAATTTCGTAAATAGATCTCGCCGCAGAGAAAACCGCCTTTGTTTCAGTGTCTGCCACCCCAACTCGCATTATCATGCCAGTGACACTCTCACCCTATTGCGCGATAACACGAAACGAGCTGCCATTCTTTGCACTTTTTCGATGTCCTCAGTCAATCCTACCTGGTAAGGATCCCACACCGCGCAGCAATATTCCAGCAGAGACCAGACAAGTGTAATGTAGGCTGTCTCTTTAGTGGGTTTGTCGCATCTTCTAAATGTTCTGCCAACAAAGCGCAGTCTTTGTTTCGCCTTCCCTACAATATAATCTATGTGGTATTTCCAATTTAAGTTTCTCGTAATTGTAATTCCTAGGTATTTAGTCGAATTGACAGCCCTTAGATTTTTGCGATTTAGCGTATACCCAAAATTTATCGGATTTATTTTAGTACCCATGTGGATGACCTCGCACATTTCTTTGTTTAGTGCCACTTTTCTCACCGTACAGAAGTTATCTCTAGATCATTTTGTATTTGGAATTGATCGTCTCGTGATTTTACTAGAGGCTAAATTACAGCCTCATCTGCAAACAATCTCAGGGGGCTGCTCAGATTATCACCTAGATCATTTATATAAACCCTGAACAGCAGAGGGCCTATACACTACCTTGCGGAACGCCAGATATCGCTTCTGTTGTACTCGCTGATTTACCGTCTGTCACTACGAACTGTGACCTCTCTGAGAGGAAATCACGAATCCAGTCACACAACTGAGACGAAACTCCATATGCACGCAAAATGATTAATAGTCGCTTGTGGGGAACTGTATCAAAAGCCTTCTGGAAATCTAGGAATATGGAATCGATCTGAGATCCCTCGTCGACAGCACTCGTTACTTCGTGGGAATAAAGATCTATCTGTGCTGCACAAGAACGATATTTCCTGAATCCGTGTGGGTTATGTATCAATAAGTCATTTTCTTCAAGGTGGTTCATAATGTCCGAGTACAGTATATGCTCCAAAATCCTTCTGCAAATTGAGGTCATTGATATGGGTCTGTAATTCAATGGGTTACTCCTATTTCCTTTCTTGAATATTGGTGTGACCTGTGCTACTTTCCAGTCTTTAGGAATAGACCTTTCGTCAAGTGAGTGGTTGTACATGATTGCTAAGAAAGGTGCTATCGTGTTTGCATACTCTGCAAGGAACCTGGTTGGTATACCATCTGGACCGGAAGACTTGCCTTTCTTAAGTGATTTGAGTTGTTTCACAACACCCACTTTTATGTCTCTCATGATAACAGCTGTTTTGGTTTCGAATTACGGAATATTTACTTCGCCTTCTTTCGTGAAGGAATTACAGAAAACTGTCTTTAATAACTCCACTTTATTGGTACCATCATCGGTAACATTTCCATCGGTATCGCGCAGTGACGGTGTTTTGCCACTGGTGTACTTTGTATACGACCAGAATCTCTTTGGGTTTTCTACCATATTTTGAGGCAATGTTTCATTGTGGAAACTATTAAAAGCATCTCGCATTGACGTCCTCACTAAATTTCGAGCTTCCGTGAAACTTAGCCAGTCTTGGTGATTTTGCGTTCTTCTGAATTTGGCATGATTCTTTTGTTGCTTCTGCAACAGTTTTCTGATGTGTTTTGTGTACCATGGTGGATCAGTCCCGTCTTTTATTAACTTATGCGGTATGAATCCATCTATTGCTATCGATATTGTATCTTTGAATTTGAGCCATACCTGGTCTCCACTTACACAATTAGCTTCGAAGGAATAGAGACTCTCTCTTAGGAAGGCATCAAGCGAATTTTTATCTGATGTTTTAAACTGATATATTTTGCGATTACTTTTAGTGGTTTTAGTCGCTACAATGACGGAAACATTGATCGGCGGCTAAGAGAATACATAAATGGAATATGTGGCTACGCAGTCGATCCACGCTGAGATGTCGATGTGTCATCATTAGCTGCAGTGTAGCGCCTTCTTTGTAAGCTTATCAAAGGAAGCGCCGGATTGTATAAGCTAAGTTGAAACCACTACTTACTTAATAAAGTTCTTCTGCCTCTTTCTCCACAGAGTTCCAAAAAGATGAAATCGATATTACAATTTCGTCCGTATTCAAAGACCAATGTCGATGCACTGCTCTGCCACAACCGATTCGTTGGACAGCTACTAACGACACATTGAATCCTATCATGAATCGACCAAGCAGCCACAGACTCAATTTATACATACTGTGTGCCACCGATCAGCTTCTGTGGCACTTGTGTATTCAGTGGTTTAAAACGACGGGTAATGCTCGTTTCACAACAATTCCAGTAAACGTGACGTCATATCGACGACCGCATGGTCGGCTATCGACTTTGTGACAAGGAAGAATATGAATATTATTACTCCTCGAATCATTCGCAGCGATTTAAGCTATCTTCTTAGGTTCCTGCCTAATTAAGCACTCGAAAGTCGTTACACATGCGCAAATAAAGAAAAAAATATTTGTGAGAAGAAAAATTACAAATTTTATTGCAGTTGCTTTTAAACGCAACATTTAATAAAGCTGTGCTCTTAGGTTTCAGCCTGACGACGCATTCGGAAATCGCCACATGTTCGGAAATAAAGAGTGAAATATTAGTGAAAACGTAGAATATAAACTTTATTGTTGCTCGTTTCAGTTGCAGCAATTAAGGCTGTACTCTTAGGTTCCTGCCTAACAACGCCCTCAGAAAATGCCACACAACTGTAAATAAACAGCGAAATGTTTGTGAGAAGGAATAATATGAATGTTAATGCTCCTCGTTTCACTCGCAGCACTTTCAAATGGCTCTGAGCACTATGGGACTTAACTTCTGAGGTCATCAGTCTCCTGGAACTTAGAACTACTGAAACCTAACTAACCTAACGACATCACGCACATTCATGCCCGAGGCAGGATTCGAACCTGCCGCCGTAGCGGTCGCGTGGTTCCAGACTGTAATGCCTAGAACCGCTCGGGCACTCCGGCCGGCCTCGCAGCAAATTTAAACGCCCTTTTATTTCCTGCTTAACCACACACTCGAAAGGGGACACATTTGCGCAAATAAAGAGCCAGATATTTACGAAAGGAAAGAATATGAATTTTGTTGTTGCTCTTTTCTATCGCAGCAATTTAAGCTGATCTCTTAGCTTCCTGCCTAACCACATACTTCGAAATCAAAAATGGTTCAAATGGCTCTGAGCACTATGGGACTTAACATCTGAGGTCATCAGTTCCCTAGAACTTAGAACTACTTAAACCTAACTAACCTAAGGACATCACACAGATCCATTCCCGAGGCAGGATTCGAACTTGCGACCGCAGTGGTCGCGCGGTTCCAGACTGAAGCGCCTAGAACCGCTCGGCCACATCGGCCGGCTTCGATTTCAGAAACCACGACGTTATTCATTACGTAAGCATACGATGTTTAACTCCGGTCTTGGTTGTCATATACTGTATTATATTGAAGGCTTGTTTCGTTGATGCGTTATTAAGCGTTTCTAATAAAATTTCACGGCTCCACCAAAACGGCTTGCAGGAAATTATAAAAGAAGGAAATTATTGACGATAATAACGCGTAAGAGAGCACTCTTATATGAAGGAATTAATCCTCGATAAATCGTTACGTGATATTTTATTATAGCAATAATTACAATAGATCTTTCCAAGAATTACATGTTTCTGTAGACCTCTGGTAGGAACACATGAAATGCTGTGAGAGATCCGCATCGAATGTCGATAGCCGATCGTGTGGTCGGCGATTGTGTGTGTGACTGCGCGAATTGTTATGAAACGAGCGTTACCCTAGACCAATAGAACGAGTACTGTAGTGTACTGAGGCACAGTCTAACATATACTTTCACGACGCTCCTGCTGAGTTTTGTTATACACTGCGACTGCATTGCACCAGGCGGACAGAAATCTACACTTTTGTATACGATACGGAATGAGTGCGTCTATAACGACCTGTATCACAGTTTTTACAATGTGGAGCGTACGCAGCGCCGTAAAAATCGGTAGTCACAAAAAATGGCCCGACATTGTCGTCTTTTTTTTAGTTTCCTAAGGATCCTAGAAGGTATGAAACGGCACATTACGCAAAGAGATTACTTACGATTTACTTAAAACCTAAGGATATTTAATGAAGAACGTCATTTCCTTTCACAACACAAAATAAAGAGTGAACAACAGAAGACCTGGCCTTTGAGAGAATGACGTCGTACAACTACTGACAGCATGAAGTTCCTTGCACAACATTTCCAGTCAAATCAATGAATGTGGAACGTAAGAAATGTATGGAATGCAATATCTACATTAAGAAAGCTACGAAATAAGCCGCTTCAAGTGTCGCTCGAGTGAGAACCACACATACCTGATAAAATGTCAAAAGCGACAACACTGTTCCCTACGCAGAAAAAAATCTATTTTACAGTTGTCGCTACACCGGGCCAAAAAGAGCAATAATCTTCAGCACATTCGGTTTTGAAGGAAAACCAATTAAATTTACGAGTATTCGTGTGTCAGGAAGTCTGTTGATGTGTAGGAACGTGCAAATATTTAGAAGTCATATACAATTGTTTCTTTTCGAGGAAAGTACTTATCATAAGAACAAAAGACAACAGAAACATATTTTCTTGCGTCTTATATGCGTGCACATTGGTGAGCCAAAACGTTATGACCGCTGCCCACCGCGACGTTGGATGCAGCTTGGAATGTTTGCGAGAACGTAACGCGATAGCAAAAGTATGTATGCAGAGCAGACACGGTCCGGGGATCACCCAAACGAAGATATGGGCTGCCAATGGGGAAATACATTGAGATAAGATACGTTGACAAAGGGCAGATTATTATTACGCAGAACCTGTGAGCGAGTATCCGGAAAACGGAGAAGCTGGTTTAATGTTCGCGTGCTACTGTCGTGAGCATCTACGCAAAGAGCTAGAAGGACAGTGAAACTACCACTAGGCGCTAAATGGTTGGACGTCCACGACTCTTCACAGAACGCCCTGGGGCTAGGAGGCTTGTCTGCTCTGTAAAGTAGGATAGATGGTCATCCGCGCCATCTCTGCCGAAAGAGCACAATGCTGGTGCATGCACAAGTGTTTCAGAGCACAATGTTCATAGTACATTGTTGAATATGGAGCTCCGCAGCAGACCACCATTACGTGTTCACATGTTGACCCAATGACATCGTCAATTACGATTACAGTGAGCACGGGACCGTCAACATTCGGCCGTCAATTAGTGGCTCTTCGGATGAACCACATTTTTGCGACACGAGGTCGATGGTCACTCCACAAACGCCTCATCGGAGTGGAAGTCGTCTCATAATGTACAGCCCGCCACTGACGCCGGCTGGTGGGAACAGTATTATGCTATGGGAGACATTCTTCTGCGTTTGCGTGGGACCTGTGGTAATAATCGAAGACACGTCGGTAGCTACGAAGCATCTACGTCTCTTCATGCTTGATGTCTTCCCCAATGACGATGTCATCTTTCAGCAATGTAATTGTCCTAGCCTTGAAGCCAGAACCGTGGTATTGTGATCTGAGGGGCATTATACCAAACTCACATTGATGTCTCGGTGACATAATTTGCCTGCTGTACATCCTATGGAAGACATCTGGGTCGCTACCGGGCGCTACTACCGTGTACACAAATCAGACGGCCCGTTATTTACGCGAATTACAGGAGCTACGCATAGAAATCTAGTGCCAATACCTCCACAGAGCTAACAACAAACTGTCAGATCCCTGATACGAAGATTCAGTTATGTATTTCGCTCCAATGACGGACAAATAAGCTACTAAGCAGGCGGTCGTAATGTTTTGGCTCAGTGGAGTAAGCTACAGTTATAGGCTTTCTTTATGAATAAATTGTAATTTTTTTTTACTGAATCAGTGATATTCGGTTGTTTTCACATTTGTTTCGTGATCGTTCATGTCTCTCCATGATTAACTAATCCTTGGAAAGCAAAACCGTTATAACTACTTCGTCAGTTAAGTAGAAAAATAATTATTAACAAACATTAATCCTACGGCTGCTTTTTCGTCACTAGGGACTTCATTGCCTTTTCCAACTGTCAGACTGTTCAAATGGTTCAAATGGCTCTGAGCACTATGGGACTTAACTTCTGAGGTCATCAGTCCCCTAGAACTTAGAACTACTTAAACCTAACTAACCTAAGGACACCACACACATCCATGCCCGAGGCAAGATTCGAGCCTGCGACCGTAGCGGTCGCGCGTTTCCAGACTGTAGTGCCTAGAACCGCTCGGCCACTCCGTCCGGCTGTCAGACTGTAAAAAATTTCACAACAGTGAACATCGTGACAGGAAATCCCGGTTACAAACTTCTAGGACTTGTAGAAGGGAGTGGGAACATATTTCGAATAGGAATTCCTCTCCGGAGACGTGCCGTTTCCGTGCTACGGTCATTTGAAAACATGTTTGCTAGGTAAGTATACAACAGGGTAGTCACAATTGGGGGAGGGGGGGGGGATGGTTACGTGGGATCGGTAGACTTCGTTTGATGTCCATCCTATCTCTCTGAACTGCTTCGAGCCTTATTGAAGTGTCTCTGAGTGTTAAGCCAACATGGTTGAGCATACGTTTTGCAGAACACACCTACATGATCCTTCTGAGTGGCGAAACTCACGGTAATGGAAGAGCTGTTCGTCACCTTTATCAGAATCGTTCTCTACAACGTCGGACTCTATAGCATCCCCTTTTCGCCACAATTACGCAACGACTTCGAGAGAGGGCACCTTCACCGTCAGCGGCCGTAACTGTGGTGCTTGCTCCAAGAAGACACGGCACACGTGAAGTGGAAGAGGTCGTACTCCACCACATTGAAGAGAACCTGTCAACGAGTGCACAAGCAATTTTTTTGGCTGTTAAGTGATGCACTGTGTGATGCGTAATCAATTAATGAAAGTACTTGTAAAATGTTCGCGTTTCCGATATGCTTTCAAATGGTCGCAGCACGGAAACCGTACATTTAAAGACATTGGCTCTAATTCAATTTAATATCTACTGACTTCCCTCTACAAGCCTCGAAGTCTGTAACGGGGAATTCCGAAAACACCGTATGTTAGAGTGTACCTTCAGAATTGTTCTGACGGTTCTCTCTGAAGATGGCCGAAAGTCTCACAGGCGAAATGTTAGAAGAAAATGTAGTGGATGAATTATCAGACCGCTAAAGCGTCAAGGAGTATTGCTGGTTGCTTGGACGAACAGGAAAATCAATTACTGAATTTTAGGAAAATGTCATAAAGTGACTATAGAAAAGAATTTTCCTTGCTCTACTATATTCTTCCTCAGATGAGGCGAATAAGAAGATAGTCACGAAATTAACTGAATATAGTCAAACTGGGTCTAGCATCAGACGAAATTGCGTGATGACGGGAAGCCACACTTTCGGGACATTATAAACTATATTATTTACCCGATATTCGTAGTCAAAATGGACCCTTTTCACAACAGTATGTGGACCCATATATTGTGTCAGTAAACAATTTAAGATGTAGTGTAATAAAGGAGGCACTACTGACTAAAAATCTTCAGATACCTTCACTGCAAATTGTCTTCTGTACAGTTTCAGAGGTGTGAACAGTGCCATCGTCTATGCAGTTATTGAGAAATGATTTTCGGGAGAGAGTCCGCCGGACTTATGCAAAATTCTGCAATGCTGTTAGTAAAGGAACTATGCTCGCAACACGTAAACAAATGTAAATATCTGGAGATGGAATGCCAGACGTCTTGAAACATACACCCACAAAAGCAACCGCTTGTAGCTAACTGGTTATAATTATGCTTCATTCCAGAAGTTGCACTATTCTAATACATCCACCACGGTCAAGAATCATTTACTATTTAATACAAGAAATATCAGAAAAACAAAATATGGAAATGGGATAGGCAGTCCGAATCGACAAGAAATTAGAAGAAACTTTGCCATTTTTGGCCATGTGCAGGCCATTCGAGTGTTTGTGGATAGTAACAGACTAAATTTCAAACACTATTAGCAATCATTTTTAAATAATTGCCGAAAAATAATTTTGATTACATATCGCATAGGCAAGGGTTGTTTTTGAAATATTAAATAAATCAAATCTTCATTTCTTCATTAATGATGAAAAGTTTAAAAGTTTAAATCGCTTGAAGTTCGCATACACTGAGGTGACAGAGGTCATGGGATAGCAATAGGCGGTAGAAGTGCGTAAACAAAGTATAAAAGGGGCGGTGCATTGCCAGAGCTGGCGTTTGTACTCAGATGATTCATATGAATAGGTGTTTGACGTGATTATGGCGATACGTCGGGAATTAAAAAGCTTTGAACGCAGAATGGTAGTTGGAGCTAGACGCTGGGGATATTCCGTTTGAAATCGTCAGACATATTCTGCAATTCACAGTGTTAAGAATGTGCCCAGAATACCAAATTTCAGGCATTACCTCTCACCAAGCACAACATAGTTGCTGACAGCCTTCACTTATCGACCGAGAGCAGTAAAGTTGTCAGTGCTAAATACACTCCTGGAAATGGAAAAAAGAACACATTGACACCGGTGTGTCAGACCCACCATACTTGCTCCGGACACTGCGAGAGGGCTGTACAAGCAATGATCACACGCACGGCACAGCGGACACACCAGGAACCGCGGTGTTGGCCGTCGAATGGCGCTAGCTGCGCAGCATTTGTGCACCGCCGCCGTCAGTGTCAGCCAGTTTGCCGTGGCATACGGAGCTCCAACGCAGTCTTTAACACTGCTAGCATGCCGCGACAGCGTGGACGTGAACCGTATGTGCACTTGACGGACTTTGAGCGAGGGCGTATAGTGGGCATGCGGGAGGCCGGGTAGACGTACCGCCGAATTGCTCAACACGTGGGGAGTGAGGTCTCCACAGTACGTCGATGTTGTCGCCAGTGGTCGGCGGAAGGTGCACGTGCCCGTCGACCTGGGACCGGACCGCAGCGACGCACGGATGCACGCCAAGACCGTAGGATCCTACGCAGTGCCGTAGGGGACTGCACCGCCACTTCCCAGCAAATTAGGGACACTGTTGCTCCTGGGGCATCGGCGAGGACCATTCGCAACCGTCTCCATGAAGCTGGGCTACGGTCCCGCACACCGTTAGGCCGTCTTCCGCTCACGCCCCAACATCGTGCAGCCCGCCTCCAGTGGTGTCGCGACAGGCGTGAATGGAGGGACGAATGGAGACGTGTCGTCTTCAGCGATGAGAGTCGCTTCTGCCTTGGTGCCAATGATGGTCGTATGCGTGTTTGGCGCCGTGCAGGTGAGCGCCACAATCAGGACTGCATACGACCGAGGCACACAGGGCCAACACCCGGCATCATGGTGTGGGGAGCGATCTCCTACACTGGCCGTACACCACTGGTGATCGTCGAGGGGACACTGAATAGTGCACGGTACATCCAATCCGTCATCGAACCCATCGTTCTACCATTCCTAGACCGGCAAGGGAACTTGCTGTTCCAACAGGACAATGCACGTCCGCATGTATCCCGTGCCACCCAACGTGCTCTAGAAGGTGTAAGCCAACTACCCTGGCCAGCAAGATCTCCGGATCTGTCCCCCATTGAGCATGTTTGGGACTGGATGAAGCGTCGTCTCACGCGGTCTGCACGTCCAGCACGAACGCTGGTCCAACTGAGGCGCCAGGTGGAAATGGCATGGCAAGCCGTTCCACAGGACTACATCCAGCATCTCTACGATCGTCTCCATGGGAGAATAGCAGCCTGCATTGCTGCGAAAGGTGGATATGCACTGTACTAGTGCCGACATTGTGCATGCTCTGTTGCCTGTGTCTATGTGCCTGTGGTTCTGTCAGTGTGATCATGTGATGTATCTGACCCCAGGAATGTGTCAATAAAGTTTCCCCTTCCTGGGACAATGAATTCACGGTGTTCTTATTTCAATTTCCAGGAGTGTAAAAGACAAGCAACACTGCGTGAAGTAAGAGCAGAAATCAATACGGACCTACTACGAGCGTATCTGTTATGACAGTGCGACGAAATTTGGCGTTAATGACTATGGCAACACCTGACTGATGTGAGTGCCTTTGCTAAGAGCACGACATCCCTTGTAGCACCTCCACTGGGCTCGATACCATATCAATTGGACCCCGGAAATCGTGGCCTGGTCAGATAAGTCTCAATTTAAATTGGTATGAGCTGATGATAAATGTAGTGTGGTGCAGGCTCCACGATTCATGTGCCCAAGTTGTCGACAAAGCACTGTGCAATCTGTTGGACTGGACTGGGTTCTCTGGTCCAACTGAACCGATCATAGAGTGGAAATGGCTACGTTCGGCCAGTCCAGCCATTCATGGACTTTATGTTCCCAAACAAGGATCGAACTTTTATGGATAACAATGCGCGAAGTCGGTAGGCCAGAATTGTTCGCGATTGGTTTGAAGAACATTCTTGACAATTCGAGAGACTGATTTGGCCTCCATGATAGCCCGATATGAATCCCTTTAGGACATAATTGAGAGGTCAGTTCATGCAAAAAGTCCGGTCCCAGCAGCACTTTCCATTTATGAACGGCTATAGTGGTAGCATCGCTCTGCAGGGGCTTGCAACGGCTTGTTAAGTCAATGCCATGTTGAGGTGCTGCACTATGGCGGGCAAAAGTAGGTCCGATCTGATATTAGGAGGTATCCCATGACTTTTGTACCTCAGTGTATTTTGGCTGTATTATACAGATCCCAAATTTTGAAAAGAGTGTTGAATTTTCCGGGCGATAATAGCCGTCCTCATATGCTCGACACTTATAGGTACTACTGAAAATATTTCTGTTGGCATCATCAGTGTTCGTCAATATTTCTACACTACTGGCCATTAAAATTGCTACACCAAGAAGAAATGCACATGATAAAAGGGTATTCATTGGACAAATATATTATACTAGAACTGACATGTGATTACATTTTCACGCAATTTGGGTGCACAGACCCTGAGAAATCAGTACCCAGAACGCCCACCTCTGACCGTAATAACGGCCTTGATACGCCTGGGCATTGAGTCAAACAGAGCTTGGATAGTGTGTACACGTACAGCTGTCCATGCAACTTCAACACGATACCACAGTTCACCAAGAGTAGTGACTGGCGTACTGTGACGAGCCAGTTGCATGGCCACCATTGACCAGACGTTTTCAATTGGTGAGAGATCTGGAGAATGTGCTGGCCAGGCAGCAGTCGAACATTTTCTGTATGCAGAAAGGCCCGTACAGGACCTGCAACATGCGGTCGTGAATTATCCTGCTGAAATGTAGGGTTTCGCAGGGATCGAATGAAGGGTATAGCCACGGGTCGTAACACATCTGAAATGTAACGTCCACTGGTCAAAGTGCCGTCAATGCGAACAAGAGGTGACCCGAGACGTGTAACCAATGGCACTCCATACCATCACGCCGGGTGATACGCCAGTATGGCGATGACGAATACATGCTTCCAATGTGCGTTCACCTCGATGTCGCGAAACACGGATGCGACCATCATGATACTGTAAACAGAACCTGGATTCATCCGAAAAAAATAACGATTTACCATTCGTGCACCCAGGTTTGTCGTTGAGTACACCATCGCAGGCGCTCGTGTCTGTGATGCAGCGTCAAGGGTAATCGCAGCCATGGTTTCCGAGCTGATAGTCCATGCTGCTGCAAACGTCGTCGAACTGTTCGTGCAGATGGTTGTTGTCTTGCAAACGTCCCCATCTGTTGACTCTGGGATAGAGACGTGGCTGCACGATCCGTTACAGCCATGCGGATAAGATGCCTGTCATCTCGACTGCTAGTTATACGAGGCCGTTGGGATCCAGCACGGCGTTCCGTACTACCCTCCTGAGCCCACCGATTCCATATTTTGCTAACAGTCATTAGAGCTCGACCAACGCGAGCAGCAACGTCACGAGACGATAAACCGCAATCGCGATAGGCTACAATCCGACGTTTATCAAAGTCGGAAACGTGATGATACGCATTTCTCCACCTTACACTGCCAGGATCTATATAAATATGTAAAGGTGAGAAATGGAGGAGGATGCGTAAATAAGCACTTCTCTCAAGGTACAAGAAGATTTATAGATTTATTTTTAGTAATGTAAGTGCTTGAAGTTCTGTTGTAAAAGCCCAAATTACCTGCTTAAAAAAAGAGGTACATGTTCAAACAGTCCAGACAGTGGACAGGAGTAGAAGAAATAGCTTAAAGTTCAGTTAAAGCGTACTGTTAAATGAGAAAACAAGTGGTAACCCACATGTGTTCACGCAAGGAGACAATAAGCTGTAGTAAACTAAGTTAGGTGAAATACAATACAAATAGAGGCAAACCATGAAGCATCAATAATGTAGCGTAAGTACTCCACAAGGCCATTAATTGCTATGAAAGTAAATTATTTCCCTGTGATCTGAGCCCAATTTAAAGAGTATATGAGGAATGTTAGCTGACGAATTGATTTCAGTAGAATCAAGGTACTAAATAACCACACAGCAAGCCCCCTGTATCATAAATAAGTCCAAGTAAAGATCTTCAGAAGATTTGTAATCTAGCGACCATTCAATACCCTAATTGAAGGCTAATCTAAAGAACAAGCAATGCAGTGATATTCAAACTTAATACTGACTATAACCAGAGTAAGACGTAGAAGTAGCAAAGCATGCTGTAATGAAAGAGGTTGAAATTTATATATGTGCCTATGTTTATTATGATGATTTTATTTACATGCAGATTTTATTGCAAAAATGTCTCCTAAGAGACTCCTCTTATGAAATCCATTTTCCTTGTGCCCGTTCCTTTTGATCCTGGTTCATTAACCCAGACCAAGGGTCGACTTGTAAAAGGCACGTGTGCTTCGAGGCAAAGCAGTGCTTATGAGGAATGAGACACGTAGCGTGATGAACTTCGCTAGCTTTGGTAATGTTTGTTATGGACCGGTTGCGTAAACCCAGTGACCTGTCGGTAATTCCATTCATGCGAAAAATAGTAGACAAGCGTTACCCTATTTTTTTTAACAGAGAACGATTGCTGAGTACATGAAGCGAAGAGGGAGACTTATTGTTATCTAGTCTGCCCTCAAATAAAAAAAAAATAAAAAAATAAAAAAAATAAAAAAAATTGGCAAGCACAAAGGAAAGCACAAAAAAAAGAGGATTCAGCGTTAAATGCGTACTTGTTAAGTAGTAGATATGCTGCGTGGCAGTAGAAAATGATCTTGCGTGCACTAAAGAATAAATGCAACGAGTGTTGCGAAACCTGTAGTTTTCATAATGAGGAGATGAGCCCTTAAAAGAAAGTTTGAAAGAATATTTTTAGGTTCACTAGTGAAAGTAAACCTTGAGATATAAAGAGTCCATTCATAAAGCAGTTGTTCACTGGACTTAACAAAAGGAGTGACCATTAATTGTAAATATTAGCTCGTAAGTGATCTTTTGTAAATAGTAGAATATAAGTCTTTCTGTACCAATGGAGGAAACCTGCAAAATTGATTGTTTTTTAAATGAACTCTATCGGCGAAGGAACTAAGCACGAATGCTGTGTGAAGATGCACACTAAAGTGCGACGTGCATAATAAAAATAACTGTTCACTGTATATTAGTGGTAGTGTTGTACTGCAAGTGTAAAAGGAAGTCAAGGCTACGAGAACAGGTGCAACGCAAAATTCAGTGTTGTTCTAAGTGCAGCGACAGCTAAAACATTCGTCGTGACTTACCTGTGAGCCTCATGGGAGGCAGTTGACAGAGAAGTATGGAGGCAGCTTCAGTGTCCGGCTCCTCCGATGGAAAACGCGCGCGACGTGTTTGTATCGATGCACTCGTGTGGTACGAAGTTCACAAAAAAAAGGAGCAATCGACGACCAGCAGCTCTGTTACAGCCTGAGCGCGAACGGATACTGAGTATTGGAGCTCACGCAAAACTGTGCAGCCGCTGTGAGTGGCTGACGTGTGGGTGACGAAACAATCCAAACTTTAAACTGCTAACCGCCATGACTTCCATCGTACATACTGGAGGAAAGACATTTGTACACTTGTGTGACTACATTTTCATACGTAAGTTAAGCAATTTTCTTGAGTTGAAGTTAAGATGAGTGAGAAGTAGATTGTTAGATTACTAAGGCCTTAAACCCATTAATACCGGCACTCCTGAACACTGCTAAAATGAATTATAATCCTGTATCTCGATGGACAAAGGAAATGAATGTGCACTATAGGAAGACCCTAAACTCCAGTCCAGTCTCGATCCTTAACAAATGTATCCAATAGGTTGTAAGTTATACTAATAATTTTCCACTTCTTCTGTTTCATATTGTAAATAAAAACCCGGGAAGCCACTTGAATTCCTGGCACCACAGTGGAAAGGACAGATGTACTGCATGATGAAGGCCGTAGACAGCTAACACAGAAAGTGAAAGCATCACGAAGTGTAGTGCTACGTTATTAAACTGTAATTGAACCACAATGAGTCAACAGATGCTCGAACATTGTCCACTCTAGTTTAGTGAAAATAAGCACTCACTGTACTCATGTATTAGTCGTTAAGCTCAAGAGAAAGTAATTTCTGAATTCTATCCCCTGAAGTGCGACATGAACGTTCACTTATTGTTATAAGCAAATATGGACCAAACTTAAATATGCACATAAATGTTAATCTTGGTATTATGGAATGAAGTGACTGATGAACAAAGAATGAAAAACTTTATTTTGAAAAATGATAAATATCTGATATATGTTTATAAATGTAATTTCAATTTATGTACATAGTACGCCAGTAACATTATGTAAATGTCACACCAAAAATCACGAATATCTCATGAGGACATGAGGATCGAGGTAATCCATCGGCATTCCCTCTCTCCTCATGGGAGGCAATGTGATATTCGCTATTTTTGACTTCATTAAAACAGCAAATACGAGTAGTTATTACTTTCAGCCAGAAAGCAAATACTTGTTTATAAATAATGATTAATGTATAATAAGGCGTCGCATAGCGACGGTGGAATTTTCTAATGATGTAATTCGTCGTCTTTGGGCGGCAATAAAAACAGAAAAATACGGATAGATATACGATCCTTCACTATTTTGTTCGGTGGAGAACAAATGAAGCCTTGAGCGCTTAAGACTTGTACTGTTTTTTCTCAAGTATGACGGACGCAGATTTGTGGCAGTCTGATCTAATTTTTACTAAATGTATAAAAACGTGAAGTGTAAAGAACTGTTATAACTTACGGTGACGACGCACGAGCGACTCAAAGAAGACAATGGCTGTATAAAAGAGCGCTCAATGGACATGATACGGACATAAAAATCTACCGTCATTGTAGTACTAAGCTTAAGGTACGATATATGTTTTAGTTATAATAAATATTTGTTCTGGGAATACTGAATCATTTAGCAGTGCTCATTCCTATTATCTCCTCAGTATTATTTTCATTTTAATTATGCATTTTGCTAATATTACAGACACCAAGATCAGCAGTCCAATGTGCGTGTTGCATTGATAAAAAGAAAACTGTTTTATCGTCTTCTTGCATCAGCTTTAATATTGAATTTCCCTTTTGTGTGATGTTACAGTTGTTTTTGCGCCCATAAGAACTTTCTGGTCCCTTAGGAAATTGTTTTGTCATAACAATAACTTCACAACCGGGTATGATCGTATCTACGATCATGAAGTAATTAGAAAGACGATAACGCAATTTCTTGGTCAATAGCACGCTAGTTGTGACTGCCTCAAGCCACGCGAAACAGCAAGTAAAAACTATTCACATCTCATAATGCAATATTTTATGACAATGGTCAATCCATGATTCTTACGCCAATTGTGAGTGATAAAACAGTAAGCTAAATCTCAATTTCCAACTTTCCATTGAATAACAACATAACTTTTATTTTGTAACATCACAAGCTGTTTCCCCCACTGTCAACACGCACATGAGCACATGGACCACAACTTCGCGTACACATTGCAAAAATCCACCGGCGGTGAAATGGCATTGTGTATGGTCGGAGAAAGCATTAATTTACCTTGTCTGAGCTGACAACCCAAGGCGAGCCGAATGTCGGCGGAAATATCCGAAAATGCAACCCGGGCGGAGCGCAATGCGAGCTCCTCTCTGCCTCTCCCTCGAAATTCTTCCGCGGGCCAGATTGAAACCAATCGCGGGCCGCATCCTGCTCGCTGGCCGCCTGTTGCCCACCCTGTGTCTACACGTAGCAACGAAGAGAGCGGATGGGAAGCAAACAGAGAAGAGTGGGCACCGGGAAATGAGAGTGGCGCCGGTGCGCCAGCTTTCCGCATAGCACTGGGCGCTGCCGTCCCGTATAAAGCTGGCGACCGCGACGGGCGGGCGAACAGAGAACTCACCACGCATGCCAGCCCCAGGAGACAGCCCTCACCGCAAGAGAAAACACGCGCCAGTCGCCGGCGCGCCGCGGTTCGTTACGTAGCAAACAGGCGACGCCCGCCCCGAGCACTACAGCAGTCTCTCGTGAGAATGTGCAACGTATTGTGGAACACTTCTCAATTTCGTCAGCGTATTGTAAAAAACAGTCGTTCATAAGCGGCTTCTGTAAGATTTCCTCACTGCTTTGCTCCGTACCAAGGGCTGGGGCATTATGGGGCAATGCTCCGGTACCCCCGAGGACGAGGGACATGCAGGCATCCAATAGAAAGACACGAAAAAGTGAGAATAAAGTAGCATTCGTTTCCATCGTTGTCTTCGTTGCGTTTACGTCCAAATGCCAGAACTAAGTACTGGCAAACATTGTCAGTAGCCATCAGACACATTCTAAGGGGAAAAAAAGGAAAAAAAGACGCATCAGGAAGGGATTGTCCGAATGGGACGGAAACCGGTAGACATGATGTACGAAATGGTTCAAATGGCTCTGAGCACTATGGGACAAGGAATGAAAGAGGAGAAAGACTAAATGAGTTCTGTAACAAGTTTCAGCTAGTAATAGCGAATACCCTGTTCAAGAATCACAAGAGGAGGAGGTATACTTGCAAAAGGCCGGGAGATACGGGAAGATTTCAATTAGATTACATCATGGTCAGACAGAGATTCCGAAATCAGATACTGGATTGTAAGGCGTACCCAGGAGCAGATATAGACTCAGATCACAATATAGTAGTGATGAAGAGTAGGCTGAAGTTCAAGACATTAGTCAGGAAGAATCAATACGCAAAGAAGTGGGATACGGAAGTACTAAGGAATGACGAGATACGTTTGAAGTTCTCTAACGATATAGATTCAGCAATAAGGAATAGCGCAGTAGGCAGTACAGTTGAAGAGGAATGGACATCTCTAAAAAGGGCCATCACATAAGTTGGGAAGGAAAACATAGGTACAAAGAAGGTAGCTGCGAAGAAACCATGGGTAACAGAAGAAATACTTCAGTTGATTGATGAAAGGAGGAAGTACAAACATGTTCCGGGAAAATCAGGAATACAGAAATACAAGTCGCTGAGGAATGAAATAAATAGGAAGTGCAGGGAAGCTAAGACGAAATGGCTGCAGGAAAAATGTGAAGACATCGAAAAAGATATGATTGTAGGAAGGACAGACTCAGCATACAGGAAAACAACCTTTGGTGACATTAAAAGCAACGGTGGTAACATTAAGAGTGCAACGGGAATTCCACTGTTAAATGCAGAGGAGAGAGGGTGGAAAGAATACGTTGAAGGCCTCTATGAGGGTGAAGATTTGTCTGATGTGATAGAAGAAGAAACAGGAGTCGATTTAGAAGAGATAGGGGATCCAGTATTAGAATCGGAATTTAAAAGAGCTTTGAAGGACTTATGGTCAAATAAGGCAGAAGGGATACATAACATTCCATCAGAATTTCTAAAATCATTGGGGGAAGTGGCAACAAAACGACTATTCACGTTGGTGTGTAGAATATATGAGTCTGGCTATATACCATCTGATTTTCGGAAGAGCATCATCCACACAATTCCGAAGACGGCAAGAGCTGACAAGTGCGACAATTATCGCACAATCAGCTTAACAGCTCATGCATCGAAGCTGCTTACAAGAATAATATACAGAAGAATGGAAAAGAAAATTGAGAATGCGTTAGGCGGCGATCAGTTTGGCTTTAGGAAAAGTAAAGGGACGAGAGAGGCAATTCTGACGTTACGGCTAATAATGGAAGCAAGGCTAAAGAAAAATAGGATTCGTCGACCTGGAAAAAGCGTTCGACAATATAAAATGGTGCAAGCTCTTCGAGATTCTGAAAAAAGTAGGGGTAAGCTAGAGGGAGAGACGGGTCATGTACAATATGTACAACAACCAAGAGGGAATAATAAGAGTGGACGATCAAGAACGAAGTGCTCGTATTAAGAAGGGTGTAAGACAAGGCTGTATAGCCTTTCGCCCCTACTCTTCAATCGGTACATCGAGGAAGCAATGATGGAAAAAAAGAAAGGTTCAGGAGTGGAATTAAAATACAAGGTGAAAGGATATCAATGATACGATTCCCTGATGACATTGCTATCCTGAGTGAAAGTGAAGAAGAATTAAATGATCTGCTGAACGGAATGAACAGTCTAATGAGTACACAGTATGGTTTGAGAGTAAATCGGAGAAAGACGAAGGTAATGAGAAGTAGTAGAAATGAGAACAGCGAGAAACTTAATATCAGGATTGATGGTCACGAAGTCAATGAAGTTAAGGAATTCTGCTACCTAGGCAGTAAAATAACCAGTGACGAACGGAGCAAGGAGGACATCAAAAGCAGACTCGCTATAGCAAAAAAGGCATTTCTGGCCAAGAGAAGTCTACTAATATCAAATACCGGCCTTAATTTGAGGAAGAAATTTCTGAGGATGTACGTCTGGAGTACAGCATTTGTAACAACAACGACGCTGTACTATTGTACATATAAGTAATTTTTTTTCCATCTGATTTTTCGATAAACTAGTGTAATTGATGTTGTGATTTCATTTCTTTTTTGTTTCATGTCATTGTGTTAAGAAAACTGTAAACAATTTTCAATGTGAATATTAATGTTTATGTCAAATGTCAAACAATATTGTAATAGAATTGAAATGTAAGAAACGTTGAAACTGTTGTAAGATGTTTAAAATTGTAACTGTGCGTCTGGTCCATACGTAGGCAATGTGTTAGGATATGTAGAATGCAAAACCTAAGGTGAATACCCTGTCTGTAAGGGAGCGGTAAAAGGTGGATGGAAGGCGAGCGCGGGAAAACGCGCACGGGCACTGCACGGCACAACGGGCTCAGCAGTAGTTAGTTGGAGTTTGGCATTGGTCTGAGCAACACGTTCTGGAGCGAGGAGGCTCTCCTGGAAGACGTAGTTTCATTGAGCCTCGGGTATGCCGTTCCAACGCCCACACAGCATGGCAAAATTCCATAGGCACTAAATGGAAAAGTATTGCGACGCTAAGAAGAATTAAAGTGCCGATACGTCAAGAGCCATAGCTGGGGTTCTATGTGTGCTCTGTGCCGCGCCATCTCGCCGCCCGCCGACCGCCGCATCGATACAAGCAGGTAATATTGATATAGTAATGAAGTTTAATTATTTCGAGACAGATATAAAGGTATTTAAATGAGCAGTAAATAAGATCAAAAGAGTAGTAACTCATATACTGGAAATCTTGAACGCATGATAATTTCAGTAATCAATTTTTTTATATAGTAATCATAACAGTTTCAGGGTCCCCCCCCCCCCTCCCCCTTTTTATTCATTTGAATTCTGAAGTGTTCCACATTGGTTTGACCAGCAAAAGTTAAAGTCAATACATAAGTCAAAATTTATCAGTGTTGTATCTTTATCAAAATGGACATTTTGTGTGTGGCTCGAAAGTGCTATTTCTAGGGTAACCTATGCTCGATTTTAATCAGATCAATAGACAGTACGAAGTTTTGTAGTATACATTATAGTATAGTGTTATGTATTCATGGTTTTTCCATATCAGTACAGAAAGTGAAACTATCAGTTCAATAGATTTTCTGGTTCTAAAATTTAATATATTATGCAGTGTTACTACGTGTTGTTTTGCATGAATATACACCAACTTGTACAGGGAAGAAACTCAGTTAATGCCTAATTAGGCTGGCGACCGTATTATTAACAAATTGGTAGCATCTTCTGTGTTGCTTTTTGTCCGTCCTGACGTGTAGTTGCATTTCGGACATGCTTGACGTATCATTGTTATTACAGAGTGGGTGTAAGTCAGATTTGTCACCATTCAGGTACACGCGGTCAGTATCTATACAAAAATTCCGTCTCGTAAGGAAAACCCCACTCACTTACCATAGTACAGGCTTTAATGAGTATTTTGTGCCCCACGCGCTACGTTACAAGTGGCTCCCGGTGACAGGACATCCAGTTGTTGTCGGTCACATATTAATGTGAATACCGAACAGTGGATGTTCAGCGGCACGAATTGCAATATTATTCAGTAAAGTAAATAGCAGTGAACGTCAAGTACGGTAGTGGGGTGTAATTTGCGTTCAGTATGGACAAGAACGTAGCCACAGTGGATGTGCCCAGCGTAATGGAAGATGCGGCTGGCAATGACAAGAGTTTACGCTGCCAGACAACAGATGGCGTTAGCGGAAGACAATTGGCGTACACTCAATACCACGAACATGTTAACGAACAGATTGAAATGTTGAGATTGCCTCGAACACACCAAGGAATAAAACAATAAGTAGAGGATGACTTTGTAGATGATAGTGGGTATGTGAACGAATCCACTGACGTGTTTGATTCACCACAGATAAAGAAAGAACCGAAGGAAAATTTTGAAGTAGGATCGGAACACACCGATTCCGTAGAACAAAACAGTGTCAAAATTTTAAGCATGAACGACTTATTTGAACGATTAACCAAACAAATTGCAGGACAGAATGATCAGCTTAAAACACATGTTGACAAGCAGCTTAAAACACAAGTAACCAGCTCAAAACAGAGAATGATCAGCTTAAAACACACGTTGATGAGCAGCTTAAAACACAGAATGATCAGTTTAAAACACACGTTGACGAGCGGTTTAAAACACAAGTTGGTCAGCTTAAAGCACAGGTCGAAGAACAATGAATTAAAATTAGTAAACAAATAGAACAGGTAGAACAAAAAGTGGGTAATTTAAGCTCTGTAGTAAATACTATGAAGTCTGAAATTGAAACAATTAATAAAAATATGAATACTATGCAGGGGGAAATTGACAACATTAACAGTAGGTTTGATGTTGAAATTCTCAACATCCAAGAGAAAGTAGAGCCTCTAGTTGAAACAAAAGTAGACAAAAAGTTTTCGGTCTTAAAACTGAGATCGTAAATGAATGCCAACATGGAATCTCGCAGTTGAAACAGGCAGTTTCAGATACTGAAAGAAATTTAGGCGAAAAAGGTATCGAATGTGTGCAAAAGTGTGAACAAAATACATCGAAAATTCAAGCCAAAATTTTCGATCTCGAGAGTAAAATCAAAGATAGTACTGGTGTTGTCTGTAATGGCACGCCACTTACGAAGCTGTTGGAAGGTGAGGAGCGCTTTGTTCCCGCCAAGAAACATAATGGATGGCATCCGTTGGATTTCATCAAAAATTGCGAGAGGATGTTTCCTGAACACTTGTCTGGTCAGGAGAAGATAAACGTAGTAATTAGCGCCTTAGCAGGTGACGCTAAGCGCTGGGGAATTAACTTGAATACCGAATTAATGACGTTCGAAGAGTTTAAACAAAAGTTTAGGGAAGAATACTGGTCCAAACAAAAACGGGATCATTTGTGGCGTGAGTTTATCATGGCCAAACGTCATGATAACAGGGGCAGGAATTCTTTGAAAGATTTCTGCGAATATTGGTACCGAAAGTTGACACACTTAAGAGGGAGAAGATCCGATTCTGAAATCGTATGGGAGCTATATAAAAAGCTTCCAGAAGATTCTAAGAGATATGTGGGACGCAATCATCGTAGCTTCCAAGCGTTTCTCGAAAGGATCGAGGACGAAGATCATTGGCGCGAAAGTCGTGCCAATTATCAGAATTTTAGTAACAGGAATAACCGCAATAATGACGAGAGAAATGACGGCGATGGGTTTCGCGTCAACATGATACAGAGAGGTAGAGGCAGAGGAATAGGAAGAGGGGGTTATCTAGGTCGCAGCAGAGGATACACCACACAAAATAATAACGACGCGGGAAACTGATTTCCGCGAACGTTGCGGGCCAAACGGAAGGGGACAAAACATACCGGCCCCGATTTAAGAAATGTTACCGGACTTTGGCGAAGCAAGCGTCAGGTGCATGCGCAGATGAGTCATCTTCGCCGTGCAGAGCGATACATGTTAACAGGCGAGTGGAGCATCAGAGGGCAACGGCCCAGCCTAGCAGAACAGCTGTTCAGAGAGATGCCGCTAGCAAGGCGGCAGAATTAGGTACAAACATTGCCGTAAGAGCTGGTGAATACATTACGAGTGGTAATTCCGTGGCGAAGGGAATAGTAGATGGAACAGTGGATACACAGAGAGGTGCGGTTAGCAGTGTTAGCAATGAAGTAAATGGCGAGAATGAATTAGCAGAAGTAAATGATTGGGGTGTGCAGATCGACGATCTGTACAAGGGCCTCAAGCAGTGTGAGTGGGAGGATTTTAAGAAGGAATATGAGGCAAGGAGGTTAATTAGTGAAAAAGGAAATAGTAGGGACGTCGATAAGGTGACGTGGCCCGAATTTGAAGAGGAGAGAGTAAATAGCGCCGCGCAAAGTACGCGTGCTGCCGATAGGACGAAGGTTAAAGATAGAAATGAATTGGAGGATGAAATCCTAAGCATTGACGAGGAAGTAACTTCTGTTAACGATCCGCCAACAGTACAAGCTGTTACCGAAAGGCACCGTGGGGAAGGGGCAGGTAACTACCTAAGAATAATTGAAGTCCATGAGGATTACACTAAATATGAAGTAACAGTGGATGTGAGTAAAGCTGATGAAGAGGCCGTTTTGCCGAAAGAGGATATTGAGTTAAAATCAAAGCCTGACGAAAATGCAGAGGAAGAACTTAGTGCCTGTCTCAGAAAAGCTTTTATGTTAGAACCTGAAATCGATCCAGAATGGTCGGATTCTGACGATGGTTCAGATGACGAGTATTTCGGTACTAGCAAAAATAATGGGAATACAGCTAATTGCGATAATGTACATACTGATGACGAAGTTTCAAAACAGAACCCAGATGTTGAGACTGAACACAGAAAGAAAGAGCCACCTGACGACTCAGTGTCTATTTTGCAAAGAGTTGAAGTAAGCAAAGACTTTGAACTCCAGAAACCGAGGAAACCACCAGATATAAACGGTTGATAGTTCAGGAACGTATCTTGGGACGATGTCACTGTCGACCAAGGTGCGTTGTGGAAAAAACAGGAAGGGCATGAATTAGAGTCTGTGGCAGATTTATGTCAGACTTTGAGAAGGTCATGAACACCTTACATCATGAATCTACTGGGTTCCCACCGGAAGAAATTTTGTTAGGCAGCAGAAGTAAAAGTTTAATTGAGGAAAAACTAGAGTTTCCACCTTGTACAAGCTTGGGGTTGAGTCAAAGGAAAAAATTTGTCAGAAAAAGGGCAAAGCATAAAGCTGAATCTAGATCTAAAAGACATGATAAAAACCTGAAAGTTTCAAAATTTAAAATTGGGGATTATGTTCTTTTAAAAACCCACGAAAAATCTAGTGAACTGAACCATGAAATTTCAAAATTTAAATATATTTATAATGGACCGTACATAATACAGAACATTCCACACGATAATGCTTACTACCTGATCTACCCCAAATCCAAGAGTCCTTTAGGTGTAAGAAACGTTGTGGACCTGAAACTGTATGTTCCTAGGAGTGAGTAACCTAAGTACTATCAGAAAGCAATCTGCAGTAAATGTGCTGTATCTTATGCTGAAACTATTTTATTCTAAATGTAACAAATCTTTGTAAATGTATGTATACCAGTGTCAGTGTGCTAATGTACTTATGTGAGTTTCAGATTACCATATGTACTATAAATGTAAAGATGTGTGGAAAACAGGGCTGAAAAGAAAAAGCAAATGCTGCAAGCCAGATAAAAGATGGGACTGCCAAAAATCCAAGTGGGCAGTATGTGAGTCGTGATATAAAAGTACTGCCAAACACCAAAGAAGGCAGATAAATAGTCAAAGGAGAATTGTGTGGTACAGGTGATGTGATAAAATGATGCGAAATGGACTGCCCAAATCTGAATAATAGGCAGCAGAGATGTGTAGTGATTTTTCTAAATAGTATTGTGTGTTTATTAGTAAATAAGGAAATGGACTGCCTTTCAATGCAAGCAGCAACAAATTGTTTTATATTGTATGTAGGTATTTGTATCTGCTTTGTAGTTAAGTGTTAGTGTTCCACATTTCGATTTTATTTCTCTGAGAAATTTAATAATGATAAGTAATTTGCTATTTAAATCATGTTGTGATAGGAGGTTGGACTGTGCCAAAGGCACTTAAGTAAATGATAGGTAAATGTTCTCGATATATTAAAAAGTATAGACCTATATGATGTGAGTGAAAGGAAGTTTTGTGATATAAAATTTTATGATGGCACATTCACGCCAAGATTCAGAACCCCTGTATAAATATAAAGTTTAGTGTTCCTGTCAAATTTACACTTAGTGAAATTTACTGGAAACAGGGGCATGTGTAACAACAACGACGCTGTACTATTGTACATATAAGTAATTTTTTTTCCATCTGATTTTTCGATAAACTAGTGTAATTGATGTTGTGATTTCATTTCTTTTTTGTTTCATGTCATTGTGTTAAGAAAACTGTAAACAATTTTCAATGTGAATATTAATGTTTATGTCAAATGTCAAACAATATTGTAATAGAATTGAAATGTAAGAAACGTTGAAACTGTTGTAAGATGTTTAAAATTGTAACTGTGCGTCTGGTCCATACGTAGGCAATGTGTTAGGATATGTAGAATGCAAAACCTAAGGTGAATACCCTGTCTGTAAGGGAGCGGTAAAAGGTGGATGGAAGGCGAGCGCGGGAAAACGCGCACGGGCACTGCACGGCACAACAGGCTCAGCAGTAGTTAGTTGGAGTTTGGCATTGGTCTGAGCAACACGTTCTGGAGCGAGGAGGCTCTCCTGGAAGACGTAGTTTCATTGAGCCACGGGTATGCCGTTCCAACGCCCACACAGCATGGCAAAATTCCATAGGCACTAAATGGAAAAGTATTCCGACGCTAAGAAGAATTAAAGTGCCGATACGTCAAGAGCCATAGCTGGGGTTCTATGTGTGCTCTGTGCCTCGCCATCTCGCCGCCCGCCGACCGCCGCATCGATACAAGCAGGTTGAAACTTTTAGTACTGTATTCGTATGGACCAGAGAGTGAACTATTCAATAACTACTTAAATTTTACCAGAACTTTCCTATCATTTAATTATCCTCACAACTAACCTAGATAGGGTCCTATGTTGTGCAATCCGAGTGTCCCGAAATGAAAAATTAAATTTGGTGTTAAAAATAATTACTTGCAGACCTAGCTATGTTAGAATGGTGCTTAAAGAACTGTTTTGTTAATGAACCAGTAAATGAATAGCGAAGGTCTAATGAAGTTGAAAGATAACTTTAATATTGATATAGTAATGAAGTTTAATTATTTCGAGACAGATATAAAGGTATTTAAATGAGCAGTAAATAAGATAAAAAGAGTAGTAACTCATATACTGGAAATCTTGAACGCATGATAATTTCAGTAATCAATTTTTTTATATAGTAATCATAACAGTTTCAGGGTCCCCCCCCCCTCCCCCTTTTTATTCATTTGAATTCTGAAGTGTTCCACATTGGTTTGACCAGCAAAAGTTAAAGTCAATACATAAGTCAAAATTTATCAGTGTTTTATCTTTATCAAAATGGACATTTTGTGTGTGGCTCGAAAGTGCTATTTCTAGGGTAACCTATGCCCGATTTTAATCAGATCAATAGACAGTACGAAGTTTTGTAGTATACATCATAGTATAGTGTTATGTATTCATGGTTTTTCCATATCAGTTCAGAAAGTGAAACTATCAGTTCAATAGATTTTCTGGTTCTAAAATTTACTATATTATGCAGTGTTACTACGTGTTGTTTTGCATGAATATACACCAACTTGTACAGGGAAGAAACTCAGTTAATGCCTAATTAGGCTGGCGACCGTATTATTAACAAATTGGTAGCATCTTCTGTGTTGCTTTTTGTCCGTCCTGACGTGTAGTTGCATTTCGGACTTGCTTGACGTATCATTGTCATTACAGAGTGGGTGTAAGTCTGATTTGCCACCATTCATGTACACGCGGTCAGTATCTATACAAAAATTCCGTCTCGTAAGGTAAACCCCACTCACTTACCTTAGTACAGGCTTTAATGAGTATTGTGTGCCCCACGCGCACGTTACACATTGTATGGTAGTGAAACATGGACTGTGGGAAAACCGGAACAGAAGAGAATCGAACCATTTGAGATGTGGTGCTATAGACGAATGTTGAAAATTAGGTGGACTGATAAGGTAAGGAATGAGGAGGTTCTACACAGAATCAGAGAGGAAAGGAATATGTGGAAAACACTGATAAGGAGAAGGGACAGGATGATAGGACATCTGCTAAGACATGAGGGAATGACTTCCATGGTACTAGAGGGAGCTGTAGAGGGCAAAAACTGTAGAGGAAGACAGAGATTGGAATACGTCAAGCAAATAATTGAGGACGTAGGTTGCAAGTGCTACTCTGAGATGAAGAGGTTAGCACAGGAAAGGAATTCGTGGCGGGCCGCATCTAACCAGTCCGTAGACTGAAGACCAAAAATAAAAAGGGACTTAACATCTGAGGTCATCAGTCCCCAAGAACTTAGAACTACTTAAACCTAAGTAACATAAGGACATGACACACATCCATGCCCTAGGCAGGATTCGAACCTGCGCCCTTAGCGGTCGCGCGGTTTCACACTGAAGCACCTAGAACCGCTCGGCCACCACGGCCGGCGCTCCTGTCTGTGATGCAGCGTCAAGGGTAACCGCAGCCATGGTCTGCGAGCTGATAGTCGATGCCCCTGCAAACGTCGTCGAACTGTTCGTGCAAATGGTTGTTGTCTTGCAAACGTCCCCATCTGTTGACTCTGGGATAGAGACGTGGCTGCACGATCCGTTACAGCCATGCGGATAAGATGCCTGTCATCTCGACTGCTAGTGATACGAGGCCGTTGGGATCCAGCACGGCGTTCCGTATTACCCTCCTGAACCCGCCGATTCCATATTCTGCCAACAGTCATTGGATCTTGACCAACGCGAGCAGCAATGTCGCGATACGATAAACCGCAATCGCTATAGGCTACAATCCGACCTTTATCAATGTCGGAAGCGTGATGCTAAGCATTTCTCCTCCTTACACGAGGCATCACAACAACGTTTCACGAGGCAACGCCGGTCAACTGCTGTTTGTGTATGAGAAATCGGGTGGAAACTTTCCTCATGTCAG
The DNA here is from genome assembly GCF_021461395.2 of Schistocerca americana. Taxonomy (NCBI): domain Eukaryota; kingdom Metazoa; phylum Arthropoda; class Insecta; order Orthoptera; family Acrididae; genus Schistocerca; species Schistocerca americana. The sequence goes on from NC_060122.1 coordinate 182,935,200, forward strand.
CAAGTTGTAGGTGTCGCCACCAGCGCCAACCTTGTGTGAATCCTCTGAAAAGCTAATCATTTTCATATCACGGCATCTTCTTCCTGTCCGGCCTGCCAGACATGATGTACGGGCACAGACAAACAAATGATAACAATTTCAGAAAAACTGGATGATTTCTCAAGAGAAAAACTTCCCATATTGAGCAAGTCAGCAACATGTTGTCCAAGATGTTCAAATGTGTGTGCATTCCTGAGGGACCAAACTGCTGAGGTCATCGATCCCTAGACATACACACTACTTAAACTAACTTAATGCGAAGGTCAACAGGCACACCTATGCCCGAGGAAGGACTCGAGCCTCCGGCGGGAGGACCGCACGGTTCGTGGCGCCTCTAACAGCGCAGCCACTCCGCACGGCACTGGTGGTCCACCTCTGGCCCTTATGCATCCAATTATTGGGGCTTGACACTGATTAATGGAGTTTTTCAATGTCCTTCTGTAGGATGTCGTGCCGAAGTCAGTCCAGTTGGCATGTTAGGTCATCAAAATTCCGAGCTAGCTGGCGGATCCTGCACACAGCCGGCCGGAGTGGCCGAACGGTTCTCGGCGCTACAGTCTGGAACCAAGCGACCGCTACGGTCGCAGGTTCGAATCCTGCCTCGGGCATGGATGTGTGTGAAGTCCGAAGGTTAGTTAGGTTTAAGTAGTTCTAAGTTCTAGGATAGTGCTCAGAGCCATTTGAACCATTTTTGAGCCTGCACATAATGCTCCAGACGTTCTCAATTTGGGACCTTGCTGGCCAATACAGGGTTCGGTAAGGACGAAGACAAGCAGTAGAAACACTCGGCGTGTGCGGGCTGGCATTACTTGCTGAAATGTAATCCCAGGAATGCTCCCCAAGATGGACAACGAAAAGGGGCGTAGAAAATCGTCCAACTATGCTGTTCACGTTTCACGGATGACAGCCAAAGGGATCTTTCTACGACGAGAAATGGCGCTCCAGACCATTACTCCTGTTTGTCTGGCTGTATAACGGGTGTCAGTCAGGTTGGCATCCCACACGTATCTGGTGCGTGCCAGACACATCTTCGGCCTGGAAGTTGTTTGTCTTCAGTGATGAGTTCCACTTTGAACTGAGCCTCCATGGCCAGCAGAAACGTGTCTAGATACGCCCCAGGCAGCGGTGGGGTACCTACCTGAGTGTCGTCCGCGCAAGACCGGACATCCAGGATTGATGGTTTGGAGTGTCATTTCATTTCACAGCAGGACCGATTTGATTATCATCCGCGGCATCCTTGCAACACATCGGTATGCCGACGATATTCTATGCCCAGTTTTGTTGCCTTCTTGAGAAGCTATCCTGGCGTCACATTTCATTAAGATACTGCCCTCCCTCACACGGCTGGATTTTCTACTGCTTGTATTCATGCTTGCTAAACCCTTCCCTGGCCAGCAGTGACGCTTGATATCTCCCTAATAGAGAATTTTTGGAGAATTATGGACAGGGCTCTTCTATCAGCTGTGGAGCTTGACGATCTTGGTGCTACATGGACGGAACTTGCCACGATATCCCTCAGGAGGACATTCATCAACTCTGTCAGTCAATGCCAAGCCTAATGATTGCTTACATAAGGGCCAGAAAAGCTTCAACATGTTATTGACTTGTTCAATTTGTGAAGCACTTTCTTTTGAATAAATCATCATTCTTTTCTGAAATTGTAATCATTTGTTTGTCTGTACATGTACAGTAACATGTAAAGTACATCTACCGATTTTCGCTTCATTCAGGTAATTCCTTCGTGGTAGAGTGTATTACTTGGAGGAACACAGCATACGAACTGCAGAGAAATGTGTGAATACGAAGGTGAGATCGTAAAGACAGATGTTGAGGGAGGAAATAGATAAATCAACTGTACCGGGACATGTTTTGTAGTGTAATGGGGGCGCCACTTGTAATAGCTGTCTGTGGGTTTGGGCAGCTACATCTGATGTAGGTGGATAAAGGGTGTTGAAAAATTAATTTTTAGAAACAGGTAGAAATAGTGCATCTGTAGGAGGCGAGCGTCACGTCAGTATTTAAACTCAGGCTGGGACATGCTAGTATAATCTTGATAGTGTCAACGCTTCTAGCCCACAAGGTGCGAATGCTATCTTACTGCCAGCGCACTGTGAGCTGCCTCGGCTATGTGTCAGGTGACAGCTCCTCAGATACTTTAGCCGAGAATGGAGCGAGCTGGCATGCGGCCCCAGGAGTAGAATTATTTAGATTTTTTTCCCTTCTGGCTGGTTGGATGCGGTCCGCCACGAATTCCTCTCTCGTGCTGACGTCCTCATCTCAGAATAGTCCTTGCCCTGTATAGCCTATCTAGGCTGCTGCAGTGTTACCCAGAGTCAAAAATTGTGGCTTGAGGGCGGTGGCTGGCGCTGCCAGACCCCAGTGAGAGGGCTGACTCGCATTCGGGAAGACGACGACGGCCATCCTAATTTAGGTTTTCGTTGATTTCCCTAATTTGCTTAAAGCAGAGGCTGGGATGGTTCGTTTGAAAATCATACTTCCCTAATTCGAGCCAGTGTGCCGTCTCTAATGACCTCCTTATCGATGGGATGTTAAACAGTAATGTCGTTCTCCTCCCACTGGCTGTGGGGTAGGAATACCTTAGTCCGACCCACGGCACATTCCGGCTGTGGCAGCGTTACTCAGGGTCAAACTACAGACCGGTGGCTGGAGGGCGATGGCTGATGCTTTCAGAACCCATGGATCTCAGTTGGACCCCAGCCGGCTGGACCCACTTGGCTGCCGGTCCCGTCGATATGGCGACAGAATGTTGTTGGCCAGGTAAAGGAAGCCATCACAGAGCGGTCCCCGATTCGAAACCCATCTGTACCATTCGCAATCTGGCTGGATGTCTAGCTTTTACGCACGACAGGGTAAGTCGCGTTGTGGCTGATGATGCTTATGCGGCCTGCCAAGCGCCGCAGAAACATTAGAACACTAGCTACTGCACTAGCGGCAGGGGTCATAGTTCTGTAGCCGTTAACATGACGTGATAGTAAGGCAGTGCATGACAACAAAGCTCCAGAATTTTGGCGTCAGGCCCCGGCCGGAGCCCGTGTCGTCACAGTACCGATAAACCATAGCACTGTAAGACTCATGTCCTGGCAGCCACAAACGGATGTCACAGTAGTTTCCTTAAGCATATTATGATACAGTGACAGTATTGAAAAATTGTCCTATGAGTACTAAATACGTTGTCCTGGAATGTGCGACGCTACTTTTACACTTAAATAAGGATTTGTTCATGTTCGTAACACTGTGATAAAAATAATACTTATGCGTGACTAATAGTCTATTAATAGATGGAACAATAAAACAGAGCCCTAGAGATGGAGACTCAAGGATCTTGCGGTCTGAAAGTAAGGACGATGCAGTTGCATATCATTTCTTAGTTACAGAGCTGTTAGAAATAGCTACTATCAAAGGATCGCTTGACGAATAATGTAGCTTTAGATATCTTTGAAATACGGAATTCTATTGAGATACTAAAAGGTATCAGATAGATTATATAAAGGTAAGACAGAGATTTAGGAACCAGGTTTTAAATTGTAAAACATTTCCAGGGGCAGATGTGGACACTGACCACAATCTACTGGCTATGACCTGTAGATTAAAACTGAAGAAACTGCAAAAAGGTGGGAATTTAAGGAGATGGGACCTGGATAAACTGAAAGAACCAGAGGTTGTACAGAGTTTCAGGGAGAGCATAAGGGAACAATTGACAGGAATTGGGGAAAGAAACACAGTAGAAGAAGAATGGGTAGCTTTGAGGGATAAAGTAGTGAAGGCAGCAGAGGGTCTAGTAGGTAAAAAGACGAGGGCTAGTAGAAATCCTTGGGTAACAGAAGAAATATTGAATTTAATTGATGAAAGGAGAAAATATAAAAATGCAGCAAATGAAGCAGGCAAAAAGGAATACAAACGCCTCAAAAATGAGATCGACAGGAAGTGCAAAATGGCTAAGCAGGGATGGCTAGAGCACAAATGTAAGGATGTAGAGGCTTATCTCACTAGGGGTAAGATAGATACTGCCTACAGCAAAATTAAAGAGACCTTTAGAGATAAGAGAACCACTTGTATGAACATCAAGAGCTCAGATGGAAACCCAGTTCTAAGCAAAGAAGGGAAAGCAGAAAGGTGGAAGGAGTATATAGGAGGTCTATACAAGGGCGATGTACTTGAGGACAATATTATGGAAATGGAAGAGGATGTAGATGAAGATGAAATGGGAGATACGATACGGCGTGAAGAGTTTGACAGCGCACTGAAAGACCTAAGTCGAAATAAGGCCCCTGGAATAGACAACATTCCATTGGAACTACTGACGGCATTGGGAGAGCCAGCCCTGACTAAACCCTACCATCTGGTGAGCAAGATGTATGAAACAGGCGAAATACCCTCAGACTTCAAGAAGAATATAATAATTCCAATCCCAAAGAAAGCAGGTGTTGACAGATGTGAAAATTACCGAACAATCAGTTTAATAAGCCACAGCTGCAAAATACTAACACGAACTCTTTACAGACGAATGGAAAAACTAGTAGAAGCCGACCTCGGGGAAGATCAGTTTGGATTCCGTAGAAATACTGGAACACGTGAGGCAATACTGACTTTACGACTTACCTTAGAAGAAAGATTAAGGAAAGGCAAATGTACGTTTCTAGCATTTGTAGACTTAGAGAAAGCTTTTGACAATATTGACTGGAATACTCTCTTTCAAATTATGAAGGTGGCAGGGGTAAAATACAGGGAGCGAAAAGCTATTTACAATTTGTACAGAAACCAGATGCCAGTTATAAGAGTCGAGGGACATGAAAGGGAAGCAGTGGTTGGGGAGGGAGTAAGACAGGGTTGTAGCCTCTCCCCGATGTTATTCAATCTGTATATTGAGCAAGCAGTAAAGGAAACAAAAGAAAAATTTGGAGTAGGTATTGAAATCCATGGAGAAGAAATAAAAACTTTGAGGTTCGCCGATGACATTGTAATTCTCTCAGAGACAGCAAAGGACTTGGAAGAGCAGTTGAATGGAATGGACAGTGTCTTGAAAGGAGGATATAAGACGAACATCAACAAAAGCAAAACGAGGATAATGGAATGTAGTTGAATTAAGTCGGGTGATGCTCAGGGAATTAGATTAGGAAATGAGACACTTAAAGTAGTAAAGGAGTTTTGCTATTTGGGGAGCAAAATAACTGATGATGGTCGAAGTAGAGAGAACATAAAATGTAGATTGGCAATGGCAAGGAAAGCGTTTCTGAAGAAGAGAAATTTGTTAACATCGAGTATAGATTTAAGTGTCAGGAAGTCGTTTCTGAAAGTATTTGTATGGAGTGTAGCCATGTATGGAAGTGAAACATGGACGATAAATAGTTTGGACAAGAAGAGAATAGAAGCTTTCGAAATGTGGTGCTACAGAAGAATGCTGAAGATTAGATGGGTAGATCACATAACTAATGAGGAAGTATTGAATAGGATTGGGGAGAATAGAAGTTTGCGGCACAACTTGACCAGAAGAAGGGATCGGTTGGTAGGACATGTTCTGAGGCATCAAGGGATCACCAATTTAGTATTGGAGGGCAGTGTGGAGGGTAAAAATCTTAGAGGGAGACCAAGAGATGAATACACTAAGCAGATTCAAAAGGATGTAGGTTGTAGTAGGTACTGGGAGATGAAGCAGCTTGCACAGGATAGAGTAGCATGGAGAGCTGCATCAAACCAGTCTCAGGACTGAAGACCACAACAACAACAACATTCTATCTATCGCTTGTGCCTTCTCCCGCGGCTACGCAGGGTAGGCCATGGTTAAACGGATTTGGCATGTTAATGTTAAGGGGTGGCTGGATGCCCCTCTTGCCGCCATCCCGTAACCACCAGGACGGAAGTTGTGTACCCCAGCTGTCTGTGTCTAGTGTAAATCGTGAAATAGTGCAAACGTGTTTCAAATGTCTACGACGTGTGTAACTGAGGCGGAACGTGGGGATCAGCCCAGTAATCACCTAGTGGGATGTGGAAAACCGCCTAGAAACCACATCCAGGCTTGCCGGCACACCGGCCCTCGTCGTTAATCCGCTGGGCGGATTCGATCCAGGGCCGGCGCACCTACCCGAGTCCAGGAAGCAGCGTGTTAGCGCTCGGCTTCCCTGGCGGGTATCTGAAATACGGAGTGTCGAGTGGTTTTTTTACATGATAAGTGAATAAAGCAGTAAAGTAGATAATGGGAGGAAAGGGGCTGGGTATGAGAGATGAGTTGTGGGCAACATATTGTTCAGAAACAGAGCAGCGATAGAGGTGTAGGAGAGGGAGGGGGGGGGGAGTAGCAAGGCACCAGTTAAAGACATCCCTGAATGTGGCTACGCCCTGTACCATACCAAACGCGAGCGTAACATCTCTCTGAAATACTAAGATACACTTCTTGCCATTAAACGTCCATCAGAATGAAGAAGAGCACGCAACAAACGTCAAACTGGAGTCCAATAAATAATGAAGCAATTTTTGTTTGTTTGTGAAAGCTGGTTGGTTTTATTCAGAATTTCAATACATCGTATAATTCCACACCAGTTTGGTTGCAAAACCCTACTATTCAACATGATCTCTCTTCAATACGATAGCCTTACGTCACCTTTCTGAGAAGGCCTGTATGCCAGCATGGTGCCACTCTACCGGTCGACATCGGAGCCAACGCCTTGCTGCATCATTAATCTCCCCATTACCCACGTACATCCTTCATTAGAACCAAAAAATGCGTAGTAAGGTGTGAGATGCTGGCTGTACGGTGGACAAGGAGCAACAGTCCAACGAAGTGTCTGCAGATGTTTGAGAGTCTTGCCTTGTCGTAAAGACAAACACGCTGCAGTCGTTTCTTAAATTTCAAGAAGGTAGCACAATACACTTCAAAATTGATTGTTGCACCATGAGGAAAGACATCAAACAGAATAACCTCGTCAGAGTCCCAGAAGACCATCGCCATGACTTTGCCGGCTGACGGAGCGGCTTTGAACTTCTCCTTCAGAGGAGAGTTGACAAAAAACTTTCTCGATCAGCCTCGTAACGCACAAGAAATTTCGCACAGACGTTCCTTCATCGCTCTTTATGGTCTCCTGTTAGGAGGCGAGGAACCCAGCCGGCTCACACCTTTGAGTACTCCACCTGGTGGACGAGTGTGTCAGCATCATCAACAGAGAAATCCAGTTGAGCAGTGAGATTATCCGCACGTTCCAACATCGTGAGACTCACACCTGTGTGCAACCGGCCGGCACGCGGAAGATCTGACAGGTTTGCGATGATAAGAGATTCCTCGCTCAACGACTCACCTTTCTTTTGTTCGTTGCCAGGTGTCCATAGAAATTCTGCAAACGCCTGTGAATACCTGCGATATTCTGATTTTCCGGCAAAAGAAACTCAGTGACACCTCTCCACTGGGAACCTACCTCCGGTGTAGACACCATTTTGAAGGCTACGTGTTGTACTGCCACCTGTCAGTACTTCATCGAAATTGATGGGGAGACAGAGTACTGAATACTACTTCAGCACATTACATCTATACTTTTACTTGTTAAAGGCGGTGTTCCACACGCTCTTATCATTGGAGGCAGTACTAAACTACAGGGTGTTTCAAAATGAATATACGGGGATTTAAGGCTTTGTAGCATTTATTACATTTAACTTACAATTACAAATAACGCATCATATGAAAGAGCAACTATAACAGTTTTTCTTAAAAGTGTTCAATGTGAGCATCATCGTCACACATCGAGTCAATAGGTGGGTTTTTCCAAAACCTTGATCACTATGTCTATAGAAATTATTGCAAAAGTGCTGTTTCTGAAGTCTGATGGATCACCTGGTAGCGGAAACATATAAACATCATCCTTTCTGAACACCCAGAGTTAAAAATCGCATTGGGTCACATCTTGTGTGAACATGAAGATCATATAAAACTAGCTCTGTCATCCAGCGCCTTGCGACCAATCCAGAGGTCGGGTACAACGTCGTTTAACCAGTTGCGTGCTGAGTTATGCCTGCCAGTGAGATGGTGCACCATTTTGCTGCTGAGAAACGCCAGTTACAGTTGCTTCACCGAAAAAGTAGAGAGGAGTCTCGTTGCAACTGTACCATCCTGTGGAGATTTGCTTACCCCCAAATACACACATTACGTGTATTCACATTTCCATTTACGTGAAATGTCGATTCACCACTGAAGATGACACGCACAAAATCTTCATCGCATGAAGAAAAATTTCGTTTGAGAAGTTGCCACGTAAACCGTAGTATGCACGCTTTAGAGCTTGTAACAACTGCGAACGACAAGGACGAACTGATTTCTTGTGAGTACGCGTGATAAACTCTCACTCGTTCAAGATGTTTTTCATTAATTCTTGGTCGTTCCACACTCTTCCATTTGCGCACAGGTATGCAAACAAACCTGTTTGAGATCCTCTTTCATTTGATGTGTTATTTATAAGTTGAATGTAATAAATGATACCAAGCCTTAAAACACGTCTATTCATTTTGAAACACCCTATAGTTTCTGCATTGAGTCACGAATTCTTTCTCCCCCCAATCCCTCCAGTCATCCTACTTCATTTCGTCAGTCATATCAATAGACATGTTGTACAAGTCACTTTTGAAATGGAAAGTGATATAATTTATAAGTCGTAGAATTAAAATACTTCCGTTATAAACTAAAAAAGAAAATTGCCTTAAATGGAAAGCAATTGTTTCTTCTTTTGATATTTAGTGCCGGAAGAAGAATCATAAATTTATTTCCGTTACTGTAATATAAATTGCTTGATACAGCCATTGATGGACGACATGAAACGCAGTACATACGTAATAGAGGCGGGGTTCTATAACGTAAATGGTACCACATGAGAAGCACAGTAAGAGACATAAATAACATTAATGTTTCACACACATGAGACTCCCAGCATTTAAGGTCGATATTGGATTCTCAGAAAGGAATACGTTCTCCTCGGGCAGTAATTCAAATTTTGCACCTGTCGTTCGTGATAACTATCAAACTGTTGTGGAGTCCTTGGAGGGATTGTACCATTCCTCTCTTGCACAGTTCGTGGTGTGGGCGCTCGTTGAGAGATACGACTGCCAAAAACATCCCACTGCTGCTATATAAGGTTTAGGTCAGGGAAATACGCAGGTTATTTCGTACATTCAATACCTTCACTTTCCAGTGTCTACACTACCTCAACCGACCTGTGTAAGCGGACACTGTCGCCCACAAACAGAAGTTCGGACCTATCCGACCCTAAATAGACGGACATGTTCCCGTCTAATTTCCTTGCACTACCGTTATGGTGCACCGGTACTTCACGCAAAGATATGCAGCGTTGTTCGGCCATTGTGCATAACGTCTGCCCACAACTTAACATCTAGGTCGTACCAGTCGTAACTTCTGTGGTGCGTGTAATGTGATCCCCTCAGCCAGAATCACTTACCACAGTGAAACGGGATTCGTCGGAGAACCACTCAGGACCACTGTTGCTGACCCCCAATCAATATGCTTCTCACACCAGCGAACTCTTTCTCGACGATGGCATGGTGCAATTGGGCTACATTTAACAGGCTTCAGAGTACAGAAACCACGATGTTAGCCACTAGGTGTACGTATAGATCCTCTTGTGGTATGGTAGTCTGTCCACGATCAGTGGCATACTTTTGCATAGCATTTCCATCTTTAGTGGTCTTTTTTAATCACTAAATGACACTTTTGGACACCCCCAGAAATTTGGGCACTGGAGCGACACGTTGGAGCTGTCCAACTGCTCGTCCACGATCATAACCATTCAAATGAAGTCTTCCAGACATGTCGCCTTACCACACGAAATCGGTTCTATAACTAAAATTTACACTTACCGTGAGAATTTACTTAATTCATTAGATAATAAATTAGAGACTATTGTCATATTCTGTGACTTGTCAAAAGCCTTTGACTGTGTGAACCACACCATTCTCTTAAGTAAATTAGAATATTATGGTGTCAACAGCAGTGCTGTGAAATGGTTTGAGTCTTATTTCCTAACAGGAAACAAATGGTGTCATTGCGACATACCTGTGCAGTAAGCGGTTGGTCTTTATCTCATCTGGAATTAATACAGTGGTGGTGTCCCTCAAGTTTCCATCTTTGGTCCATTGCTTTTTCCTGTGTACATTAATAACCTCTCATCTATTACATTCCCAGACATTAAGTTCGTTTTATTTGTAGATGATACAAACATTTCAATAAGTAGAGGTCAAGTACAGATTTAGAAATAGCTTCGAATCAAGTTTTCACTGACAATAAATGGTTCAAAGCTAATTCACAGTCATTAAACTTTGAAAAGACGCACTTTATGCATTTCAGAACCTGTAAGAGACTTCCTTTCAGCGTGTGTACAACATATGAAGACATGTAGATCGAGAAGGTTGACATTGTTAAATTTCTTGGATTACAACTTGATAATAAATTCAGTCTGTATTGCAGAGAGAATGATGCCAGATGTTGGAGGTATAAATACAAAAAACTTGCATACTTTACTTAATTTCATTCTATTGTGTCATGTGGAATCATATTCTGGGATAATTTATCAAACCGAGCAAAAAATTTTAATGTGCAAAAGAGTGTAATAAGAATCACTTGTGGTGAAAATTCAAGAACATCATATAGAAACCTGTTCAAGGAACTTTCTGTTCTAACCACAGCTTCATAGTATATTTATTCCTTAATAAAATTTGTTGCAGGTAATATATCTCTATTTGTAACCAATAGCGCAGTACATAGTATCAGTACTAGGAATAAGAACAATCTATATAAAGACCCAAAATCACTTACCTTGGTCCAAAAAGGGTACCAATATTGAGGAACACACATTTTCAACAAATTGCGAGCAAACATTAACAAATTGGTTTCACATAAATCTCGGTTTAAACAGATTTTGAAAGACTTTTTAATAGGCAACTTCTTCTACTCTATAGATGATATCTTTAACAGAGACTGTTAGACCAGCTTAAGTAAAAATGTCTGTTAGATCTCCGTTTTGACAGCATTTGGTCACAACAGTTAAGATTGGGTGTCTTGTGTATGATAAATTTATTTAAAGTGCCATAGCAATGTTTCATTCTAATAGCTTATTAATTCTGTAAATGTTAGCAGCTCCAGTATACTATAATGTATTGACCTATTTTGACAATCTCCTGAAAAATAACCAGGATAGTAAGTATTACATAAAATGTCTTATGTTTTTTACGTTATACTTTCTGACATGTTTCACACCCACGAGAATCATCTAATTTTTTGGGTCTACGGAACGAAAACTGACTCCCATCTGATCTAATCAAACACTGTACTGCATAAGTTGTCGAGAATGAATACAGAGAATTCGTACACAGCCTGCGCTGCTGTTAACACGTCCTGCTCTCTACATTTCCTTTTACCATCACCTGTTGTGTGTTCCGTAGCAGTTGCTGGTTGTTCCATTGCCAATTGGTCAATTGTCCCTTAGCAAGCATCTGTTGTTCCTTGGTAATTATCAGGCAGTGTAGTACTAATTTGAAAGAAAAACCAGGCCATTTACAGTATCACTAGATATAGCTTTATTTTTAAATCTCTTTGCAGGAACGTAAGGAAATACTGCTAACGTCAGAGGGAGGGATAGAGGGTGCCACATGATGTGTCCTCTTTGTTCTAGAATTGGCTCCTTGGACAAAGAAGAATCGTGGCCTATCGAGAATGCGGTTTATCTTTGCGTGATATCCTTGCTAGCGCTCAGAACTCCCAACTGAATACCGAATCGACGAGCTCAAGAGGGCTGTACTCAAGGGCGCTTAGGAAACAACGGTCCCACGCGATCAGCTCAGAGAGAACGAATGGTTCAAATGGTTCTGAGCACTGTGGGACTTAACTTCTGAGGTCATCAGTCCCCTAGAACTTAGAACTACTTAAACCTAACTAACCTAAGGACATCACACACATCCATGCCCGAAGCCGGATTCGAACCTGCTACCGCAGTGGGTCGCGCGGTTCCAGACTGTAGCGCCTAGAACCGCTCGGCCAACTCGGCCGGCTCAGAGAGAACAGTCATATTATTTTCCCTGCCATGCAATTTCCTGCAGCAGTGTCACGTACTCTCCAGGAGTAGCATGTCTGTTTGTACTCTACAGTTTTTGCCCGCTACAAATTTCTCTAGCACCATAGACGTTCTTACCTGACGTTTTAACAGATGTTTTATCATCCTGTACTTTCTCCTGTCAGTGTTTCCTATGTATTCCTTTCTTCGTCGATTCTGCGGAGAGCCTCCTCGTTCCTTACCTTATCAGTCCACCAGATTTTCTTATGTCCTCCCTACTCCGACCGTCAAGGGTTATTTCATTGCCTAGCTAGCAGAATTCCTTAACTTCGTCTACTTCGTGATTCTTAATTGTGATACAAAGTTTCATGGTATTCTTTTTTCTACTACTTATCATTACTATTGTCTTCCTTTGATTTACTCATTAGACTGTTCATTCCATTCACTTTCACTCAGGATGGCAATGTCATCAGCGAATCTTATCACTGATATCCTTTCATCATGAATTTTAATTTCACTCTTGAACCTTTCCCTTTTATTTCCCTCATTGCTTTATCGAATTATAGACTGAACAACAGACGAGAAAGATTACATCTCTGTATTACACCCTTTTTAATTCAAGCACTTTGTTCTTGGTCTTCCAGTCTTCTTGCTCCTTCTTGGCTCTTGCCCGTCGTTCCCTATAGCTTATCCCTACTTTTCTCAGAATTTAGAACATCTTGCAGCATTTTATATTTTTGAACACTTTTTCCAGTTCGACAGATCCAACGATCTTGTTTTGAATTTCCTTCAGTCTTGCTGCCAGTATCAACAGCAACCTCAGACCTGCCTTTCTGTTGCTTTTACCTTCCCTAAGACCGCACTGATCGCCATGTAAAACATCCTCAATTTTCCTTTCCATTCTTCTGTATATTATTCTTGTCAGCAACGGGGATGCATGATCTGTTATGCTGATCGTGCGATTAGTCTCGCACTTGTCGACTTTTGCTATCTTCGGAATTGTGTGGATGATGCCCGTCTTTATTGCATATAACTGAACCCATTAACGGTCTGCTTTTTGATTCGCAAACAGTAGTTTATAGTCAAAAAGCTATAGAATAACTAAAATCGTCTTATGATATCCGTTATTCGTTTGAGAAATATCAGTTGAAAATTGCCAATTCTGAAAAATGAAATTTAGAGATGGTTAACTTTTACAAAAGTCCAATTTCCAGCAATTACTTATCTTAAATTGCAGTAGGTTTCACATTTACTTCATCATTAATTTCTTGTAACATTTAAGAATTACTAATAGCGTTTGGTTCTCGAGTTACAACGACTCTAAGCAGTCGTCTGTATAGAAATCTGCGTTTACTTTCAGCCGTCTCGTCCTCACTATTTGCACCTTGAGTGTCTGGCGGAAGAGGACGGTACAAGGTGTATTGGTTTCCAGGCAGCACGAACCTCAGCAGCACCTTTCCGCCTACAGCGTATAAGCACTCTGCATTTTGTAAGCGTGAATAAACAGTTATGGCACTGTGTTGCTGTTCTCTGTTCCCCATGTTGTCCAGTACTTACGTTCAGAACCTTATAGTGCTCCCAAAAAGCCAATGGAGAATAGTGTTCTTTAAACTGGATAATGCCAGGCTTCCTGGCTTCAATATTCATGACACAAATTTTGCGAAATATCAACTTCTGCCTAGATGTGCACATCTGTTCTGTAGCTAGTATTGAAGTTTCTATTTGGAAATCTCGTTGGTCATCCTTTCCAGAGAGAAACACTTCTTCACTCGGACCTTGCACCAGCCATTTTCCTACTAACGTTCCCAACAACAACAAAGTCACTGCCAGAAGGCAATATGTAATAATGGCCAATCAAATCAGAAACTCCAGCCGTTGCAAGAGCATAGTACGTCAGGCACAATGTCTTATTCTTGTTGTGGACTGAGAAGGAATCGGGAGACAAAACCAAATATCTCTTTTTCAATGTGTTTTCCGGGTCACTCGGAAAACTAAACAAACAAAACACGATTTCTGGAGCACTTCCTGAAGATATGTTTTCGGGTCACGTGCACTTAACCCCACTGTTATTGTTACATATGTGAATACCGAAGTTGTACAATCAAAATTCCGCAAACGGAATCCAGTTTCAGTAGGTATCTTATTTGATGGAAAAACTTTCAGCAAATCAATAGTTACTAAACAAAAGTCTGATTCTTGTATGTGACATTCAGATCGACAATAGGTTAGACAATGAGGATTTGTGCCTCGAGATTGATGTAGTTGAATATCCAGAGATATTATATGCTGTTGCGTGGATATCCATGCTTCGCTCCTAATTAGTTGATGCTCCCTCGTGTCTGGTTATTTATTAATGACGCTGGTAAATGGCCATCTGCGGGGACTCTGGCGTCAAGTGGCTGTTGTTGAAGCTATTTGCCTTCTAAAAAATTTTGTTATTTCTCGTCTCTGATACTAAACTGTTCCAGATGTAACAGGTGATATTGTCTTGTATTTATGTTAACTTAGGTGGGCAGATGGAGCGTACTGTTGAACAAGGTGTGTGATGGAGCAGCGGTCGTGACAAAAAGCTAATGTTAGTGAGTATTAAGATCATTTTGTTACCATTAAATCTTCCGTAAGTCCTAAAAAATTATATATTCACTTGTACATTCTTGTAAGTTTAGAGATGTGGTAGTCGATTTGGCTATGCTTATTGCGCAAATTGATTAAGTGTGGGAAGGAGGCAGCTGATTACTAGTTCAAGTGCGATAAAGGCAATTGAAATTTCTAAGGAAGAACAATGAAACACTTGCACAAAAGGTTTACTTTTTAAGAAGTTAAATTGAAAATTTTATTGATAGAGTTATAATATTTTTTTCTTTTTCAATATCGTTTCCCTTAAAGAAATATTTTCAAGGGAAGTGTTTACGGTATACTGGGTAATTCTGTTGAGTATTGTGATCGGGTTATCAGTCTGAACTTTTAAATTAAATGTCTGAAGTGTTAATTTTGTCCTTACTCAATAAATCATTCCACCCTTTTCCGTTCCGGGGCAGCTACCAGTAACTATCCCTTCCTACCGCAATGATTCTTATACAAAGGAAGTCTTTTATATGATCAATTAATCAATTTTTCTAGATGATCAGCTTTAACCTTTCTTCTCCATTTCTTGGCCTTTGGCCAACATGAGGAGTAGATTCAACGGACTTCATGTTCTAATTTTCCGGATTGTTAGACTTGTCACCATAATAATCCGTTACATTAGGCTTTTCATAATGAATATTAGGTGTTTCTGTTCTTCGGTCTCCTCTGGCGGTAGGAAACGCTTCCAGGATATAGCACATATATCACAAAATGCTTTATTACAAACCCGTACTGAAACACCGTCCGCAATCTTTGTGCAATATGAATACGATAACTTCCTTTTATTTCCGTTGTTAGAATGTACACTGTTTCTAGACACTCTGTTGCATGCTTTACTATAAAGAAGACCTCAGAAAAAACGCATTGGAGAGACTATAGTTAGCTACCTTATAAAACTCAGCAAAGAAGCTGTCCATATCATTCACCGAAAGTGCTTGATATTCGCACCGAGGTTTGCTTTCATTGACTTCACAGTACCCTCGCAAACGCTGCCCTGTTCCCTCGCTGGGACAGCTTTATTAGTTTTCTCATTCACGTAGTCTAGTCTCCACTTTCTTTGTACTTTTGTCTTTCTTTTATCCCAGTCACCTTCATTTCTTGATATCTTTTAGATTTACTCAGAACTACTAGTCACAGAATCGTCTTCACCGTTACTCATTATGCCAACACTAAAATGCATGACTGCAAATACTTGTGATACTGGTTACCTGTAGCTCACATGGTGAGACCGCTTGTCTTTGTTTCCTCTAGCATAGCAAAATTTCGATTCGGAGATATTACAAATTATTTCTACATCTACATGGATACTCTGCAAATCACATTTAAGTGCCTGGCAGAGGGTTCATCTGACAACCTTCACAATTCTCTATTATTCCAATCTCGTATAGTGCGCGGAAAGAATGAACACCTTTATCTTTCCGTACGAGCTGTGATTTCCCTTATTTTGTCGTGGTGATCGTTAGTCCCTATGTAGGTCGGTGTCAACAAAATATTTCCGCATTCTGGGGCGAAAGCTGGTGATCGTAATTTCTTGAGAAGATTCCGTCGCAGCGAAAAACGCCTTTCTTTTAATGATTTCCAGCCATAATCCTGTATCGTTTCTGACACACTCTCTCCCATATTTCGCGATAATACAAAACGTGCTGCCTTTCTTTGAACTTTTTCAGTGTACTCCTTCAGTCCTATCTGGTAAGGATCCCACAACGCGCAGCATATTCTAAAAGAGGACGGACAAGCGTAGTGTAGGCAGTCTGCTTACTAGGTCTGTTACATTTTCTAAGTGTCCTGCCAATAAAACGCAGTCTTTGGCTAGCCTTCCCCACAACATTTTCTATGTGTTCCTTCCAATTTAAGTTGTTCGTAATTGTAATACCTAGGTATTTAGTTGAATTTACGGCTTTAAGATTAACCGATTTATCGTGTAATCGAAGTTTAACGAGTTACTTTCAGCACTCATGTGGATAACCTCACACTTTTCGTTATTTAGGATCAACTGCCACTTTAAACACCATTCAGATATTTTTTCTAAAACGTTTTGCAGTTTGTTTTGATCTTCTGATGAGTTTATTAGTCGGTAAACGACAGCGTCATCTGCAAACAACCGAAGACGGCTGCTCAGATTGTCTCCCAAATAGTTTATATAGATAAGGAACAGCAAAGGGCCTATAACACTACCTTGGGGAACGCCAGAAATCACTTCCGTTTTACTCGATGGCTTTCCGTCAATTTCTTTTGTACAGTGAAAAAGTGAGGGTGGATAATAATTATTCATTTTCTGTAGGACAGGCATGGGCAACCTTTGCTGACTAGGGGGCCTGATTGACATACTTAAGCTCGCAGGCCGCTTCCTCACGTGACGCGACAGGACCGTCCTAGTGCATCAAGGCAAAAGCTATAGCGTTAATGATATTAATGTTGATGAGGTAATTCTCCGATAGAAATGTCATCGTTTTCATGACACTTCACACCTACAAATTATGCCTCAAAACACGCGTTTTTGAGAGTAGATTCATTTTATGTTCACGTCATGTTCGTAAGTTTATATTTATTTACGTCTCATGAAAGTCGTACCCTTTATTACGAAGTTCTACAATAGCTGTCTTAAAAATTTCCGTTGCAAAACTCTGCAACGCAGTTAGTAAAGAAGCAATGTTCACGACATGTAAGTAAATGGAAATATCTGAAGGTGGGTTGACAGGCATCTCGAATCAAAGACGGATCTTGACGCCTATAGGAATGTGGTGCCGTGGGCCCACAAGAATTATGGGCTCCCGGAACGGAGTTGTGGCGTCACAATAGCAGCGTTGTCCGCCATATTTCACGTAAGCTCGGCTCCGTGCAGGGCCCACGGGTAATCATTGTCAACGGAAAGATACCCACTAGAGGACGTAACTTTGTCGAGTGCTACAGAGAGCTTGCATGCATTTAAACGAACAGTTAGGGAATTATTAAACTCGTCTAAAATAGTTACTCTCTTCCCGCCGGAGACAGATGCTGGTACTCATAAGAACTGCGGTGTCACGTGCTGTGACGTACACACCGTGTTCTGTCTTTAGTGGGTCTCGGTTCCGCTGCGGGCAGAAGCTGCTATGTATGAGCTTCCAAACTAACCTATCGCACAGGCGTCGTTTCGGCCCTCTCTGACTGATGCCAGATACTGCAGTCGTGCCTATATAAGCGGAAAAGAGTGCCAGCCCCGTCATTCAGTAGCAGAGATAGCCATCGAAAGCTTGAGAACTTTATTCGAATTGACATGGCTTGAAAACCGAGAATATTGTATAAATCTTGAAATAACATCAAGGAATAATATTTTTTTTTTTTTCATTTTCAGCAGTTGCAATGTTCGAACACGCCCATAAGGGACTAGAATTATTTACTAAAGTTAATACGAGAAAGAACAGACCTACATAATACGGCAATGAGATAGACAGTCCTAGTCGACAAACTCGTCTTGTTCTACGTACAACAGTCTAAGATCGACAGATCTCTGCAAAGTACATGTAACACGTAATACCAAACAAAACACTTTACAGTTTACATTTGTTGTGACTAGACGAAGCTACAGTTGTCTGGACACAACTGTGAGCTCTATGACAACAGATGAAATAATAGCTCACTTCACTACATAAATGAATTATTTTTATTTTTTTCTTTATTCAATTTCGATCCCCCTCCCCCCCCTGGGGGGGGGTGGGTGAGGGCTGACAGCAGCTTAAGAGCTTAGGACGCCGCTCTACAGCCTACAGAAGAGTTGCAAAACATAATGAGAAGATAATAAACAATGTAAACAAGGCGATAAAATGGTGACTTTTTTAAAAAACTACGAAAAGATGGAAAGTTGTGGAAGTTAAAATAGAAAAACACGGAGTTGATGATAATGAAGACACACAGTAAGTAGACAGGCACAATTAGAAAACAGGGCGACAGTCTGGATTCTGTTTGCAAGGGATAAAAACACACCTAGCGACAGTATGGTTTCTGTTCACAACACTCTAAAAAGAGGATGCACAACATTGAACACTCACTTAAGGCAGATGGGGGGGGGGGGGAGGGCGGACAGATGAGGGGATAAAGGGGAGGGGGAAAGGAAAAAAGGGGGGAGCCGATGTAGGGAGAGGACACAGAAAAGGGGGGCAGGGTGGATATTAAAAAGGAGTGGGGAAGGCAGTGCCGTGAACAGAAAAAGGACTGGGGGAAGAGAAATGAGTCAAAGAGAGGGGGGAGGTGGGGAAGAAACAGGATGGAAAGGGAAGAGGGAGCCTGGGAAAAGGACAGAGGGAGGGAGGTGCAGATGACGATCAGAGTTAATATGAGGGATAAATGGAGGGAGAGGGCATCACTTGGGATGGGGAGTTGATAGCAGCCAGCTTGGGGAAAGGAGATGAAGGGTGAATAGGTGGAGGGTAGGGGGTGGGGGGCACAATGATGAAGGTGCAGCAGTGAGTGGCGGTTGGAGAGGAGAGTAGGAACCGGGTGATGGGGGGAATCAAGACGGCGGGAGGTGTAGAGGATGTGGATATGTTGGAGGAAAAGGAGCAGATGGGGGAAAGGGATCAGGTCATAGAGGATCCATGTGGGAGATGGAGGCAGAGCGTGTGGCGCTCGAGGGTCTGGAGGGACTTATAGAATTTGGGGGTGGAGCGATATCCAGCTGGGACTGGCATAGCAGAGGGTGGGATCGATTAAGGATTTGTAGGTGTTGATGATGGTAGAGGGGTTCAACCCCCATGTCCAGCCAGAGAGGAAAGAGGAATTTAAGAAGACAGAGGTGGTTGTAGGCTTTGGACTGGTTACAGTGGAGATGAGGGTTCCAGGTGAGGTGATGGTCGATGGTGAGTCCAAGGTAGGTGAGGGGTGGGGGGGAAGATGGACAGGACAGGTGCAGATGGTAAGGGAAAAATCAAGGAGCCGGAAGGACCAAGTGGTATGACCTATGATGATTGCCTGTGTCTTGGACGAATTGATTTTGATGAGCCACTGGTTACAGCATGTGGCAAAAAGATCAAGGTGATTCTGAAGAAGGCGTTCGGACCGTTGAAGAGTAGGAGCGAGGGCAAGAAAGGCGTTGTCATTAGCATACTGCAGGAGGTGAACTGGGGGGGGGGGGGTGGTTGGGGCATATTTGCTGTGTACAGGAGGTAGAAGAGAGGGGAGAGGTGAGAGCCCTGGGGCATACCTCAGAGGGGTAGAAGGTGCAGAAATCAGCATTATGAATGGTAACGTAGGAGGGGTGGTGGGAGAAGAAGGAGGCTATCAGTCGGACATAATTGATAGGAAGGGCGTACGCCTGGATTTTAAACAGGAGACCAGGATGCCATACGCTGTCGTAGGCCTTTTTTGAGGTCGAGAGATACAAAAGTGGCGGAGCGACGGGAGTTAAGCTGGAGGGAGAGGAGATGGGTGAGGCATAGGAGTTGGTCGTCATCAGAGAAGGAAGGTTGAAAGCCACATTGTGTGTTGGGGAGGAGATGCTGTCGGTGGAGGTGGTGATGGATGGGCTGGGTAAGGATGGAGTCGAAGAGCTTGCTGAACACCGAGGTGAGACATATAGGGCGACAGGACGAGGCATCCGATGGAGGCTTGTTAGGTTTGGGGAACATCAGGATACGGGAGGTTTTCCGGCGGTCGGGGTAGAAGCCCGTGGCAAAGATTACGTTGTAGAGGGCGGCAACGAATGCAAGGAAGGACGGAGGGCAGTGCTTGAGATGGTGGTAGGTAACGCGGTCGTGGCCTGGGAAAATGAATAAAAGATTTGTTTACCTTTAATACTATTATTTGCCAGGGGATTGCTTGGTAATTTGGAACTGTCATGGACTAGCAAAGCATCACTTGATGCACCAATTAATTGAGGTACAAAATGTAACATTTACGAAGAACATGTAACCGGAAACTGTCACTATCCCACATGATGGTGGTCTCTGCTGTATCTGAGGTCTCAAACTGGGCAGAGCTCTTGCTTTCCAGCTTGAACTCAGCATGAGGGCGCTGCTATATTGAGAGGGGAGGCGTGGCCTTCAGGAACGCCTCCCATACGTCACTGCGGATTGCAGCTAGCTCTCGCTATCGTCTGTTGTATCGATGGAAATGAAATGGAAATGAGCGTTTGGCGTCATTGGCCGGGAGGCCCCTCGCGGGGCAGGTCCGGCCGCCATATCGCAGGTCTTATTACATTCGGCGCCACATTGGGCGACCTGCACGCCGGATGGGGATGAAATGAAGATGAACACAACACAACACCCAGTCCCTGAGCGGAGAAAATCTCCGACCCAGCCGGGAATCGAACCCGGGCCCAGAGGACGGCAATCCGTCACGCTGACCACTCAGCTACGGGGGCGGACGTTGTATCGATGTGCGTTGCCGACTTTGCTGTGGCACCACGGTCTCTGGACGATAACAGTACTAAAAATAACAATGTAATAAACTCATTAGATTAACTATATAAATTGCCTTACTTATTGTAGGAGGCGAAATTCCCTGCTCAGTATCAACACCGAGCAACTTCTGTATGGCTACAAAACATGTGCAGCAAGTAGAATAATTGACAGTCTTATAAGCAAGGAAAATTCACGCTATTGCTATAATACATGCAAAGCAATGGTGCTAGCAGAGTGACTGCAGCGAATCTTCCTTGTCTTGATTATAAATTCAGACAGGTGATGTCAAACGGTTGAAATGGCTCTAGGCACTACAGGACTTAAGATCGAAGGTCATCAGCCCCCTAGACTTAGAACTGATTAAATCTTACTAACCTAAGGACATCACACACATCTGTGCCCGAGGCAGCAGCGCGGTTCCGGACTGAAGCGCCTAGAACCACTCGGTCACAGAGGCAGGCTTTCAGATCATGTCATCCAATGGTAAATTAGCTGTAGTGACTTTCGTACTTGTGCTTTGACGGTGCTGTGATGTTAAGCAATAATTCGACCCCGCAGCACGGATTTACAGCCTACATTTGTAGTCCTATGACATGTTGACTCCATCGCCCAAAATGTTGCTCTTTATTGCAAGCGTTCGACACTATTCAAATAGTGTAAAAAATACAGCAGCACGAGTTTACAATAAACTGCTTACATTTTAGCGAATGAGTAGTCTAAGACTACTCCATAGTATGTTTTACCAGTTTTTATGTAATTACAGTCTGATGAGGGCGTAGCAATAGAGTCTATTTTGTAGAACAGAAAGAAAGTATCCAGCCATTACAAGAGGGGCTCTCAATAAGTAATGCAGCACATATTTTTTCTTGGCCAGCTTCGGTTGAATGAGCGCAAATTTGTTTCGGGACGTAGTAGAATATTACCGCCTCAGCACCTATAGTTTCATGATATTTGGATAGAAGGCGGCGCTATCTATAGTAGCTTTCAAAATGGCGTCTATAACAGAGGTGCGTTGCAAGCAGAGAGCTGTCATTGAGTTTGTTTTGTCGGGGAACCAGAGAAACGCAGATATTCATGGGAACTTGCAGAATTACGGAGACCTGGCAGTGAACAAAATCAAGATGATTCGTCGGGAGAGGCGTCTGTCATCATCGCAAACAAGGTGCCGCAAACCCGTCCGATATCCTGCGTCCCAGCCGGCCGCAAACAGGTGTCACTTATGGAAAGTGGGAACGTGCGGACGATCATTCTCAAACACCTCGCTGCTCAACTGGGCGTCTCTGTTAGTAGTGCTGACACACTCGTCCACCATTTGGGGTAGTCATAGGTGTGTGTCCGTGGATTCCTCGCCGCCTAACGGAAGACCATAAAGAGCAACGAAGGACCATCTGTGCGGAATTTATTGCGCGTCACGAGGCTGATCGCGACAATTTTCTGTCACAGGCGATGAAACACGGTTTCATCACTTCGAACCGGAAACAAAAACGGCCATCCGTGTAGTGTCTCCAAACCACTTCTCCTCTGAAGGAAAAATTCAGAGCCACGTCCTGAGCTGGTAAAGTCATGACGACGGTTTTGCGGTACTCTGAAAAAGTTACTCTATTTGCTTTCTGCCTTATGGTACAATGATCGACTATGAAGTGTACTGTGCTATCCATAGGAAACTGAGGAAAGAACCTTAGCGTGTAAGTCGCCACAAAAATTCAAACAGTCTTTTTCTTCTTCTTCTCCATGACCACACAAGGTCTCATTCAAGTCTACACACACGAGAGGCGCTCTTCTTCATGCATCCTACATTCTGGATCTCCCACCTTCCGATTTCCATCTGGTTGGACCAATGAAGGATGCACTTCGCGGGAAGCAGTACTTTGATGATGATGATGATGATGATGATGTCGTGTGACTAGGGCCCCCCGTCGGGTAGACCGTTCGCCGGGTGCAAGTCTTTCGATTTGACGCCACTTCGGCGACTTGATGATGATTTGAAGTGATGATGACCTGAACCACACAACACACAGTCCCTGAGCGGAGAAAATCTCTGACGCAGCCGGGAATCGAACCCGGGCCCTTAGGATTGACATTCTGTCGCGCTGACCACTCAGCTACAGGGGACGGACAGTACGTTGATGACAAGGAGGTTATTCGTGCAGCAAGACACTGGCTCCGACGTCGGCCAGCAGAGTGGTACCATGGGGGCATACAGGCCCTCCTAGTAAAGTGGCGTAAGGCCGTCGCACTGAACGAAGATTATGGTGAAAAATAGATTTTTGTTGCCCAAGGCGTGGGGAATAATATGATGTATTGGAATCCTCAATAAAACCAGTCAGCTTTCAGAAAAAAAGATGTGTTACATTACATTTTGAACGCACTTCGCACTCAGTTAAAACCGGAAAAGTGCAGCTAGGACTCAAGACCTTAGGGGTCCATGTAAACATAATTGTGTACATACGTAGTTCATCCAAACGTTTTGATAATTCAGTTGGTGACTATCAAAAATTTGACATAAATGATTTTACTTTCCCATTACATCAGAAACATAAACATCTTACTCCTCCAGTGGACTGTAGTCCTCAGTATTTGACATTCCTGTACTCGTTTTGCCGGCCGAAGTGGCCGTGCGGTTAAAGGCGCTGCAGTCTGGAACCGCAAGACCGCTACGGTCGCAGGTTCGAATCCTGCCTCGGGCATGGATGTTTGTGATGTCCTTAGGTTAGTTAGGTTTAACTAGTTCTAAGTTCTAGGGGACTAATGACCTCAGCAGTTGAGTCCCATAGTGCTCAGAGCCATTTGAACCATTTGTACTCGTTTCCTGGGAAACAGGGGCATGAACTGTCGAAAAGACAGACGGGCAACAAAGTAATACTTTAAGCGTCCGTTTTTAACGATTGAGGTACAGAACAAAAAATGAGTTCCAACCACGGTTCGTGGAAAAATCCAAAAAGGAAAATCAAATTAACACGCGCAGTGAGCTTTTGCGTCCAGGCAGTAGCTCGGAATGAAAGACTTCACATCTCCACATAATATTACTGATGTAACGGAATTCTCGCTTTCAAGCTGAAAGATTCTAGGTCTGTACACTGACTACATATATTGCGCAGCAAACTATCATTGTATGTTAAGCGGTGCATTACAGGGTCGGCTTGTGCAAGGCAGATGTTCTTGTCATTAGTAACCCGTCTTGCGTGGAAAAATCTACTAATCTATGAGCTGGTGCAGTGGAGAGAGTGAATTACGGTGATGTTATTCCTGCAACTGCGTGGCTTTCCCTGCAATGCTGTGAGAATTACACACATCAAAAAATGTTTTGCATCACCTCGGTTCCCAGAACTCCTGACGATAAACGTTGACTCTGGGTATTGTATCACAGACACAGTCCCTTTGACTGTTCAGAGATGCCACTAAAACCCCCCAAATATGTAAACAAACATGCATGAGCAGCGCCTATTAGATGGAGGGGTTCAGATGGATGATCAATTCCAGTCATTTCACCAGGAGGAAGGTACACGGCTCATGTTGTCTGTAGTTCAATCACGCCTAGACGGTCAATACCGCGGTTCGATCGCGTCCGCATTGTTACTTTGTGCCAGGAAGGGCTCACAACAAGGGAAGTTTCCAGGCGTCTCGGAGTGAACCAAAACGAAGTTGTTCGGACATGGAGAAGGTACACAGAGACACGACACGAACTGTCTATGACATGACTCGCTCAGGCCACCCAAGGGGCTACTACTGCAGTGGATGACCGCTACCTACGGATTGTGGCTCAGAGAAACCATGAAGCAAAGCCACCATATTGAATAATGCTTTCCGGTCAGCCACAGGAGATCGTGTTACAGCAGACTGTGCGCAATAGGCTGCATGATGTGCAACTTCACTCCCGACGTCCATGGTGAGGTCCATCTTCGCAACGAGGACACCATGCAGCGCAGCACAGATGGACCCAACAACATGCCGAATGGACCGCTCAGGATTGGCATCACTTTCACCGATGAGTATCGCTTATTCCTTCAACCAGAGAATTGTCGGAGACGTGTTTGTAGGCAACCCGGACGGGCTGAACGCCTGAGGCACACTGTCCAGCGAGTGCAGCAAGGTGGCGGTTCCCTGCTGTTTTGGAGTGGCATTATGAGGGGCCGACATACGTCGCTGGTGGTCAGGCGAAGACGCCGTAACGGCTGTACGATTCGTAAATGCCATCCTCCGACCAATAGTGCAATCATATCGCCAGCATATTGGCGAAGCATTCGCCTTCATGGACGACAGTTCGCGTACCCATTGTGCACATCTTGCGAATGACTTCCTTCAGGATAAAGACATCCCTCGACTAGAGTGGCCAGTATGTTCTCCAGACATGAACTGCATCGAACATGCCTGGGATAGATTGGAAAGGGCTGTTTATGGACGACGTGACTCACCAACCACTCTGAGGGCTCTACGCCGTATAGCCGTTTAGGAGTGGGACAATCTGGACTAACAATGCCTTGATGAACTTGTGGATAGTATGCCACGACGAATACAGGCATGCATCAATGCAAGAGGACGTACTACTGGGTGTTAGAGGTACCGGTGTGTACAGCAATCTTGACCACCACCTCTAAAGGTCTCGCTGTATGGTGGTACAACATGCAATGTGTAAGTTTATTATCAATAAAAAGGACGGAAATGATGTTTATGTTGATCCCTTTTCCAATTTACTGTACAGGTTCCGGAACTCTCGGAACCGAGGTGATGAAAAACTTTTTTGATGTGTATATTAATTAGATAATAGTAAAAGCGTTCCATAACTAAATCCTGCAGCTCATGAACACCAAACAGTGTAAATGAATTAGACACGCTTTACGATGGGATCCTAGATGTACGTACACGCAGGTGAGGAACACGTGATCAGAATAGTAGATAAAAGCTGGGTAAAGCAGTGAATTTACGAACAATGGAATCATTGAAAAAGCAATATAATAAACAAAGTGATTCTAGAGAATGAATTACCTCTCATGGCGAACAGAACACATCACATACGTATAACAAGTCCAGTTTCGCGACTTTAAATCGATTCACATGATAACTTCAGAACTGAATATCGTGATTTTACGAGGGAGAGAGAGAGAGAGATTATAAGTCATCTGTATCAACGGATGAATTACATGACCCAGGATACTGGCTTCCACGTGTTCCTGTGAATGGATCACAAAAGATCAAGTTCCTTCCTAATAGGAATGAAAATGTGACACGAGAAATTTGTTAGATTTTGCGTAGCGTTGAAATGTAGGTTAATTCGAGTAATGTAAATGAAACGTGAATGCACGAAGTAAGCTCGATCTCAGCACATGCGATAATACATCACGTTGAATGTGTCCATCTAGAAGCATATACAAGTAAAGCGTCTATGGAGAGGATCAAAACTTTGTTCGACCACACGCGGTTCTCTAAAACGAAGTTTGAGGGCTCGCTCACTGACTGGCCATCACGGGTCAAAGCTTTGCGAGTGACCGTGACATACCACACGGTGCTTTGTAAAGACACACCACACTAGCGGACGAATTCAACAGAAGGCGAGATTTCCTGGGGAAGGGAACAAGCGACTCGCACTTGGCGCACGGATACGTGTAATGTGAAACCAGGCCGTGCAGGAGTATCCGTGTTTCGGGATCACAAAGTCGCGAGCTGTTCTGTTGGCCTGCGGCACTCCCTCTATTGTGGCCGGAGCCAATGGCACGCGCTTTTGTTACGTGGCACTGAGTGCGCCGAGGTGCGGCAGAGAACTTTAATTTGTATTAGATCGCTGGCGCCACCAAAAGGGTTCTGTTGGTTGTTTCGGACACTGCTCTTCGCTGCATCATCCGACCCAGTAACCAGAGTGATCAATTACCTCATAAACGGCCGTAAATAGATGACTAACCGACGCCATATTTTGTCTCAGAAACGGCTGTAAATAGGTAACTAATCAACGCCATGGTTACTCACAGACTGCACACAACTATACTGCCCCGCAATGCTAGATGGAGTAACATATCAAGTACCAGGTGGGAATGAATGAAAGTGCAGGAGTATGTTACCAAAGATCTCCAGGTCATGCAAGGAAACATAGGAACCACACGGATTGAGGTAAGCGTGACTATAGCGCCAAAGGGGAAGGAGCGGGAAAGACTGTGTGTCAATCAACGAGCAGCTACGGTGCATTTTGGGGGCGTTGTTAGTTACAAAATCACCTAGAAATAACATTTGAACGACTCCACTCAGAGAAGAATCATAGAGAAACTGGAAGATGGACTAAATATAAGTATTTAAGCTCTGGGATTTGGTACTGATCACAGCGCTGTTTCACGTGCTTGGGGAGCGTTCCGAAAGCTGGCCGTTTGTTGTCGAGCGGTTTTAGGCACTTCAGTCTGGAACCGCGCGACCGCTACGGTCGCAGGTTCGAATCCTGCCTCGGGCATGGATGTGTGTGATGTCCTTAGGTTAGTTAGGTTTAAGTAGTTCTATGTTCTAGGGGACTGATAGCCTCAGATGTTAAGTCCCATAGTACTCAGAGCCATTTGAACCATTTGAGCGTTCCGAAACTCAGGCACCGCTGCCCGCTAGGAGGAGGTGGTTACCCGCCGTGGACTACGGTGGCAGATGACTGCTACAATCAAGCTCCGCCCTGGCGCGGCGACTGCATGGGGTATGATCTCTTTGCCCAACGACCACTACCTCGTGTTTCATTGACACCCGCACACTGGCGGCGCCGTTTACGATGATGCCAAGAGCATAGGGACAGGACCAACGACGAGCGAGAACAGATTAGTCTGAGCTGCGATTCTGGAGGTGCCCTCTGATAGAGAGAGTCTGGAATACGCAATCCGCTCATGAACATTGCCGAACATTGATGTTTTGGTGGTCCATGTGTCATGGTGTGGGGAGGTACTCGTACAATTTTACGTGGCCACACTCACCGTCCAACGTTACGTGACATCATACTGCTTCCGCATGTTCGTAATTGCAGAAGCGCATTCGGCTCTGGCTTCATTTTTTACGGATGTCAATGCGCGACCATTGGAGCTATTGCAATAAGAGATTATTCGGTGAATGGAGTGGTCTGCCCGCCTCCCCGACTTATATGCCATTGAGCACGGGTGGGATTCATTGCAGAGATGTATCTCTGCAGCCCACATATACCAACGACCACACGGGTAGGATTCGTTGTGGAGACGTATTTCTTCAGCCCACATACACCAACGACCATCCAGCAGTTGTCAACAGCGGTGATGTGCCGGCAGCTGTGGCCGAGCGGTTCTAGGCGCTTCAGTCCGGAAGTGCGCTGCTGCTACGATCGCAGGTTCAAATCATGCCTCGGCCATGGACGTGTGTGATGTCCTTAGGTTAGTCAGGTTTATGTAGTTCTAAGTCTACGGTACTGATGACATCAGATGATAAGTTCCATGGTGCTTAGAGACACTTGAACCATTTGCGCTGATGTAGGTATGGAATGTTCTGACACAGAAGTCTTTTCCAACCATGTGCCCAGCATGAGAGTACATTGCAGAACATACAACGCTGTCTGTTGTGATCATGCCCCTTTTGTGATGTCCATGCGACCATCATAAATTGTGGTGACTTCAGTGTATTTTTTGTCTTTGCATGAAGTGTCGTCTCGTTTCCCATTTCTGTACCATACCGCAGCAGTTCCTTCTATGTATGTCCAAGTTTCATCGAGTTATGTTACTTGGGAAAGTTACTTTCATCCTTAAGTTTGCGTACCAGTGTACAACTCAGAGCTTCGCTACCTTCTGAATGGAATAGCACCTCCACGGATAAAAACGGGACTTTGCACTATTTGGAAATAGGATACAAGGTGTGAATAACCTTCAGTGTTTTGTGCATTCTTTCGTGAAAGCAAGAGAGGTCAGAAAATATCCGAAGAGGCAATGGAGATATTGGAAGAATTTTTGTAACATGGTTCATAGTTGGTAGGCAGACTATGTTCTGCCATCAAATGGGGAACAACTGAAGACACACTTTTACAGAACTCGGGAACCGATCATATACTCACAGACATGCGATTGGTTCGAGTAATTTATTTGGTAGGTGAATATTTAACAAAAAGCGCCATAGGATGTTCCCATGGAACGCATGCTAAAACTTTTTATTTTCTCAGTATACGTAAACGAATAAACCGGTTATGTCACCAGCACTGTCAAACCGTTCACTGACGATGTTGTTGTCTACAGCAAGGTATCGTCGTTGACGATCGTAAGGAAATACAAAAGAAAAATGGATATAATTTCTATTTAAAGTTATAAGTGTCATCTCTTCTTGAACGTAAATAGGGGGTGATGGCTACAACACAGTGGAAAAATTCGGTAACATCTTGTTTTACGATTAATGGCGAACAACTGAACCACATCACGTTATCGAAATATTTAGGGGCAATGGTCCATTTTTTACTAGGAATAAAATTTTAAAATAAATTGCCCTAGACTATAAGAGACGATATTAAAATGGGCTTCTTTAAAAAGGTAATTAAGAAATTCTGTACGTCACGACATTAACCAGAAATTAAAACTGCATAACACTTTGATCAACAAGGCAGATAAGGCGAACGCCTTGGTTACTGCACATACTTGCGATTAAACAGAGAAACTTTAATATTATAGAAATATGTGATAATCCAACAAACAGGACCGAACGAGATGGCGCAGTGGTTAGCACACTGGACTCCCATTCGGGAGGACGATGGTTCAATCCCGCGTCCGACCATCCTGATTTAGGTTGTCCGTGATTTCCCTAAATGGCTCCAGACAAATGCTGGGATGGTTCCTTTGAAAGTGCACGGCCGACTTCCTTCCTCGTCCTTCCTTAATCCGATGGGACCGATGACCTCCCTGTTTGGTTTTTTCCCCCAAACGACCCGACCCAACCCAACCCAACAGACAAACTTCAAACAGAGATCAGGAAAGCTATAGACAGCAGCTGTTTTCTGTTTAACGATAAACAGGATAAAGACAGCTTGAAAATAATATATTGCAAAATACCTTCTATACGTTCGCAGATTAAAGCAGAGAATAACGATGTTCCTCGTCCACTAGTCAACATCATAGGCAAACCTACCGACTTACCGGAGAAAAAACTGCTAAAATATCATTACACCTTACGAAACAATTACTCTGTAAATGACACGTACGGATTTGCGGGTACTGTTGGACATATCGTATTCCTGCTAATGCGAAGTTTGCCTCAGTCGATATAGGAAAGATGTGTACTGATATTGCTATAAACGAAACATTAACAGTAATTAAAATAATTTGCTAATGCGCAAGAAAGTTTCCCCTTCGGAAATCATTGAAATTATCAAGTTATTGGAAACTGTACTGAAGTTTCAGGACGAGTTCTACCTTCAAACAGATGGATCAGCTATGATACCTCCGTTTGTCAGTCACATGGAAAATAAATTCTTCAAAGATCACCCTGAATTTAAGGCCTGTATAAGGTACTTACAAACGTTATGTTGACGACATTCTCGCCTTATTCCTGGCTCACAACAAGAAACTGACCAATTCGCACTTTTACCGTTGAGCACCAGAAGCACAACAGCATTAATTTCAAAGATATCTCCATCGCAATGAATGAACTTCGAGATGTTTTTGGCTTTTATCATAAGCCTACATCTTCCAACATCATTATTCTAGGGGCATCGTGCCACCCCGCTCCGTAGAAAAAGATCGTTCTTCGTTCAGCGACAAACGGACTTCCTAAACTGCACTACAGCCTAAGAAAGTTGAGAGGGAACTTGGCTGGTGGCTAAATATAGCACGGAGCAATAGCTATCATGGTGTGGTCGCTGATGAAATTTATGATTTGAAGAAGCCTAAAAAGTATCAATTGACACAAAACGAGGTATTAGATAAAAAAACAGTTTGATTCGTTTCCTTTCAATGGCCACATCTGGTACAGACTAAGTAACGTTTTTTTTAAAGAAAAATAATGTTAAAACCGCATATAAATCCCAACAATCACGTTTATGCCTTGTAATAGGCGACGTTAAGATTACATGTGATGGATACGAAAACAATGGCATAGTTACACAAAATTCATAGTTCTGACTGTAAGACGAGCTACATCGGGCAAACCGGAGGAAATTTCATAACACGCTGTAAGGAATACATGGAACTAACCCTAGATTACTGAATATGGAACCAATCCACGGCTCCAGTCAACCTGGTATTGTCAGCAGACGGTGTGAAACAGGACTTTTGTAGTCCTGTCTTTCTCAGTTGCATGTAATATTACGGTGTATTGTTAATTTTTACTTGTTGGTCGTCTGACTACAACTGAATCAAACGCAATTTTCGTGCCATACGCATTTGGCCTTTATTCTCTGCAACGCATAGTCAGTGGCCTGGAAAATGTGCATGTTTTTACTACTTGGTTTACATTTAGGGACAATGTATACATAGTTGTAAAGAGTTCTGGCGGCTGGTTTTTCTATGGCGTAGTAATATTTAACTTTTACTTACTGTTTCCGTGGATAACTTTCTACATGTAGTGATTTAGTTCCGTTTGTGGCGCTATTCTTCTTCCTATAATTGCCATTTCCGCTTTTGTTTTCCATAGTTCACAGCACTAGGAACTGATCCCTTGTTTTGAAACTATGATTTGGTTTGTGTTGCCGGTCGTCGGATGTCATAGAGGGAACGTTATTGCCAACTTTCGAGTATTTCTTCTCCTCTTCTTAAGGTATCTGTGATCTAATTATGTACGCATATTTCTCTCTCTCTCTCTTTCTCTCTCTCTCTGTGTGTGTGTGTGTGTGTGTGTGTGTGTGTGTGTGTGTGTGTGTGTATGTGTGTGTGTATATGTGTGAAATGGTATTTGTTTTGGTGCATTTCTTTTGTTTGTTTGTTTGTGTGTTTGTGTGTGTGTGTGTGTGTGTGTGTGTGTCTGTGACTGTGTGTGTGTGTGTGTGTGTGTGTGGTTCGGTGGATAGGTGTACGTGGGTGTGGGTGACCAGAAGGTGGAAGGGAGGTAAGGAGCGGGAGAGAGAGATGCGAAGGTATGTACTTATTTTAATGTAGCGGTATGTGGATAACGGAGGGATAAGTTTTATGTGTCATTTCTTTTATTAAGGGTAGTAGGAAATCTGTACTGATGTGTGTTTGCTCATTTATGACATGTTTATTTTCAGCAATAGCTTTCTGGATGTGGAATTTTTCTTGCATTTGTATAAGGCATTCATCATGGTTGATTGTTCTCACTATTTGCGTAACTTGTTCCATGTTTGTAGGATGGTGGTTATGGTGTTTTAAGTGTTCTGCAAATGTGGAATGGTTTGTTTAGTACTACCAACAAGTGATGTGTTCTTTGTATTGTGTTTTAAAACTCCTGCATGTCATGCCTGTGTATACTGCATCACAATTTCGACATTCAAGCTTTTATATTCCTGATCCTATTGCATATTGAACACGAACTCACAGAAATACTACGTAAAACACGGAAAAACCCACAAGCACCAACACTCTGCAGCCAACCAAAGATACATAATGATGGTACACCAATGAGAGTCGTTATAAACTTCAGTAAAGCCCCAGAATACCACACAGCTAAAGATGTACAAAATTAACCACAAAAAAACAACAGACCAGTGATAAACACAGGAAACCTAAGAGAACGCATCCAGAACATACATCATCACTGATTTCATTCGACATAGAGAACATGTATACCTCCAACCCTATCACAGAAATAATACAAATCATAGAATACAATTTCACATCCCACAGCAATCACACTACAGAAGCAATAACAGAAATAACAAAGACTGATAACTGAACAGAACTACTCCCAGTTCGAGAATGAATATTTTCTGCAAAGTGATGGACTGCTCATGGGATCCGAAATATTAGGAACATTAACAAAGATTTTTATCAGTCATCTAGAATATCAGATATTCGAAAAGATAACCACTAATGAAAGATTTCAAATCATATATCGGTACAGATATACGGAAGACATTATTTGTCTGGTAGATGAGCCATATGAAAAATAGACGAACTCCGCTCTGAACTCAACAAAGCACATCAGAACATAAAATTCACACATGAAGCAGAAAAAGAAAAATCAAACAAATTTTCTTGACATACAATAATTAAAGGAAATTGCGAACATACAGTTAACACCTTCAGAAAACCAACAGCTACAGACACAATAATGAATTCCATATCAAATCATCTCCAGAACCAGAAGCTTGCTGCACTAAGGATTATGCTACATACGAGAAAAGGATCTAACTCAACAAGAGAAGCTATGAAAATGAAATTAGCACAATCACACAAATAGCTACACTATGTAATCAAAAGCATCCTGAAAATGGCGCCCTCCATCGGTGATGCTGGAATTCAATATGGTGTTGGCCCACCCTTAGCCTTGGGACAGCTTCCACTCTTGCAGGCATACGTTCAATCAGATGCTGGAAGGTGTCTTGGGGAATGGCAGCCCATTCTTCACGGAGTGCTCCACTGAGGAGAGATATCGATGTCTGTCGGTGAAGCCCGGCACGAAGTCAGCTTTCCAAAACAACCGAAAGGTGTTCTATATGATTCAGGTCAGGACTCTATGCAAGCCAGTCCATTACAGGGATGTTAATGCCATGTAACCACTCCACCACAGGCCGTGCGTTATGAACAGGTGCTCGATCATGTTGAAAGATGCAATCGCCATCCCCGAATTGCTTTTCAAACCTGAGAATCAAGAATGTGCTTAAAACGTCAATATAGGCCTGTGCTCTAACAGTGCCACGCGGAATAACAAGAGCTGCAAGCCCCCTCCATGAAAAGCACGACCACACCACAACACCACGGCCTCTGAGTTTTACCCTCTTCACTCCTGAGAAGAAAAAAAATTACAGGAAATTTTTCTTTTCATATTTTCCAACAAACTAGTATACAAGCTTGACACGTATGCCAAAGAAAAAAAAATTGGTTATTCACTAGGGCATAAATGGAGCTCCACATGTGTGGACCTCGGGTCACCGTTATCATGATAATGTACTTGTCTTTGATTACATTTTTCTCTCTCTTCCTCAGTAAAAACACTTTTTTTCAACAAAATAATTATTTTAGTGTAAACTTAACTACATATATTTACTTACAAAAAACATAAGTATTTTAATTTCAGTAATTTTAAATACAGTGTTTCCAATCCAGGTTTCTGTTGATACTCCACAAATG
Organism: Schistocerca americana; assembly: GCF_021461395.2. NCBI lineage: Eukaryota > Metazoa > Arthropoda > Insecta > Orthoptera > Acrididae > Schistocerca > Schistocerca americana. The sequence goes on from NC_060122.1 coordinate 182,969,493, forward strand.
AAAGAAAATAGAAAAATTATGCAACAATTTCTGTCAAATAATAACTTGATATTGCCCATAAATGAATCTTTACTTTTTGTGATAGGCTTCAAAACAATTTTTCATGACACACAAATACATTTCACATTTGATGCAGATGGCCCTTGTCTTGGAACTGCAGCCATGATTTCTGCATTTTGAGGTATTCTTTGCCTCAACAAATTTTGGTAAATGGCCTACATTGTCAAACCTGACTTTTGCAATTGGTTGTGACAGAGCTCTTCTTGGCTTTTTATCCATATTTTGTACATCATCTACATCTTCACTATCAGAGGAATTGACTACAGAAGGGCGCCCTCTTCTTCTAGCTACAGGCTTAACATATCTGTAATTAATCATAGCTTTGCCTACGTGTATTTTTTAATCCATCAGTGACAACCTTCTTTGTTTGGGTATTTCATTTTCTGAGCACCATCTGCGGTACATCACCAACAATTGACAATCACAAGATCTATAAAATGATTAAACATTCTTACAGGCCATTTTGATGTGCGAATGTAGCATCTGTAACATGACAAAAATCTATCACAGAGATCAACACCTCCCATGTTTTCATTGTAAAGCTTCACTGCCACTGGCTGAGGAACATCTATCTTCCTTTTCTGTTCTCTTGACCACCTCTTACATGTGGTTGGAGGGCTGCTTCCAACACATGATGAGAGTATTAGGACACTTTTATTGTCTTTCCACTTAATAAGACAAATTTTATCATCTTCCCCGACCCATTCTTCCCAATCCCCCCGTTGAAATAGCCTGTCACTTTTCAATTTCTTCACTATTGGAACCAATATGTTCTTCATAACTGTACCTGTCTGATAAATTTTCCTTCCCAGCAAAATGTCTACAGATTTTACACTTGTGAAAAAGCTATCAGTGTATATGCAATGCTGGTTGTCTCTAGGAACACTTTCTGTCATCATCTTAACAACTGCTGCACCGAGACCATATTCTTTCATATCTTCAGCTGACACAGTACCTGACCAAGTATAAAACATGAAGTCCAACACAAGGCCGTCAGGTGCAGCCAGAATGAAGCATTTTAAACCTAATGGATTAGGTTTTGATGGTACGTAAGTCACAAAGCCACATTTACCAGAAAATGGCACCATCTGTTCGTCTATCTTGGAAGGGTCAGACACTTCTTCTGCACACAATCAAGAAAAGGTTTTTCCTTCCAAAGCTTCTCGTTGTGCTCACTTGTGTTATCCATAAAATGCATATGATTTCTCAGTTCATAGAAACGGTCTCTTGTCATACACTTCGCAATAACTGGAACCTGAGTATCTTGCTGCCAGTACAGCTTACTTTCTGCATAGCCCATAACTCCCATAACAACATGTATTCCAGCTAAGTGCAACATTTCTTCTCGACTGGTGTTAACAGATTTATGTTGTCGTTTTTGAATTGAATACAAATTGGTTTGTTGTGCATGTTCTTCCCAGAATGTCAGAGGAAGATATTCCAAGAAAGATTCAAAAATTCCTTTCTCTTCTTCATAATCTGGAAGATGGATTTCGCTTTCACAAGGATTCGAATATCGCATGTCTTTCTTCCTCCACTTCATAGATCGCACTGGCAGAGGTTGTGGAACAAGAATTTCGTCTTGGGGATCTACAAGAAACAAAATTGTAAGAAAAAAAACATGAGTAAGTTCGCTACATAATTTATAATATTATTGATCATTACTATATGGGGTAAACCTACCATTTCTATCGTCTAATTCTTCAGAAGAATACACAGTCTCATCTACTGTTGCTTTATCTTCATCATTGGCTTCAGGCTCAACAGGAAAATCTCCAGTCAAAAATAAGAATTCGTCATCTTCCCAATCAGATAATTCGGCATTATTGTCGTTCAGCAGCGCTTCCAACTGCTCGTCAGTTAATATTTCATTCATGTCTGTAAAGTACAAAAAGGAGAGTTACTTCAGTACTCTACTGTCGAAGACGAAATTGAAGTCAGCAAATTCATATTATGACCTGAGGTCCACATACGAGGACCTTCAGAAAATGATTTATTTCACAGTAATAAACAAAATATATTCAAATCGGAACTAACTCTCAACATCTAGAAGAGTTAACACACTTTAGAAAAAAATCACAGCATTTTAGACCAATATTTGAGCATAATAATTATTTACATACCTTTCCAACTTTTAGTAGCAGCCATTTTCAGTGCACAACCAGCTGTAAACAAATACATCAGTCGTTCCTTGCGAGGTGCTGCGCTCTCGTGTTGAAACTGAGAAACAGAAGGTCCGCGCTAGTGGACCAACTGTCTGTAAGCGGAAAAATACGCGTATTTGCGCAGAAAAAAAAAACGAACGTAGGTTCACATTTGTGGACCGCTGGAACGAAGAGGCTATGTTGGAATATACACACTGACAGATGACGTTCACCAGGCAATCACCATTCCCACACCCTGACATCGGATCGCCTCATTGTATACCGTGATTCGTCACTCCAAACAACGTTTTTCCATTGTTGAATCGTCCATTGTTTAGGCTCCTTACACCAACCAAGGCGTCGTTTGGCATTTACCGTCGTGATGTGTGGTTTGTGAGCAGCCGCTCGACCATTAAATCCAAGTTTTCTCACCCGCCACCTAACTGTCATAGTACTTGCAGTGGATCTTGATGCTGTTTGGTATTCCAGTGTGACGATCTGGATAGATGTCTGCCTATTACACATTACGAACCTCTTCAACTGTCGGCGGTCTTTTGTCAGTCAACAGACGAAATCAGCCAGTACGCTTTTGTCCTGTACGTGTCCCTTCACGTTCCCACTTCACTATCACATCGGAAACATTGGACCTAGGGATGTTTAGGAGTGTGGAAATCTCGAGCACAGACGTTTGACACAAGTGACACCCAATCACCTGGGCACGTTCTAACTCCGTGAGTTCCGCGGTGTACCTCATTCTCCTCTCTCACCATGTCTATGACAATTGAGGTCGCTGATGTGGAGTACCTGGCAGTACGTGGCAGCAAAATGCAGCTAATATGAAAAGCGTATGTTTTTGGGATGTGCGGATTCATTTGATCACATAGTATAGGAACCGTGGTTATGACACACATATAGTACACAGACTCAATCAAAACATAAAAACACAAATACAAAATAAACACAACATTTCCCGAATACAAGATAACACACAACCTGTAAACTCACAAACACACACACACACACACACACACACACACACACACACACACACACGCACACACACAATGACGACCTCACAAAGAAAAGAAGCAGATGGCACACTATGACTTACAGTCATAAATTAACAGACGGAGTGGCAAATATGTTAAAGAAACAGGGCTTCCAAATAGCATATAAAGCTGTGCGAACCCTCCAACAAAATCTAGGCCAACCAACAACCAAGAGGGATAAATTCCAGGGATCAGGAATATAGACTTGAATGTAAAACTTGTGATGCAGTATACATAGGCATGACATGCAGGAATTTTAAAACACAATACAAAGAACACATCACTTGTTGGAAGAAACAAACCATTCCTCATTTGCAGAACAGTTAAAACACCCTAACCACCATCCTACAAACATGGAACAAAATATGCAAATAATGAGGACAATCAACCATGACAAGTGCCTTATACAAATGAAAGAAAACTTCGACATCCTGAAAGTGATCCATCTTGCACAAGAGAGCACTTCAGAGACACAAAAAAGCGTACTGAAACAAATACTATTTCAGGCACACATAGATGCATACACTACGAAATCTCAGAGACCTAAAAAATATTACTCGAAAGTTGGCAATAATATTCGATCGCTGACAGCAACATCACACAGTGGGCAACACAAAACAAAACATAGCATCAAAACAGTGTTTCAGTTCGTAGAGCTGTGAAGTGTGGAAAACAAAAAACCGAAATGGCAATTATAAGAAGAAGAACACGCCACAAACGGAACTAAATCGCATTATGTAGAAAATCGTCCACAGAATCTGTAAGTAAAAATTAAAACATTAGTACGGCATAGAAAGATCAGCCACAAGATCTTTTAATTATCTATATATACATTGTCCCAAAATGTAAACCAAATAGTAAAAATGTGTACATACTCCAGGGCACTGAAGATGCCTTGTAGAGGATAAAGGCGAAACGCGTATGGAACGAAAATTGTGTTTCATTCAGTTGTAGTTGGATAGTCAAGAACTAAAAATCAACAGTACACCGTAATAGAACATTCTGTAGTTATTTTATACGTGATATATCACTGGAGACCCTACAATTGTAATTAACTGGTGTATATACTATAAAGTATGACTTCCTTAGAAGAAAATATAGAGTAGTAAATTTTACGATGGTTTAGTAACAATATAACATTATCCCATATACTAGTTACATGTCGTACCTTTACATTCGACTTGGATGCCTCCTGCTCTGCAACTATTTTACCCTGTCATTAATTATCAATAATTGCTTTCATCTTTTATTTGAAAAACAAGCCCTTATATTTCTGAAACACGTCATAATATGTATCTTTTAAGGTAAAACAGTTAAGCTAAAAATAGTTTTTTGGATTATATGTTCCTATAATTACGAGACACCAATTTTACTCATGATGTAATGGTACAAAGAAGTTTTTATATCTACCTTACGTTCACTGTTTTATCGTCTACTGTTATCATTTTATTTGAGAAACGTGCAATGTAATTTTGAAACGCATCATGTAACGTTTTCTAAGCTAAACCATGTTAACCATTTTAAAGTATCGGATGGTACAGTTTTTATAATTACAATATGCATATTTTTCTCATTGGGCTCTAGACATTTTTTAAACTCACTTGACCTGTACTGTTTTATCATTTGGCGTTGCCTTCTCCACAGCATAACCTAAGTTTCTCACTAGTAATGTAAATATTTAAGCTTTGTCTATCATCTTCTATTATAAAAAACAAAAATATCTGTAAGTCCATTATATTATGTATTAACATTGACTGTTAACATATGTGGGTTCAGATAAACTTGATAATAGACCCCAAAACCGGTCATGTAAACTCAGTAAACTGCTAAAAAAGGCAACTGGAGCATCTTCTCATTAATTAAGAAGTACCTGTTAAGCAGTACATTTTATACAGTGAAGCATTACTTAGGTATCACAGAGTAGGAATTTGAACAAAATGTGACACAAGTAAACAATAACAAAAATAACAATACTAATAGAAATAGCTATCATTTCACATAGCACTTTAACACTGTGTTTGTTTTGTTGTTTTTCCTTGCAAAGCTATGAAATGTATAATAGTAACACCTTATCATAGTATGAAGGCTTTCACGACCGGATGACATATCTTCTGGTAAACCTTCCGGGATGTAAGGTCGTGGTCCATGAAACTCTTCAGCTCCTAACGTTTCGTCCAGAGCTGACAAAGATTATCTCTGCATATCACGTGTAACTCTGGCCACGCCCACTTTCTACGATATATAAGTCGCTCTCAGACGTCCGACCCGTCAGTCTGCAAGACTCACCGGAGGAGAAACACCCCTCTGAAGATGTCCAGCGCAGCTCTGGACGAAACGTTAGGAGCTGAAGAGTTTCATGGACCACGACCTTACATCCCGGAAGGTTTACCAGAAGTAACACCTTATGCTGTTTCTTAAATCAGTACCTCACACATTATAGACGAGAGCTGTCTCAATTTTTAAACCTAGTAAATGGGAAATTGTGGTACGGAAAATAGAAATCAAGCTTCGTTGAAACGGTTCCGTTCTCAGCTCATAGTGTGAGTAGTATTACATTATGAAATAATGTGTGTACGTTGCGTGCAGTTACGCAGTTATTGACAATCGGATACCAATGAACCGTTTAGCACTATCCTTTTGCAGTATTAAATAAATTCGTCCAACCGTACCGATTTAGGTTTTCAGTGGATTCCCTAAGGCCGGCCGAAGTGGCCGTGCGGTTAAAGGCGCTGCAGTCTGGATCCGCAAGACCGCTACGGTCGCAGGTTCGAATCCTGCCTCGGGCATGGATGTTTGTGATGTCCTTAGGTTAGTTAGGTTTAACTAGTTCTAAGTTCTAGGGGACTAATGACCTCAGCAGTTGAGTCCCATAGTGCTCAGAGCCATTTGAACCATTTTGATTCCCTAAGTTACTTCAGCCAAATGTCAGGATGGTTCCTATTATAAGGCCAGCTGTCAGCTTTACATGATCACACAAAAAGTAAACACATAAATAACATAAACACAACTACCATTTGCACTCCATGATTAAATATTTACCACGTTAAACCAGCTAAGACGTACACCTGATAGCGGAAAATCACCGAAGCGAGCTTGTCATGTAAATTGTATAATAATAACTAAATAGTGCAGCATAAATATTGTACTTAAAATAAAACCTGTTGGGTACATTTATAGAATAGGTATTCGATGAAGATTGAACGCCACTTCTGTACCTTCACAGTATATCTTGCATAAGGAACATCAGATTATAGGTGATATTTTTCTTTAGCTCAATAAGTGACGGAAAAGGACATAAAATCATTAATGCCTGTACAACATGATTCAGTCACATTAATGCGACCACCGCCTACGTTCGATGTCAATGTGGTGTAACCACTCACGGACGGCAGGTGGCAGCACAGCAGTGGAGCGTGTGTCAAGCGTGTCGGAAGGGACGTGGTAAGCAGTGTTGTCATTTCGTAATGTGGAAACGGATCCATTTCTCTGACATCCAGGAGGGCATGATCACTGACTTTCGGGTGAGGGATGGAAGCATTTTCGGAAATGCTAGGTTTGTAAAATGTTCGTGTGCCCCCAAGGGTTAAAATATATCGTGCAGTGCAAAAATAGCGCTATCCAAAATCGGCGCTGAGACAAGTGTGGTGCAACATGGATCACAGAACGAAGGCTGCGAAGATGTGAATGGCGAATGGATGTGCAACTGTTCAGCATCTGACCACCCAGATGAGCCCAGGGGCTACCAACAGTGTCTTGTCAACGACCGTTGAGCTATCGTTGCTCCGTATGGGCCTCCGCAGCAAGTGACTAGTGATTGCTCTTCACCGGCGACCCTGCACGCCATTATCACAACTGTAAGTCCACTGAGTGGCGTCAGGTGACCATTTCAAATGAGTCGCTTTTCATGCTCCTTCAGACAAATGGCCGTAGGTGCTATAGTGTGGGGAAAGTTTTCGTGTCATTCCTTGGGTGATATCGCCATTCTGGAGGGCAAGATGGATCGACACAAGTATGCATCCATCCTTGAGGGTCATGTTCAGTCCTAAATGCAGTTTGTTTTTCCTCGGCACAATTGCCTCTATCAGCAGCACAATGCCAGGTGTCACACATCTCGCAGTACACGTGCGTGGTTCGAAGAGCACCAGGATTCGTACACCGTTCTTCCCTGGCTACCGAACTCCAAGGATTTAAATCCAATTGAGATTTTGTAGGACAACTCAGTCGGGTTGTTCGCACCAGCCGAGAAAACTAGCGCAGCTGGCCACTGCACTGGAGTCGGCATGGCTCCAGAACCCTGTCGGCACCTTTCAGAATTTCATTGACTCTCTTCCTGGACTCCTGCAGCGGTCTGCGCTGCGAAAGTTGATTATTATGGGTTCTCGATGGGAGGTCACATTAATGTGCCAAGGGTATGTAGATACCCTCTGTTTGGTGACTATTGGAGTATATACAGTCTATACCGACTGTTGAGAAACATACTACGTAAATCGAGTAGAACAGAAGTGATATCTGGCGTTCCGCAAGGCAGTGTCATAGGCCCTCTGTTGTTTCTGATTTATATAAATGATCTAGGTGATAATATAAGCAGCCCCCTTAGACTGTTTGCAGATGACGCTGTAATTTACCGTCTAGTAAAATCATCAGACGATCAATTCCAATTACAAAATGATCTAGAGAGAATTTCTGTATGGTGCGAAAAGTGGCAATTAGCACTGAACAAAGGAAAGTGCGAGGTCATCCGTATGGGTACTAAAAGAAATCCTATAAATTTTGGGTATATGATAAATCGCACAAATCTAAGGGCTGTCAATTCGACTAAATACCTAGGAATTACAATTACGAGCAACTTAAAATGGAAAGACCACATAGATAATATTGTGGGAAGGCGAAACAAAGACTGCGCTTTGTAGGCAGAACACTTATAAGGGCCGGTCGGTGTGGCCGAGCGGTTCTAGCCGCTTCAGTCTCGTACCACGCTGCTGCTACGGTCGCAGGTTCGAATCCTGCCTCGAGCATCGATGTGTGTGATGTCCTTAGGTTAGTTAGGTTCAAGTAGTTCTAAGTTCTAGGGGACTGATGATCTCAGATGTTAAGTCCCATGGTGCTCAGAGCCATTTGAACCATTTTCGAACATTTATAAGATGCGACAAACCCACTAAAGAGACGGCCTACATTACATTTGTCCGTCCTCTGCTCGAATATTGCTGCGCGGTATGGAATCCTTACCAGGTAGGACTGACGGGGGACACCGAAAAGTGCAAAGAAGGGCAGCGCGTTTCGTGTTATCGCGCAATAGGGGTGAGAGTGTCACTGACATGATACGCGAGTTGGGGTGGCAGTCGCTGAAACGAAGGCGGTTTTCTTTGCGGCAGGATCTATTCACGAAATTTTAATCGCCAACTTTCTCTTCCGAATGCGAAAATATTTTGTTGACACCCACCTACATAGCGAGAAATGATCATCATAATAAAATAAGAGAAATCGGAGCTCGAACGGAAAGATTTGGGCGTTCCTTTTTCCCACGCGCCGTTTGAGAGTGGAATGGTAGAGAAGCAGTATGAAAATGGTTCGATGAACCCTATGCCAGGCACTTAAGTGTGAATTGCAGAGTAACCATGTAGATATAGATGTAGAATCGTTTTTTGCCATCAGGAATCTACAAAAGTTAACTGCGAAGAATACTCAAAATTTTATATTGGACAAACAGGAAGAAAAGTTAGTACACGATTTAAAGAAAGACAATAAGCGACAATAATCCATACACATTTGTTGCACACTTAAAATACACGAACCACAAAATACCTAATATGGATGCATCACTTCAAATACTACATAATTTACAGAAAGGAAAAGTCATGGATGTAATGGAAGAAACGGAAATCTACATACATCTATAAGATCAGTCAGACAGAGTTTTAAATGAGCAAAAAGACCTGCGAAACGGGAAATTCCTACATAACTTTCTACCAGTTACAGAAGGGTAGAATGTAAAATTATCGCTGCACTCATTAATAAATATGACTATAATGCAAAACATCACGCAACCATAAAACAGTTTTTGCTAGGCTCTCGTGGTTCTCAGTAATATTTCATGACAATACTGTGATAAATGTGATAAATATGATCTTTGTACCCACTACTCAAAAATGACGTGTTCCTACAGTAACAGAACAAATATATACAAGTTATTTTAAAGAAATTACATACATATTTACACCAATGATGAACAATAATTAAATGCAACTGAGAACAAATGCATATGCGGGTTAGGTAGCAAATTTCTGTAAAATAATTGTAATCTTCCTTGTGTTAAGTACGTTATATATAAGAGCTTTGCAATAACTGCACGAAAGTAACGTGCTCCTAAAATAGCGTGAACACCTCGAACTAATCTATGAGCATAACATTATGGCATAGGAGCAACGACATATATGACATAATCTGTCACTAAAAAAATCATCCATAAAGTAAGCTATAATGCGCCTAGTATATTTACAGATATGACTTGTTCTTATATCAAAATTAGAAGTGTCACTAATGTATCCAATGAATGAAACTTCCGTTTTAGATACTTGAAAATGGCCTAAGGCCGAAATTGTAAAATCGTACAGGAAATAAAGAGAATGGCAGCTGAAGCCTTCAAGAAATCATTCAAAAAAGTATATATACAAGGTGTTTCGGATGATGTGTTTCTCTGTAACTAACGAAATAATAGGCGAACTATGTTTTTTAAATAGAACATTTTTTATTTAAACTAAATGTGTATAAATCAATTCAAATAATATTTATGAAGATGTGAGTTACGCAGCTCTAAACGTTCAAATTTTTAGGGTGAATACAACTTACTATACGTAATTGGTTCTGTTCAGATGGATATTCTGTGGAAGGAACCTTCTTTCAAGGGGGTGTTCAAACGGTTGACCATTTATTTGAGTGCGCAATTCAGTAGTCCTTCTAAACGAACCGCGGACGGGTTACAGAGTGACGAGCTTATTCATTGCGCTGTTTAAAGCCATCCGGGATTATTGGTTATGATCCCATAGATATCCTCACAAAAAATATCTACTTACTGGTATTAAGACAGGTCTACGTGCAGTCAGTTCCTGAGGATCTCTCGGGAAATCTGTTGACCAGTTCCTGCTCAACATCAAGCTATATCCACGTACCTCTAATCTCTAGACTGAAACTTTCGAGCAGAGCATGTAAACCGTCTACCATAAAAGCTCGATATTTTTCGCCTGTCAGAGTTCCTGCGAAGTAGCGTGGGCGAATGATTTTATCTCCGAGGATTCCACACCACACATTAATGGATCAGAATCTTAGACGATCGACATGATGCACAGACATGGGTTTCTCAAGGGCCAGTGATCCATATTATGGCAGTTCATTGCAACGTAAATTGCGAATGTGTATGGATCAGAGAACATAAAACATTGTGATGTATTCGAAGTGAATTATTCACAGCCCATTCGCGGAAAATAGCTTTTCGACTCAAATAGTTCTCATGCAGCTCCTGTGTCAGTGAAACTCGTGACCATGTATTATTCGCCACACAGATGTTTGGCTGATACCAGTGGCTGAAGCAGCTTCTCGTAAGCTAACATGAGGATCGTGTTGTACTGTATCTAAACCAAACACCCACATATTCCAAATTCTTGATAGTTACCGTCTCTTACTGTCGTATCTTATCATCTTCTGGAACTCATTGTTTCTCGAAGTCGTTGTTCAGCATATAAAACCGTGAACGCTGATGGAGCTCTTCGACCGGGATACCGCATGGCTGCTTCATTGCCATCGTGTCGGCATTTGATCACCCGCAATATGCCAACGTTTCGCTGGAATTGCGTGCAGCGTCAAGATTTATACCAAACCGAACCTCGTTAGTTCGTGTACTCCCAGTGGTATAAGGTAGTATAAGAAAGCATTCTACAATTTCACCGAACATGATTTCAATCAGCGCATCGAGGAAGCTTGCCGCACTTACACACCAGCAACATATCGTACGCGGATCGCCTAGGAGGCGCACTGACGTGTGTATTCAGGAAAATCGGCACTTGTTTCAGCTTACTCACAAGGCAGATTTCCCAGGTGTAAATAGAATAGATTGATGAAACTTGGGTATGTAAAGTGATCAAAACAATGCGATACAAATTTTTCCGTTTTTTTTAAATTTCACTTTTAAAACACACTCTGAAAGGTAATTTTGCATGTGAGGCTTAGAGGTAACAAAAGTTTTCACTTTTCAAACTTAATTAATGATGTTGGGGCATTTTGTGAAATTTCAAGGTTGACTAGTTATACAGTTTGTAAGAACATTGACTACATTTTTACTTTTATATGAAATACATTTTTATACACTGAAGAGCCAAAGAAACTGGTACACCTGCCTAGTTTCGTATACAGCCCCCGCGAGCACACAGAAGTGGCATGGACTTGACTAATGTCTGAAATAGTGCTGGAGGGACCTGACACTATGAATACTGCAGGGCTTTCCGTAAATCTGTAAGAGTACTAGATGATAGAGATCTCTTCTGAACTTTGCAAGGCATCCCAGATATGCTGAATAATGCTCATGTCTGGGGAGTTAGGTGGGCAGCGGAAGTGTTTAAGGCTCAGAAGAGTGTTAGTGGAGCCAGCTTGTAACAATTCTGGATGTATGAGGAGTCGCATTGTCCTGCTGGAATTGTCCAAGTCCGTCGGAATGTAGAATGGACATGAATAGATTCAGGTGATCAGACAGGATGCTTACGTACATGTCACCTGACAGAGTCGTATCTAGACGTATCAGGGGTCCCATATCACTCCAACTCCACACGCCCCCACCATTACAGAGCCTCCGCCAGCTTCAACAGCCTCCTGATGGCATGAAGGGTCCATGGATTCATGAGGTTGTCTCCTTACCCGTACACGTCCATCAGCTCGAAACAATTTGAAACGAGGCTCATCCAACTAGGCAACAAGTTTCCAGTCATCGACAGTCCATTGTCGGTGTTGACGGGCCTAGGCAAGGCTACAAATTTGTGTCGTGCAGTCATCAAGGGTAGATATGTCTCCGAAAGCCCATATTGATGATGTTTCGTTGAATGGTTCGAGCGCTGACCCTTGTTGATGACGCAGCATTGAAATATACAGCAATTTGCGGAAGGATTGCAGTTCTGTCACGTTGAAACGACTCTCTTCAGTCGTCGATGGTCCCGTTCCGGCAAGATCTTTTTCCGGCAGCAGCGATGTCGGAGATTTGATGTTTTACCGGATTCCTGATATTCACGGTACACTCGTGAGTTGAACGTACGGGAAAATCCCCACTTCTTCGCTGCCTCGGAGATACTGTGTCCCTTCTTTCATGCGCCGACTATAACACCATGTTCAAACTCACCTAAATCTTGATAAGCTGCCATAGTAGCAGCAGTAACCGATCTGACAACTGCTACACACATTTGTTGTCTTATATAGGTGCTGTAGAGCGTAGCGCTGTATTCTGCCTGTTTACATATCTCTGTATTTGAATACGCACGCTCATACTAGTTTCTTTGGCGCTGCAGTGTATATCATAGTTGGAAGACATACCCTCTAAATCTTCCAAATTACTTTTATCGGTATATTTTACTTTTCAAAAGTGAACAGGGGGAAAAACGAAAAAAATATATATTGCAATTATTTTGACTCCGTAAGAGAATTACATTTTGTATATGAATATGAACTAATGAAAAACATAATATATGAATATGAACTAAACATAAACGAAGCCAAGACAGAGAACCTCGTAATGTCGCGTGGTCGAAGTCAGACCGCTGGTCATCTACAATCACTGCAGGTGGGAGACCAGTCCTACAAGAGAGTACATGAATTTAAATACCTGGGGGCACTTTTCATGTGAAGCAGAGATCAATGCCAGAATACAAGCAGGAAACCGATCATACCACGGCCTAGAGCAACTGCTTCGGTCCAGATATCTCTCCAGACAATTCAAGATTCGACTATACACAACCATCATCCAGCCTGTTGTTCTATACGGCTGTGAGACATGGAGTATCCGGAAACAACACTTCCGTAAGCTGTTCGGTTTTTGAGAGAAAAGTGCTTCGGACGATCTTCGGTCCGTTTGTGGATGCAGACATAGGGGAATGGAGGATCAGACACAACCAAGAACTTGAGGAACTATACCAGCAGCCCAACACAGCAGCAACCGTCAAAGCCAAACGAATGCAGTGGGCCAGCCATGTGGCCCAGATGGAAGATTACAGGTGGCCTCGGAAGCTACTGTATTTTACACCTACAGGAAAGAGACCCCCAGGGAGACCCACGAAGTGTTGGAGGGATGGCCTTCATGAAGATTTAAACCAAGCGTCAATAGACGTGGTCGGATGGCGGATAGCAGCAATGGACAGAATATAATGGAGGAGTAAACTTTCGGCAGCGTGCGATCCATTGGGCCTGATCACGTAGAAGAAGGTTATTTGGCCCCCTTCACGTAGCCGCTAAGTTTAACCAGGACTGTTTGTTTACACCTGTAAATGTTCATTTGTCAGTTGAATTAACATTCTGCTACTGAAACTTCCATCTGAGCACAACCAATTGCATACGGTATGATGAATCCATTCCTAAAACTCTGAACGTTTGTAACTTCCTAACAAAAATTCATAGAAATCTGGTTTAAACGGATTTCTACACACTTGGCTTAAGTACTTTCTGTTCATTCTTAGAGAAAAATAATATCATATTTCAAAATGTATTACTCATTGCTGTGGCACTCTGAGAAATAAATAACTACACTATGTTCACAACGCATAAAGACCAACGTTTGTTACGTTTACCTGTCTAAATAGATACTAGTTTCGCTTATTGTTACGGATGTAACAGAGGAAAGCGTCTTGTATTAAACAAAGTATATGTAGACGTATATGTAGTGAGAGGAAAACAAAGGTATGAAACGTGCTTGCACCAGGAAATGAACTGACTGATTCGCTCACCTGTGCATTCTCATAATTTTTATGGCTTCAGATTAAAATTCATTCCATCTTGTTTGACTGGGAAGTCATCTCTAGGGTTTAACTGTTACCTGAGAAACGGTTATCATCGTCCATTACGAACGACATCACCCCCTAGAACACAGTCAGATCTGCTCATTGTTGACCACTGCATAGGTGTCCGGTGGGACCTGCGCGCTAATTAATTAACGGGACTGCCGCGTATTGTTCGCCGCCGGTCACTTCCCTAGCCGCCACAGATGGCGTTGCCGTCCTCTAATGAGACACCGTGAGTGCGTACGGGTCGTCGGCCTTCAGAGACAATGGACTCTGCACCAGACGTCAGAGGTCGCTGCAGGCCGCCTGGATTTGGGTGGTAATCCACGTAGCTACGAACCGCAATCCCTCTGTGTGCCACTGGCTGACGTGTGTACGGTACAGGAGTGGCAAGAGGTCACCAGTTCTGGTTTCAGCACATTATGAAACACTGTCAATTAGTGTAATGTGTTATGTCTCCAGGTAAAGTTACCATCCGGTAGAGTCTCACGTTCTGCATATAACTTTAACTCCCGAAGCAAACAGAGAGGTGCTACAAGTTTAACGCGTGGAACTGTCTACCTTTCTGTGGTACCGTAGCTCTCAAACGAAAGGTCAGATTTAAATGCAGTTCTTTATTTGAAAGCTAGTTTAATCTGGATAGTTCTTAGCTTCATTCCATGAAAGTCTGTTCAGCTGGTTAAATTTCATCAGCTAAATTAAGTAAAAATGTTTACCGCCAGCGTGCTTTCTTTATATGCGCTACGTAATACATAAGAGCTACATCATATTACATAGTAGCAGATTTTAGAGCTCGAAATTTTATAAATAAAAGTATGGGATAATATATGTTTTATGGTTGACCAACAATGATTTTTGTCTTTTGAAATCACCCATTTCACCACATACAAAGCAAAAAAGAGGGATTATGACTCAAGTGTAAAAGATAAACGTAAGGTCCCGCACAATTTTCTGTAGTTCTTTTTGAGATCTAAAATTCAATAATAGGCAACCAGTGCTGTGCAATCTCAATAAAGTCATGAGATGTTCAACTGACTCTTTTATTAGAACATGTTACGCGTTTCGGGATTACACCCATCTTCAGACATCATAAACTTCAACACCTTCCTAACCAACCAGGCGTACAGCGTTGACAACTCAAAGAAAGTGTCCAATAACATATGACTATAACTGCGACACAAGCAGTCTTGAAGCTCCAGTCTTCTTGTGTCGCAGTTATAGTCGTATGTTATTGGACACTTTCTTTGAGTTCTCAACGTTGTACTCCTGGTTGGTTAGGAAGGAGTTGAAGTTTGTGATGTCTGAAGATGGGTGTAATTCCGAAACGCGTAACATGTTCTAGTAAAAGAGTCAATTGAACATCTCATGACTTTAGTGCGATTGAACAGCATTGGTTGCCAATTATTAACATAAAAATGATCGCAGGCCTCAGACGGGATTTTATGTCCTGTATATCATCTACAATTCAGTACTAAATCAAATAATTTTGGTCTAGTAATTGAGGCAGCCTATTGCAGAGTTGTACCTGGAAATGATGAAAATATGCTGTTCTAGAAAGGATAGTTGCTGTTAATTTCTAATTTTTTTATTTACTTAGCGGTCCCCCAATACGCACGAGACGATGTTGGGGTCAAAATATTACGACTTGCATTGAAGGGGCAATACACATTAATGTTTTACATTTTGGAGTTCTTTTTTAAATTTAAGTTTTTCATCGATGTAAAAGTTCCATGTGCCAAAAATCATGGATGAATTGTGCTCTAAGTACACCTCCATCTACATGGATACTCTGCAAATCCCATTTATGTGCCTGGCAGAGGGTTCATCGAACCACCTTCACAATTCTCTATTATTCCAATCTCGTATACCACACGGAAAGAATGAACACCTATATCATTCCGTACGAGCTCTGATTTCTCTTATTTTATCGTGGTTATCGTTCCTCCCTACGTAGGTCGGTGTCAAAAAAATATTTTCGCATTCGGAGGAGAAAGTTGGTGATTGGGATTTCGTGAGAAGATTCCGTCGCAACGAAAAACGCCTTTCTTTTAATGATGTCCACCCTAAATCCTGTATCATTTCTGTGACACTCTCTCCCATATTTCGCGATAATACAAAACGTGTTTTCTTTCTTTGAACGTTTTCGAGGTACTCCGTCAGTCCTATCTGGTAAGGATCCCACATCGCGCAGCAGTATGCTAAAAGTGGACGGGCAAGCGTAGTATAGGCCGTCTCCTTAGTAGGTATGTTACATTTTCTAAGTGCCCTACCAATAAAAAGTAGTCTTTGGTTAGCCTTCCCCACAACATTTTCTATGTGTTCCTTCCAATTTAAGTTGTTCGTAATTGTAATACCGAGGTATTTAATTGAATTTTCGGCTTTTAGATTAGACTGATTTATCGTGTACCCGAAATTTAACGAGTTCCTTTAAGCGCTCATGTGGATGACCTCACACTTTTCTTTATTTAGGGTCAACTGCCAAGTTTCACACCATTCAGATATCTTTTCTAAATCGTTTTGAAGTTTGTTTTCTATCTTCTAATGACTTTATTAGTCGATTAGCGACAGCGTCATCTGCAAACAACCGAAGGCGGCTGCTCAGATTGTCTCCCAAATCGTTCATATAGATAAGGAACAGCAAATGGCTTATAACACTACCTTGGGGAGCGCCATATATCACTTCTGTTTTACTCGATGACTTTCCGTCAATTACTACGAACTGTGACCTTTCTGACAGGAAATCACAAGTCCAGTCACACAGCTGAGACATTATACCATAAGAACGCAATTTCACTGCAAGTCGCTTTTGTGGTACAGTGTCCAAGGCCATCCGGAAATCCATAAATACGGAATCGTTCTGAAATCCCTTGTCAATAGCACTCAACCCTTCATGTGAATAAAGAACTAGTCGTGTTTCACAGGAACGACGTTTTCTAAACCCATGTTGACTATGTGTCAATAGACCTTTTTCTTCGAGGTAATTCATTATTTTGACGTTGTGTATCCCACATTTCTCACGTGTTTACGCATGTATTGATTGTTCTTTGCAGTGGTGGTGGCGGTCTTCAGTCTGAAGCCTCATCTGATGCAACTTCCCATGCTGGTCTATCCTGTGCAGACCTCTTCGTTTTTGCACGGCGAACCTGCTAATTGCAGGTCTTTCTCCACAGTTTGTACCCGCCCCGCCCTCCCCTCACACATTCACCACCATTATCTGACTGACGCTTCTTTGATGGCTAAATATGTGGCCTACCAACCGATCACTTCTTTAAGTTAAGCTATGCCATAAATTTCAGCTCTCCCGAATTCGATTCAGTGTCTCCTCATTATTGACTGAAGAAGACTGACTGAAACATGTATGTTGAAGATAACATGGGTAGATCGGATACTGTCGATCGATCCTCAATCACTCGTCTGTAGCACCGTATTTCATCTATGGGGTATGAACTGCTTATCACCCGCGATTCAATTCTGTACAGAGCTACACTTCAGAAAAGACTTTCAAAAACTTAAACTTATAGTGTTCTTCTTCTTCTTAGTGGATGGATCACTTAGGACCACGCTTAATCAACATTTGTTGGCCTTCCTTTTCGCCCAGTATTCCTTCATACGCAACGAATGGGCTAGTTTTCGTTGCGTAGACCACGTATGTCGGTTAGTTTTCTCTCTCCTTCCTCAAAACCCCGTGTGTTTGTGATTTTTCTGATTTCATTTCTGTCATGTAGATTTTGAAACTTTAATTCTCTCAGGTATTTCTCCGTCTGTTTGTACCAGTTCGGTCTTGTAGTTTTGTTCTTTAAAAATGTATGGATTTTGTGCGTTAACCTGTTTGAGTCAATTCTTTCTAAATGCTACATGAATTGGATTCTTCTCATTCGCATTGTATCTGTTATTTTGGAGATGTTTTTTATATATTTCTGCATTGGGTTTTGGATAATGCACACCATCTTTAATTCTTGGTCCTAGGATTTCCCTCATTATCTTACATTCTTTCACTTCTAATCCCCCTTTTAGTGTTCTGTGATGAAGATTCAGTGTCTGAAATGCATAGAGAGTTTCGGATTTAATTACTGTTGTGTAGCGTCGTATTTTGAAGTTCCACGAGAGACTCTTTTTGTTGTAAAGGTTTTTTGTTAACTGATATGCCGTCTCCATTTTCTGGACTCTTGCTCTGACAGATTTGTTTTCATTACAACTTTCTGCAATCCATTCGCCTAAATATTTAAATTCTTTTACTCGAGAGATGTAGTTATTACCAATTTTGAGATCAGAAGGTGCATATCTAATGTCAGTCATAAGCTTATATTCGTTTTTAACAAATTTATCTTTTTCGAAAACGCTTTTCTTGCTGTAGCCAGTCTGCATGTGATGTCACGTCTATTTCAGCCAGAGTCACTTCCGTTAGGAGCTATGGCGGTTCAATCCGCGGTCTACTACTTGTGGACCACTACGTATTTATTTCCAAAAATTATTTCCTCACCTCAGTCAGTTTAGCAGTTTAGTATCATCTATCACCTTCGTACCTTTCACACTAAAGGTCTCAAACTCCCGGGCTATTTTCTAAAATATTCTGAATAAATGTGCCGAAAGAGGTGGCGTAATGGTTAACACTACAGACCTACAGTCGGGAAAACATCGGTTCACATTATGTCTGGCCACCCAAATTTAGGTTTACGCTAAACGTAAACGTCAGGACGGTTCCACAGACAGAGAAAAGTGGCCCATGTCCTTTACCACCCTTCCCCAATCAGTTGCCGGCCGGAGTGGCAGAGCGGTTTTAGGCGCTGCAGTCTGGAACCGCATGACCGCTACGGTCGCAGGTTCGAATCCTCCCTCGGGCATGGATGTGCGTGATGTCCTTAGGTTAGTTATGTTTAAGTAGTTCTAAGTTCTAGGGGACTGATGACCTCAGAAGTTAAGTCCCATAGAGCTCAGAGCCATTTTGAACCCAATCAGTTCTTCTTCGTAGCCTTAATAGGACGGACGAAGAATTTTAAATTTTCGCACTTCATACACACGAGTATGCTCTTACCAAGCCGCAGGGATGCAAGAGGGACAGATACAGAAATATGGTGTCCTGGGTGACATGGCGGAAGTTCCTCCGAGATGACTACCGTCTAGAAGCGTCAGGACCCCATCTTGCGTCTAGGTCCCAGCAATCCTTCCGTTACAGTAACTGTACAGGTGGACTGCGATCACTGAAAATTTCTAGGTAATAAGGATGTTAGGGTTAAATGACGTTACAGAATGGCAAATCGCAAACTATGACGGTTGTGCTATTTAAAGAAAGAAAAACATAACACGTATGAAATTACATAAGAACACTCGACGAAAGATTAGCCACCCGCCGCCCACCTCCTACTTTGTAACACCGTCTCCAGTGCCAATAATCCGCTCAAATCTGCGAGAAAAAGAATCCACAAACTTCAGGTGCGGCATACACAGCTGAAGCTACTCATTAATGGCCAGCGGCCAAACTGTGGCGATGGTAATACTGGCAGTAATTCTGCACTGCTGTTTTCGGAACTAATAATAATAATAATAGTGGTAATGACATTAATTACAGTAATGATAATGGTAGATGTAAAAGAATTTTTAGCTGTAGAAAATATATGTTCTCTGATAAAGCGAATTCTGGGGAAAGGAAATTTAAGGAGACTATACCATCTAAGAATAGTGGGTATTGAGAAAGATCAGGTATGAAAGAAGCATGAAGAGGGGAAACGAGTGCTTTCAGGGACAGTGTTAGTCGTTGTTGTTGCTTAGTAGAGATGTCAATAACTGTCATCTGAAGCTGAAGATGTTATTCAGTTCTCTGTATTGCGGGTGGTTATTCCAGAATCGGGTTTCTGCTACTGAGAAGAACTTCGAAACAGTGGCTCAACGATGGGTGGGGACAGAAAGGTTTCTGCTCATATGGGAACGGGTTTTTCTGCCATGAGGTTCAGACAAGAGTGTTAAGGTCGAGGAGACATATCTGGGACAGTGTACGTAGTAGAGAAGACAGAACGTATGGAAATCTCTGCGCTTGTCTCCAAGCAGCTAGGACAGCTGTGCATATGATGGTGAAATACGATCAGAGTCTAACAACACAGATATAACGAACACAGGCATTACTGTCCAGTTACAGGCATCGTGAGCTTTCCTGAGAAATATCTTGCAGGATAACATCGTTGTAATCAATGACTGGAAATGTAGGCGCTTCTACATGTTTCCGTATCAAATCAAGGGGTAGAGCTTTTTATATTTTTGTAGGACATCGAGAGATGCTGATGCCTTCTTGCTCATTGCGGTTATGTCCTCAGTCCAACTTTTTTTCATGTATTATTACTTCTAGACTCTTTGCTGAGGAAGAGACATGATATTTACCTCATTTAAGACTAAAGGTGGTAAGAATTCGAGATATTTTGGGCTAATGAGACTAGAATGACCAACCAGTACCGCATACGTTTTCGACTGGTTGATCTTTAACCCTATATCCTGCGCCCATTTTCGTTGGTTGGTTGGTTTGTGGAGGAATGGGGCTATTTGGCTATTTGGTTAATAGTCCCATTCATTTTGGTTAAAGGTGGAAGAATCAGCAATGATCAACGGCATACAGATTCAGAAGGCAATGGAAACCACCGCGTTAAAGACGCCTAACTTGTATCTAAAGGACATGTGCCCTGTAACAGAAGAAGTGCCATGATGATCTCTCAATTGGCAAAAGATTCCATTTGGATCTCCGGAAGGAGACTGACAAGGAGGATGTGACCGTGAGAAAAAGATTGAATGAACAACTTAAGGATAACGTTCTACGAGTCGGAGCGTGGAATGTCAGAAGCTTGAATGTGGTAGGGAAGCTAGAAAATTCAAAAAAAGAAAACGCAAAGGCTAGTTCCAGATATAGTAGGGGTCAGTGAAGAGAAATGGAAAGATGATAACGGGAGTAGGATTCGTTGTGAATAGGAAAATAGGGAGAGAGTGTGTTACTGTGAATAGTTCAGTGATAGGATTGTTCTTATCAGAATCGACAGTCAACCAACGTGGAAACGATCGTTTAGATACACATCCCGACGTCGCAAGTTCAAGATGAAGCGACTGAGAAAGTATATAAGGATATTAAAAGGGTAATACGAGAAAAATTGTAATAGTTATGGTGGACGGGAATACAGTTACAGAGGTAGGAGTAGAAGAAAGGGTTACAAGAAAACCTGGGCTTGGCACAGGGAATTAGAGACAAGGAAAACTAATTAAGTTCTGTAATGAGTTTCAGCTAGTAATAATGAATACTCTGTTCAAGAATAACAAGAGAAGGAGGTGTACTAGGAGAAGGTACGGGGCTATTTCAGTTAGATTACTTCATGATCAGCCAGATATTCTGAAATTAGATACTGGATTGTAAGGCGTAACCAGGAGCAGATGTGGACTCGGATCACAACATAGTAGTGAATGGCGAGTAGGCTGAAGTTTAAGACATTAGACAGGAAGAATCAATACGCAAACAGTGGGATACGGAAGTAGTTGGTACTCTTGAAGTTCTCTAAGGTTATAGATACAGCAACAAGGAATAGCTCAGTGGGCAGTACAGTTGAAGAGGAATGGATGTCCCTAAAATGGGCAATCACAAAAGTTGGATAGAAATACATAGGTACAAAAAAAGGCAACTGTGAAGAAACCATGGGCAATAGAAGAAATACTTCAGTTGATCGGTGAAAGGAGAGAGTAAAAGAATGTTCTGGGAGATTCAAGAATATTAAGATACAAGTCGCTGAGGAACGAAATAAATAGGAAGTGCAGGGAAGCTAGGACGAAATGGCTGCATGAAAATTGTGAAGAAATCGAAGAAGAAATGATTGTCGGAAGGACTGACTCAGCATATAGGGAAGACAAAACAGTCTTCGATAAAATTAAAAGCAAGGGTGGTAACATTAAGAGTGTAACAGGAATTCCACTGTTAAACGCAGAGGAGAGAGCGGATAGGTGGAAAGAGTACATTGAAGGCCTCTATGGGGGGAATATTTGTGTGATGTGATAGAAGAATATTTGTCTGGTGTGACAGAAAAAGAAACAGGAGTCGATTTAGAAGAGACAGGGGTCCAGTATTAGAATCAGAATTTCAAAGAGCTTTGGAGGACTTAAAATCAAATAAAGCAGGAGGAATAGATAACATTCCATCAGGACTTCTAAAACCATTGGGATTAACACCTCATGCTTCCATGTTGGTGACCAGAATAATATACAGAAGAATGGAAAAGAGAATTGAGGTTGTGTTGGATGATGATCAGATTGGTTTTAGGAAAGATAAAGGCATCAGAGAGGCAATTCTGACTTTGCGGTTGATAAAGACAGCAAGACTAAAGAAAAATGAAGACATGTTGATAGGATCTGTCGACTTGGAAAAGAAGTTCGACAATGTAAAATGGTGCAACATGTTCGAAGTTGTAAGAAAGGTAGTGGCAAGCTATAGGGAGAGACGGTTAATATACAATATTTTTACAAGAGCCAAGAGGGGATAACAACGGTGGGCGACCAAGAAAGAAGTGCTCGGATTAAAAAGGGTGTAAGACAGAGATTTAGTCTTTCGCGCCTACTGTTCAGTCTGTACATCGAAGAAGCAATGATGGAAATAAAAGAAAGGTTCAGGAGTGGGAATAAATTGAAGGTGAAAGGAAATCTGTGATACGATTCGTTGATGACATTGCTATCGTCAGTGAAAGTGAAGTATAATTACTTGATCTAATGAATGGCACGAACAGTGTAATGAGTACAGAATATGAATTGAGAGTAAATCGAAGAAAGACGAAAGTAGTGAGAAGTAGCAGAAATGAGAATAGCGAGAAACTTAACATGGTCACGAAGTAGACGAAGTTAAAGAATTCTTCTACGTAGGCAGCAATATACCCAATGACGGACGGAGAAGTACATGAAAAGCAGATTAGCACCGGCGGAATGGGAATTCCTGGCCGAGAGAAGTGTACTGGTATCAAACATTGGCCTTAATTTTAGGAAGAAATTTCTGAGAATTTACGTTAGGAGCGCAGCATTGTATGGTGGCGAAACATGGACTGTGGGAAAACCGGAACAGAAGAGAACCGAAGTATTCGCGATGTGGCGTTACAGATGAATGTTAAAAATTAGGTGGCCTGATAAGATAAGGAATGAGGAAATTCTGTGCAGAATCGACGAGGGAAGAAATATGTTGAAAACACTGACAAGGATAAGCGACAGGATTGTAGGGCATGTCTTAAGACATTAGGGAAAGAACTCCGTGGTACTAGAGGGAACTGCAGAGGGCAAAGACTGTAGACGAACACAGGGATTGGGGTACATCCAGCAAATAGTTGAGGATTTACGTTGGAAGCGCTACTGTGGGCCGAAGAGGTCGGCACAGGAAAGAATTCGTGGCGGGACGCATCAAACTAGTCGGAAGATTGGTGACTCAAAAATAAATAAATAAATAAATAAAATAAATAAAAATAAATAAAGGCGCCTCTTGTGCATCCTTTACAACCTTCATATCATCTGTTATCATGGTATTTGTCGAGTTGTTTGTACTTAGGTAGTTTGTTAGCTTTAGGCCTTGGACAGTTCAGATAGGTCCATTAATTTTTCAAATGCAAGACCGTTCTTCAAACTATGAAAGTAGCAGAAGTTTCCACAGCATAATCATAATGCATATGTAGAAGAAGGTCAATATTTGGTTACAGACAGTGCTAAAATAAATATCGTGATTCACGTTCACGGTAAATTGAATGCGTGAACCCTGTTTTATTGCACTCAAGGACCTGAAGGCTCCAATATTCTGTCACATATTAAATCAAATAGTCAGGCTGTTGACAAGTTGACTTGTCTAGGTGCACAGTATGCATCAGCTGTTCTGTATGTCACAGAAGTCTAGGCTTTGGAAAGTGCTACATTTTCACTGACGTTTTTGATAGGAAGATGAAATTTTTTTCTGATGAAGATGGACCATTATGTCGCAAAATTAAGCGTAAATTTAGTTAGAAGACAAATTCGTGACTACTTCAGCTGTCCAGTGAAACCACTTTGTCAGATGGCAAGGTTTCGAAATTTCTCAGTAGGGTAAATAAGCCAGCTGTCGCGATTGGTGTGAGTTACGGTTCTCTGTACACTGTAGAAATCAGCTTGTATTACTATGATAGGTGTTGGCTTCGTGTATATCTTGGCTACGATAATGGTTCCACTGTATTGTTTATAACAACTTACCTTGAGTCCTGTTTTCTTACTCCTAGGCATTATTAGCTCTACTACTGCATTACTCGTATTTAATTTTATGTTGATTACTAGATAACTTGATGATAAGCGGTCCTGTCCTTCCTGCCATCGTTCTTCACTACTTCCCTCTATGTCTAACCTGAGCCTATCCATCATCATCATCATCATTTAAGACTGATTATGCCTTTCAGCGTTCAGTCTGGATCATAATCCCCCTTATAAAATTCCTCCATGATACCCTATTCAGTGCTAACATTGGTGCCTCTTCTGATATTAAGCCTATTACTTCAAAATCATTCTTAACCGAATCCAGGTACCTTCTCCTTGGTCTACCTCCACTCCTCCTACCCTCTACTGCTGAACGCATGAGTCTCTGGGGTAACCTTGCTTCTCCCATGCGTGTAACATGACCCCACCATCTAAGCCTGTTCGCACTGACTGCTACATCTATAGAGTTCATTCCCAGTTTTTCTTTGATTTCCTCATTGTGAACACCCTCTTGCCATTGTTCCCATGTACTAGTACCTGCAATTATCCTAGCTACTTTCATATCCGTAACCTCAACCTTATTGATAAGGTAACTTGAATCCACCCAGCTTTCGCTCCCATACAACAAAGTTGGTCGAAAGATTGAACGGTGCACAGATAACTTAGTATTGGTACTGACTTCCTTCTTGCAGAAGAGAGTAGATCGTAGCTGAGCGCTCACTGCATTAGCTTTGCTACACCTCGCTTCCAGTTCTTTCACTATGTTACCATCCTGTGAGAATATGCAAGTACTTGAAACCGTCCACCTGTTCTAACTTTGTTCCTCCTATTTGGCACTCAATCCGTTTATATCTCTTTCCCACTGACATTACTTTCGTTTTGGAGATGCTTATCTTCATACCATAGTCCTTACAATCTTCATACCATAGTCCTATAGTCCTTACATTTCTAATCTAGCTCTGAAATATTACTTTGCAAACATTCAATCGAATCTGCCATCGCAACTAAGTCATCCGCATATGCGAGACTGCTTATTTTGTGTTCACGTATTCTTAATCTCACCCAGCCAGTCTATTGTTTTCAACATATGATCCATAAATAAAATGAACAACGGTGGAGACAGGTTGCAGCCTTGTCTTACCCCTGAAACTACTCTGAACCATGAACTCAATTTACCGTCAACTCTAACTGCTGCCTGATTATCTATGTAAAGACCTTTAATTGCTTGCAAAAGTTTGCCTCCTATTCCATAATCTCGTAGAACAGACAATAACTTCCTCCCAGGAACCCGGTCATATGCCTTTTCTAGATCTATAAAGCCAAGGTACAATTCCCTGTTCCATTCGTAACACTTCTCCATTATTTGCCGTAAGCTAAAGATCTGGTCCTGACAACCTCTAAGAGGCCTAAACCCACACTGATTTTCACCAGATTTGTCCTCATCTAATACTCGCACGTTCCTTTCAACAATACCTGAGAAGATTTTACCCACAACGCTGATTAAAGAGATACCTCTGCAGTTGTTACAATCTTTTCTGTTTCTATGTTTAAAGATTGGTGTAATTACTGCTTTCGTCCAGTCGGATGGAACCTGTCCCAACTCCCACGCCATTTCAGTTGTCCTCTGTAGCCATTTAAGACCTGACATTCCACTGTATTTGATGAGTTCCGCCTTACTCGTAATTTCATCCACCCCAGCCGCTTTATTGCACTGCAATCTATTGACCATTTTCTCCACTTCCTCAAATGTGATCCTATTTCCATCATCATTCCTATCCCATTGTACATCGAAATCTGAAACATTACTGAATGTATTTTCACCTACATTGAGCAACTCTTCAAAATATTCTCTCCATCTGCCCAAGGCATCAACAGGATTCGCCAGCAGTTTTTCTGACTTGTCATTTCCTTCTTACCTCCCTTTCGAAGACTGCTAATTACACTCCAGAATGGTTTTCTAGCAGCTTGACCCAACGTCTCCAACCTTTTCCAAAATCTTCCCAAGGTTTCTTCTTGGATGCTGCAGTTATCTGTTTGGCTTTGTTTCTTTCTTCAACATAACTTTCTCTGTCTACCTGAGTTCTAGTATGTAGCCATTTTTGATACGCCTTCTTTTTTCTTTTACAGGCTGCTTTGGCTGTGTCATTCCACCAAGCTGTTTGCTTCATCCTACCTTTACACACTACTGTTCCAAGACATTCTTTAGCCACTTCTAGTACTGTGTCCCTGTACCTTGTCCATTCCTTTTCCAATGACTGTAATTGACTAGATTCAACTAACTGGTACCTTTCTCAGATCACTGTTATGTACTTGCGCCTGATTTCCTTATCCCGAAGTTTCTCCACTTTTATCCTCCTACATATGGACCTGACCTCCTGCACTTTCGGCCTCACAATACCAATTTCACTGCAGATCAAATAGTGATCAGTGCCATCAAAGAATCCCCTGAATACACGTGTGTCCCTCAAAGCCTTCCTGAATTCCTGATCTGTTATTATATAGTCAATGACAGATCTGGTTCCTCTGCCTTCCCAAGTATACCGGTGAATGTTCTTATGTTTAAAAAAGGAATTTGTGATTACTAATCCCGTACTGGCACCGAAATCCAAGAGTTGTTTCCCGTTCCTGTTGGCCTCCATATCCTCTCCAAATTTACCCATAACCTATTCATACCCTTCTGTTCGATTTCCAACCCTGGCATTAAAATCACCCATGAGCAGAACACTGCCCTTGTCCTTTACTCTAACAACTACATCACTCAGTGCGTCATAAAAACTATCCATCTTACCTTGATCTGTCCGTTCACAATGCGAATATACTGACACAGTTCTAATTTTCTTGCTAGACACTGTCAAATCTATCCACATCAGTCGTTCGTTTCCATACCTCATTGCGACTACGCTGGGTTCCATTTCTTTGCTGATGTAAAGCCCTACACCCCATTGTGCTATTCCTGCTTTGACTCCTGACAGGTAGACCTTGTATTCTCCCACTTCCTCTTCTCTCACACCCCTTACCCGAATGTCATTAACAGCTAAAACGTCCATTTCCATCTTACTTGCAGCCTCTGCCAGCTCTACCTTCTTCCCAGAGTAGCCCCCATTGATATTAATAGCTCCCCATCTCGTTACCATTCGTTTGCCGAGTCGTATCTTAGGAGTCCCTGGTTTGTCAATTAGAGGTGGGACTCCGTCACCTCCAAAGGTCCGAGGCATTTTGCTCTGACTGTTGCCAGCATCATATTTAAAGTACCAGGGAAGCAGGTTGCTAGCCTTACTTCCCCCGGGTCCCATTGAGTTTTACCCCTAACGGTTGAGGGACTAACCGGTGGATTTGGCAGTCTTTGCCGTCTGAGCACAAAGATGACCACGACTCAGAATATGTCCGAGATGCCCAGCCTTATTCCAAAGTAACTGGTATCCCGACTGTCAGGACCACTTACTTGGCCACTCATACGTTGCCCGTGGTTCATGAACTAGGACATGACAACAGGAAACCACACCATGAACCACGAGCCTATCCATTCCGCATTTTAAATTCTGTAACGCAGCTACGCTAATAATGGACTTAACACTTCACGCTGCGATTCGTAGAGTGCCAGTTTTGCCTCCTCATGACGACGGCACAGTGAGTAGCTCACGCCCCGGGATCTGAATGGGCGACTAGTAGTACCAGCACAACAAAGCCACTTCGGATAATGTTACGAGGTCAGATCAGTAAACCGCCCCTCTGTTATGGTTGCTCTTACGCACGGCTATACGTTTCGTTGAGGAACTTGACCCACTCCATCTCGTTTAGGTCTATGGTACGTATTTTTGTACATATTTTTATACACATCAATCCCATTTTTAGACTTAAATTTCGGAGAATGTAGCAGCATGAAAACTACGAGTGTCGGAAATGACTAGAAACACACGAATATTAGAGGTAATGTTTAACAATTTGCGAACGGTACAGTGACAGCCATGTTGTCGCTCTATCCTACGACCACTCGGGTGCGTTTTCGCTTTTCTGTCACGTGTATCTGCCACTATGCAGGTGCGACTGGTCCCTTCTGTGACTGAATGGTGCTGAAATCTGTCGCGAACATCTGGTTCTACATGCGTTTTCAAGAGGTACTAAAATGTAAACTTTCACGGCCGGAAATATCATGTCCATTATAATTATCCGGGCTGTTATGCCGTGGTCGGTTGATGAATTCTGTGGTGATTCCCAACGTTTCGTCTCCGACTGCGGGAGACATCTTCAAGGGGGTCCGTAGCTTGATGGAAGGTCCAAGGTGTGTTGGACCTTCCATCAAGCTACGGACCCCCTTGAAGATGTCTCCCGCAGTCAGAGACGAAACGTTGGGAATCACCACAGAATTCATCAACCGACCACGGCATAACAGCCCGGATAATTATAATGGACATGTTTTCAA
This sequence comes from Schistocerca americana, assembly GCF_021461395.2. NCBI lineage: Eukaryota > Metazoa > Arthropoda > Insecta > Orthoptera > Acrididae > Schistocerca > Schistocerca americana. The sequence goes on from NC_060122.1 coordinate 182,998,396, forward strand.
GAGGTGTTATACATTTGATCTATGGGAACTAAATTCGATACTTGCACTTGTGTTTTCGTGTTTGGTGACAATGTCACCTTCGAAAGGTTTGAGTGACGATCAAATTACAGAAATACTGCTAAACGAAGACCCAGTTGCGAATCTGGTAATTATTTCGAAGACTACAATTAATGCAAGGTATTACCAAGAGAAAGTTAAGATCCTTCGAGTGACGCAGAAATTATTCACGAACCGGGCCTTTCACAGACGAGAAAGAAGGAAGATGTCGGAAATAGTGAGTACAGATAGTCGACTTGTTTACACCTCAAAATTACCCTTTTTCTAACGATAATTTTGAAGTTATTCCTCATTGTGGACGAAGTGAGGAACCTAGCGAAAATGAATGTTTTGAACTTATAAGGGACAGGAAATTGATGGGATATGTTTTCAGTAAAATTAATGGTTTCTACAAAGTAATGAATGAACGATGTCAAGGATCTGCCAGGGAAATACAGTGGACAGATACAACTGCAGACGAAATGTGTAAGTTTTTACCAGTCAACAAGAAAATGGTTCACTTTGAAAAGAATAGAATGGAGGACTCTTGGTCTACATACCCACTGACTGAAACACCTTTCTTTTCGAAACGAATACCTAGGTACAGTTTTTTTAGAATGTTACGTTTTAGTGACTCAGGCATTCTGGGAGGCGTTGAGAAGGCAAATAGGCTTCATGAAATAACGTATCTTGTGAATTTTTTGACAGGGAAATTCAAGTAAATTCTAAATTAATTCAGAAATTTGTTCATTGACGAGTCTCTAATTCCGTGGAAAAGTATTATTTTTAAACAGGCATAGATTTGAAAAAAAAAAAAAATACATCGTGCGACGTTGAAACTAGATTTATTTTAGATATTGTAGTGTACACAGGAAGAGAAACAAAAATTGTAGATACATGTTGCATTGGTGTTTCTAGCGCTGTTGCAAATATCCTGTTGGAACCTTACCTTAACAAAAATTTTTACACTTCCATGTAATACTTACCAAGTAATTTAATGCAATGAAAATTACAATAGCAATCTAATAGCTTGTTTTATTTCAAAGACCTGTGTGATTCAGCTATCCAAAAATAACTCAGTCCAGAGAAGCAGGCGAGTGTATAAAAACTTAGTCTCCAAAGGATTAACACAGGATTCTTTAAAGTTACTTGCCTGAGGGCTAGCTCACGATCAGAACGGCTACGGGAAACATTGCAGCTAGCTTAAAGTACCCACTCGCTGGCTGATTACGTCTGCTGCCAAGAATTTGCCCGATACGGTTCGCATGTGCTCACATAGAACCGCCAAACCACAGAATCTGACTAAGGGAGAAGAAAAAGAAATCGTAACACAAAATATTAACGTAGACGGAAATGACTGAAATTTCACCGTTCCCTACGTTTACATGCTCGCATAGCTGTATTTTCCCGACCTGGGTCCACAGTCGTAGTGCTAAGTGAAACACTGATAACGGCGAGTGCACAGGTAGATTTTATATCTTGTAAATAATGACTTCAGAATTTTGAGAGTTGATGATATTATAGCTCCAAATTCAACTGCATCAGACACTTACTTCTCTGAGTTACGGACGAATCCTTATCAGATGATGCATTTATATGAATTCCAAAGGAATTTACTAAGTCCTGATATCTACAAATAATTATTTTAGTACTGAAACGCTATATAGGGTGTTTTGTTTTAACTGGGGTCAATTAAATATCTTGGAAACAACGCATCATATAAAAAAATGTTGTAGGATTAAAGATAGTGTATTAGTTTGTTGCATAATTTCGTAGCGTTTTCCCATAAGTTTAATAATCACAACAGGTACATACAACATAGGCGTTAGTCAACAGTAACATACATATTCTCCTTCACTATTCACAGCAGTCTGCCAACGCTGAGGTAACTTATCGACACCGCGATTGCAGAAATCACGTGGTTTCGAGGTGCAGAACTATTCGAGACATGTTCGGTGCGCATTTTCGTATGAAAAGGAAGTTCCTTGAAAGTTGTTCGATAGAGAGCGGAAAAGGTAAAAATCTGAAGGCGCAAGATCCGGTAAATAAGGTGGGTGCGGAATGACTTCCCAACCCAGCTACCGCGTAGCTTTTTCTTTGTCGGTCTAGCAGAATGCGAGCGGGCGTTATCATGGAGTAGTATCACATCACGATTTTTCCTGGTCGTTCGATTTCGTCTGCAAAACGTTTCAGTTGACAGTAAATGTCAGCGGTGATCGTTACACCTCGGGGAAGCAATTCGTAACACCACACCGTCGCTGTTCCACCAGTTGCATAACATTATCTTTGGTGGATGCGCGCAAGTGTTTGTACGCGGAGTTTGTTGCTCTGTTTGGGCTCAACCTTTCCTTTCTTTTTCTTACGTTAGCGTAATGACACCATTTCTCGTCATCAGTAACAGTACAGAATTGGAATGGTCGGTGTTTTTCACGAACCAACTGATGACGAGAACACAGAGGGGCACATAAAGCCAACAATCGATTTTACTAATTTTTGCTTAGAGCATGTGTACCCATACAGCCGATTTTTGCATCTTCCCCATTGCATGCAAATGTTGCATGATCGTGGAATGATCAAAGTTCAACACATCTGCCAGTTCTCGAGAACACTGACGTGGATGACTGTGAATTAATGCCTTTAAACGATCTCTATCAATCCCAGAAGGTCTTCCTCAAAGTAGAGAGTCACAATTGTCAAAACAATCCTCCTTAAAATGAGAAAACCACTTTTTTGTTATACTCTGTCCAATACCATTATCCGCATTCCAATGGCATTATCACTATCCACGGCCCAAATGTTGCTGGCTGCCTCTGCTGCTGTGACCCTATTATTAGAATGTATTGAAATCAGATAGAAGACTCATGTCGGACTGTTACAGTGTCTCAACTTGGTCCTCCATTTTCTAGCGTCCACAGCTTCATTCACAGTGTCCAGACGACAGAATTTCTTACAACATATGAACTGACCAAATATCCCTCCGTTTCCGCATCCGGTGACATCTGAGGGCTGAGGATAACACGGCGGCCGGTCGGTAACTGGGGCCTTCAAGGCCTGTTGAGACGGTGTTTGCTTGTTTGTTTTTTAAAATCAAATGGCAACAGCGAACTACGAATAAGAAAGGACAATCGATAAATAAATCCATGGCGGTCTTAATACCAACATGCAAAACAAAAATGCTACAGACTTATGCACCAACCGTGTAAGAAAGGGGATATCTGACTGTGTTACAACTGGCCACCTCCTAACCACCTTTCCTGCGTGGCTGGCTTCAATTTTGTATTTTGAAATTGGAACCCTCTCACCATTTAAACTACATATTTGGATTCCATGCAAAAAATACTTCCCTTTTACTCAAACCATTGTTACCCATTCGTGGTAGATGGCGCTGTAATCTACAAAATTCAAGAGTGCTTGTTTCTGCAGTTAACCCTTTCACGCCCACTGACTACAATCGTGTACATTAACGTTTACTCTATCTTAGTTGTAACAGAAATAGTTTTCTCCAGTGGAAACCTCGTGTACACATTTGTGAATGTTCAACCTTCTCATCATGCACAAGTGCTGCTAACTGTTGGGCATCACTATAAAAATATGGACAGGTCAATGTAGCAATGCGCGGCAGCTTGTGACCGCCAGAATACACGGAAGCTGTTCGTTAGTTATATTTCACAATGCAATTTAATATTATTATTGCTATTTTGCATGGTAATCAATGAATGATCAGTTTATTTATTTCAACAGTGAATGTTTAAAAATAGCCGCGCGGGATTAGCCGAGCGGTCGTGGACTGTGCTGCTGCAGTTGTGGACTGTGCTGCTGGTCCCGGGGGAGGTTCGAGTATTCCCTCGGGCATGGGTGTGTGTGTTTGTCCTTAGGATAATTTAGATTAAGTAGTGTGTAAGCTTAGGGACTGATGACCTTAGCAGTTAAGTCCCATAAGATGCCACACACATTTTGTTTCAAAATAAGTTATTTTCGTCACAAAAGGAAGCCAGTTGTAAAAAGGTACATTTTGAAAACGGGTACATGTTTTTGTACAAATCTTGTAACTAAAATTGTTACAAAATCACCTACGAGCATTACAATGTAAAGAAAAATTTATCTTCGTCCAGAAAAAAATTCAAGCCTCAAAGGGTTCAGAACCGACACATTTTATTCTACATTTCATTTACCATGTGAATGTAAACCTTTGTGTTTTTTAACGGTTGATATTGATGTTCAAACGTTACTTGAGTGTAGCAGGTGTGATTTTACAGTACAAATAATATGGATAGTCACTGACATTTGTGGAATATAAGCTATTTGTACGTTAATGTAGTTTCCTATTGTCTACGGGGTTGATTGTGGTAAGTTCCCAAACCATAGGTATGCTTGACTTCGATGGCCGTCCTCGAGCGCCGCCAGCAATGTGTTTCCATCCAACAGACATAATTCTCGCTCTGGCTGCTGCGCGTCTGCCGCCATTGTAATAAGTTAAAATGTCCATAAAGTGATAGGTGCATATGCCATGGATACTCACTGAAATCAGGCACCGAAATGGTGAAAGCCAAGGGGACTTGGGTTCAAATGGCTCTGAGCACTATGGGACTTAACATCTGTGGTCATCAGTCCCCTAGAACTTAGAACTACTTAAACCTAACTAACCTAAGGACATCACACACATCCATGCCCGAGGCAGGATTCGAACCTGCGACCGTAGCAGTCGCGCGGTTCCGGACTGCGCGCCCAGAACCGCTAGACCACCGCGGCCGGCAAGGGGACTTACCGAAATCAAGGCACACAGTGTGTGCAAGGGGACTCACTGATATCAAGTATTCTGACTGGAACCGAAAACTAATACATCCATGTCCTTGTTGCTGGAACACGCTAAAAGTAATTTCTAATCAGACACTGAAAAGGCTAACCATATTGCACAGCACAATCAACAACTAAAGTAAATTTCGAACATAAATACTAACCGTTAGAACACAAAGATTTGTATTTACATCCTAAATGATGTATACAATGAAATACGTCGGTTCTTAATTCCAAAATGCAGGCAAGCTTTATGTGTGTTGATTACAGTACCATCTACCACGAATGGAAAAATGGTTCAAATTGTTCTAAGCCATCTGAGGTCATCAGTCCCATAGAACTTAGAACTACTTAAAGCTAAATAACCTAAGGACAGCACACACATGCATGCTTGAGGCACGATTCGAACCTGCGACCGTATTAGCAGCGTGTTCCCATCCTGAAGTGCCTAGAACCGCTCGGCCACAACGGCCGGCACGAATGGAAAACAGTGATTTGATGTACAAAATAAAGTAAAAATGAGGGATTCTTAACTTGAAAATACAAAGTTGATCCCACCTTCGCAGGGGTTGTAGCACGACAGATATCCCCTTTACCTATCCCAACTTTTCACCTGGAAAATTTTTTTCGCGTTATAGGTAGTTTTCGAGATATATAGTCATCTTAAGCTGAAACAAATACCCTCTGTATATTTTACTGACATCGTTATTAAAATCTAAGGTATCTGTGGGTACAGTAAAAGTGATAGTGACGGCAAGTTAAGTTTTATTGAAAGGAGGCCGGGTTGCTGGGATTGGGGTGGTCGGGGCGGTGGTTTCCCCGCCCCAATACCTGCCTTAATAAGTCCGTATTCACTGAGAACAGACAGCAATATAATAACACATGGTATTTGTTGTATGGTTCTGAGACAGATAATTTGAAATGGAAACACAGTTTAATGAATTTTCTCCAACCTTTAAGCGTAACGACACTAATTAACGTGTGCAACGATAAATGAGTATTCCCCAAACAAAATAACATCCGTGCATAAATATACCTGCTTCACGCAGTCCGCAGGGCTTAATTAATGGCAGAATGCGGTACATTGTTGACATGATACCCTGCGAATTTTTAAACAGTGAATAAGCCGTTGCAATAACAGATATGCAGTAGGAGTCCCATTAACCTAGCGTTTGGAGGTTGGAGATACTGTGTCGGGTGACATCAAAAGTCTTACCACATTTCACAGAACTGACAGCATACACACTAGCTAACCTAAGGTATTATGTAATAACTGTACAAAAGCAGACCTTAGCAATGTGTGTTGAAAAAAGGAAGGAAGGAAAGTTAGGGCTTAATGGCCCATCTACGACGATGTCAATAGAGGGGAGCAGGCGATCGGATTGGGGAAGGATGGAGAGGGAAATCAGTCGTGCCCCTACATAGGAACCATCCTGGCATCCTTCTTAAGCGATTTGGAGACGTCACGGAAAAGCAACATCTAGATGGCTAGATGGGGATTTGAACCGCTGTAGTCCAGAATACAAGCGTCTTACCACTGTGCCGCTTCACTGAGTGGTATGATAAGGCATACTCTATCGTAGGTAGGTAGAGCATCTTCCGACAAACAAGTGATTACTAACGAAGCTGGGGTACCTAGAATGTGCTGTTCAAGGTCCACCAGGATGCCAAACCTTCTCTCTCCTTCCAGTGTACACAAAGCCGTTCGGGACACACACACACACACACACACACACACACACAGACACACACCACACACACACACACACACACACACACACACACACAAACAGTCATCCAGTCTGTTGGCCTTGTAACCACAGTAAAGGCTGCTACCTCTCTTCAGGAAACGCACGTTTATCTGGCTTCTCCACACATACTCCTCCGTTGTGGTCGCACACATGTTACGGCTCTCTGTATCGTTGAAGCAAGCAAGCCACCCTACTTCCTTAATTTCAAGGTGTGTAGAGGTTTTAGTAGAGATGGTCATAAAGTCTCGATACGTTACATACCTACGAGGAATTTTTACAACCCTTTTCTATGATTATCTTGGGCCTATTATTATCTTTTATTTTTTCAGGAAAACCAACAAGAGTGACTACGATACAAGAACGTGTGGCTGTTGTTAGTGTGCAGGTGCTTTATTGTTCTTGCCCGGCAGTGCAACAGGAGCAAAGTCGGAAATTTCAAAAGTCAACACCAACAAGATCAAACATCTGGTTAGTTGTTAATAAATTCCAGACAACTGGAAACTTTGCCAATGACCTCCTATACCACAAGAGGCTGCTACAATAAATCAGAGAAGCAATCAAAAGTACCCTGAGTGCATCAACTCGTCGTTTAAACGGCAAGTTAGACGTACCAAAATCGAAGATTATGAAAGTAGTCCACTTTACACTAAAGAAAAAAGTGCACCACAATCAGATGCTCCACAAATTAGACAAAAAAATTGCATAATTTCGCAGGTTGCGTGTTATGATATGATATGAGCTTCAGACAACCAACACGTCTTACATCACATGTTGTTTACTGACGAAGCCACATTTCCCATGTGGGGAAGAGATGAGAAACATAACTGCCTTATTTGGCGTAAGGAGCCACCTTAAGCTACACGCTACCATTGAATATCAAAGAGTAATTTCTGGAACCACAGCTTCAGATTGAAGGCATTTTTAACATTGTGATGGAGCACTCCCACATTTTACACTCAAAGTAATGCAGCACCTAAATCGAAGATTTGCCAACAGTTGGGTACCAGAGGTTCAACTGGTTTAACACCCTTGGACTTTTCCTTTGGGTGGGGGTACAGAAAGTCACAGGTTTTCAAAATAAACGTGACTGTTTTGCAGGATATAAGTGCTCGAATCCTCGATGAAGCATCTGCTATTTCAGGAGATACGGTTCATAAAAGTATTCAGGTCTGCTCTTCAGCGATGTAACTAATGCTTCGAAATAGTCAGAGTGAATGCTGAAGTGCGATGAAAGAATCGCAGAAGGAGTTGTGCAACACAAACGAAAGTTGGTAGGCGTATTTCTACATCTGAAAGATAACATCTATTCAAATTTTATGCCAGTCGCATAAGAGTGACGCATGTAGAATCATTAAGAGCATGCAAATCATGTTTGCTTTAAACACTCACTGTAACAGCTGCGAATAATAGCTTCCTTTAAGGCTCACTGAGTTTGAACGATGTGGTGTAACAGGGCTACAGGATGTTTCTTCTGCGATTTACAGAATAATTTGACAGGAATGTAGCCGCTATACATGATTGCTGGCAGCGGTGTTCACGACAATCTACTGTCGTAAGAAGACCAGACTCTAGCCGGCCCCGTGGTGTTACCGATAGGGAAAACCATTGTGTTTGAAATGTGGATCTGGCAGTTAGTACTGCATCTAGAGCAGCAATCTGAGCAGCAGTTGACACCACAGTGCCACAACTAACTGTTACAAAACGATTACTTCAAACAGAGCTCCGAGACAGACGCACTGACCATTCCACTGACCCCAAAGCTCTCCATTTGCGACTTCAGTGGTGTCAAGCGAGAGGCCATTGGAGGGCTGGGTGGAGGTCTGTTGTGTTATCTGATGGAAGCTCGTTCTGCCTCGATGACACTGATGGTGATGTATTGGTTATAAGGGGGCCAGTTGAGGAGCTAGCAAACAACCTGTCTGCCTGCTAGACACACTGGACCTACACCAGGAGGTATCGTCTGGGTTCGACTTCATGCGACAACAGAAGCACTCTAATGGTTATCCCAGGCACCATGACTGCAAATTTGTACGTCAATCTGGTGACTCGATCTCTGGTGCTGCCGTGCAAGAACAGCATTCCAGGGGGTGTTTTTCCAAGCGGATAACGCTCTATCGCCAGATCTGTCTCCAATCGAGCACATATGGGACATCATCGTGCGAAACTCCAGTGTCGTCCACAGGCAGGTGGAACAGGCGTACGATTGCATCTCACAAACTGCAACTAACTGTTACAAAACACGCAGACGCACTGACCATTCCACTGACCCCAAAGCTCTCCATTTGCGACTTCAGTGGTGTCAAGCGAGAGGCCATTGGAGGGCTGGGTGGAGGTCTGTTGTGTTATCTGATGGAAGCTCGTTCTGCCTCGATGACAGTGATGGTGATGTGTTGGTTAGAAGGAGGCCACTTGAGGAGCTTGCAACCAACCAGTCTGCCTGCTAGACACACTGGACCTACACCTGGAGGTATCGTCTGGGTTCGACTTCGTACGACAACAGAAGCACTCTAATGGTTATCCCAAGCACCATGACTGCAAATTTGTACGTCAGTGTGGTGACTCGACCTGAGGTGCTGCCATGCAAGAACAGCATTCCAGAGGGTGTTTTTCCAACCGGATAGCGCTCTATAGCCAGATCTGTCTCCAATCGAGCACATATGGGACATCATCGTGCGAAACATCAGTGTCGTCCACAGGCAGGTGCAACAGGCGTAGGATTCCATCTCACAAACCAACGAACTGTTACAAAACAGGCAGACGCACTGACCATTCCACTGACCCCAATGCTCGCCATTTACGACTTCAGTGGTGCCAAGCGAGAGGTCATTGGAGGGCTGGGTAAAGGTGTGTTGTGTTATCTGATGGAAGCTCGTTCTGTCTCGATGACAGTGATGGTGATGTGTTGATTAGAAGGGGGCCACTTGAGGAGCTTGCAACCAACCTGTCTGCCTGCTAGACACACTGGACCTACACCTGGAGGTATCGTCTGGGTTCGACTTCTTACGACAACAGAAGCACTTTAATGGTTGCCCAAGCACCATGACTGCAAATTTGTACGTCAATTTGGTGACCCGCCCTGTGGTGCTGCCATGCAAGAACAGCATTCCAGTGGGTGTTTTTCCAACTGGATAACGCTCTATCGCCAGGCTGTCTCCAATCTAGCACATATGGGATATCATCGTGAGGACTCCAGTGTCGTCCACAGGCAGGTGGAACAGGTGTAGCATTCCAGCTCACAAACTGCAACGAACTGTTACAAAACAGGCAGACGCACTGACCATTCCACTGACCCCAAAGCTCTCCATTTGCGACTTCAGTGGTGTCAAGCGAGCGGCCATTGGAGGGCTGGGTGGAGGTCTGTTGTGTTATCTGATGGAAGCTTGTTCTGCCTCGATGACGGTGATGTGTTGGTTAGAAGGGGGCCAGTTGAGGAGCTTGCAACCAACCTGTCTGCCTGCTAGACACACTGGACCTACACCTGGAGGTATCGTCTGGGTTCGACTTTGTACGACAACAGAAGCACTCTAATGGTTATCCCAAGCACCATGACTGCAAATTTGTGTGTCAATCTGGTGACTCGACCTGTGGTACTGCCATGCAAGAACAGCATTCCAGGGGGTGTTTTTCCAACAGGATAACGCTCTATCGCCAGATCTGCCTCCAATCGAGCACATATGGGACATCATCGTGCGAAACTCCAGTGTCGTCCACAGGCAGGTGCAACAGGCGTCAGATTCCATCTCACAAACTTCAACAAACTGTTACAAAACAGGCAGACGCACTGACCATTCCACTGACCCCAAAGCTCTCCATTTGCGACTTCAGTGGTGTCAAGCGAGAGGCCATTGGAGGGCTTACATTCAACAACATGGTGGTTACACTGGTCATTAATATACCAGTATTTCACATTTGCAATTGTTTGTCTTGCGCTTACATTAACCTGTGCCATGTTAATCACTTAAATAGGTAGGTAAATGTATTCTCGAAATTACATTACCCTACATTAATTATTTTTGACGTTGTGATTTTTCTTTTCGTCAATATATATACATACAGTGCCAATAAACCTGATTTGACACCCTTGGATGTCTTGCATGGGGTACAAGGGGAGGGATTTCCAGGATCTATATGCTCGAATCCAGGATGCAGCATCAGCTATTTCAGGAAATAGGGTTCAGAATGTATTTCGGTCTGCTCTTCAGCGAGGTAATTAATGCTTTGAAATGGCTGTAAACAATGCTCAAGTGCCATTAACGTTTATACTCCCACTGACAATAATAATAAGACATGTGTATGATGTAAATGCAGCCATTACTTTTTTTGAATGCAGTGAGACTTCATAACAACCCTGTATGATGCTAATGACATTCAAATTATACTCATAAAATTCTATGCTCTAATTATGTATTATGCCGTCTGAACAAATAGTTCAAATGGCTCTGAGCACTATGGGATTTAACATATGTGGTCATCAGTCCCTTAGAACTTAGAACTACTTAAACCTAACCAACCTAAGGACATCACACACATCCATGCTCGCGGCTGGATTCGAACCTGCGACCGTCGCAGTCGCGCGGTTCCGGACTGAGCACCTAGAACCGCTAGACCACCGCGGCCGGCCCGTCTGAACACATGCTGTCAAAACTAGCTGCTGCAGAATAAAGGTGTTAGCAGCTTTTGTTGGCATACGTAAAAAAAAATTTACCGTAAAATCTGTGGAGCATAACCTAAAAAAAAAAATTATAGAAAACACAGAGACAGAAGGGGAGGGAGAGAAATAAAGATAAACAGTTAGGGTGTCATCTGTTTGATATATGCTCTGAATTTTAGAAGTTTCTGTAGAATATACAAAGGTATATCCTTGCTGGTGCGCAGAATTCGAATGTTCAGGGGGAGGGAGTACATTTGGGCTGACCGATGTGGGCTTTGTATCCATAAACAAAAGAACAAGAAATTACTCGCATAAATCATTTGGCGGACGTCGAAATGCTGCCAGGCTGCAGACAGCGGGTAGCAGATTACTGTTTGATAATTCCCTACATGTAAATTTGTGGCAGACGCTCTTTTCGTGCTCTGAATTTGAATAATTTCGCCGAGAAGCGAGGCGTTTTGCTATCGGAAAGCTGCATGCGTTCGCTAAAAACGAGAGCTGCGCTTGTTAACGTCACTCGAAAGCGCATAGAATTTGAAACTTACTGATACAATCACAATTTATCTTTTCCGTTGTAACGTTTGGTACCCAATGCTACATTTCCTCATGGTATTGACTTATAGCACTTTTGATAGCTGATATATGCTAATTACTGATTCCTATCACAGCATTAAAACCAAGAGAAGAAGAATACAGGAGCTAATGCAGCTATAGGTACCACTAATGATCATTGTTGCTCATACCAGCAGCACAGCTACCCTTTATGTTTATGTCGTACGCTGTTTTACCGAGCTTCTGATGCTAATTTTGAACTTTTTACATTCTGAATCATTGTTAAACGAGAAAGAATGAAAATACTTTTGATGTAGACAGGATACATTAATACAAATTTTGAACAAAGCGACTAGAGCATACTGAGGCAAAGAAAAAATTCTCAAAGCCTGCTCTAATCTCAATTCAGCACTTACAAATTCGTAACGAGTAAAAGCTGCGGTTCTAGGCGCTACAGTCCGGAACTGCGCGACCGCTACGGTCGCAGGTTCTAATCCTGCCTCGGGCATGGGTGTGTGTGATGTCTTTAGGTTACTGAGGTTTAAGTAGTTCTAAGTTCTAGGGGACTGATGACCTCAGCAGTTAAGTCCCATACTGCTCAGAGCCATTTAAACCATTTTTAAACGTTGCTGGTGCACGCAAGCCGACAATCACAAATATGAAAGAAGTTTCTAGAGCAACTCTGTCGAGGGACGTGAGTAGTCATAGGGATGAAAGAAGTGCTCAGAATAAAGGTGAAGGTGCTAATAAATGAAATAACACGCATAGAAATTTGCCAGCGTGGAACATAATATTAATATGTAGGAAGTCTTTTCGGATGATATTTGTCTGGAGTGTGATCTTGAACGGCAGTGAAATGCGGACGACAGACAGTTCAGGCAAAAGGAAATGGGATTTTTTAATGTAGTCCTTAAGAATATAGCTGAAAGTTAGAAAGGATAATTAATGGGAAGGGACTGAACAGAACTGAGAAAAAAACTTGGACTAAAAAAGCGATCGGTTGGTAGCAATCATCATGAGACATCAGAAACTCGTCTATTTGATAATGGAAGAAGTGTGGCAGTATGAAGGTTTTAGAGGGATATCAGTACATCCATACGTGGAAGCATAAGCGGCCAAAGACACTGCTAGCTTGGGTGTAGCCACCTATGGCGAACTAACAAACACTCACAAGCGACAACAACGGTGAGCCCCTGCACGTCGGCAAAATTGATTGGATATGCCAGATGCTATCAAAGCCGATCAACAGGCTGCAGCAGGGATGCCGACAAACGCGCCCATTAAGGCACAAACAAACCTCCAACACTACTCTACATTGCAAATCGGGCAGTAAACGATTATGAACCCAACTGTTACAGGTATGCTGACGCTGACCGAAAAGCCAACACCGGCACCCAGCTGCAGCTGCAGAGTAACATCGCACCATGATGTCAAAGGTATCCGCCTGCATGACACCCACTGTTAACAAAGCCTACGTTTGGCTGACCTGTCACAGGTAGCAAGAAAACCGCTACTGGACTTACAACCCGGCCCAACTATCGCAGAGGTTTTTTTCTTCGCTCTTGCTTTGGCAGTGTTTTTCCTCTGCCCTTCAAACCGCTACTCTCCAAATTTTGACCTAATCTATCTGCAGATGAGCGCGTATTAACCGTTAATCATAACCAGACGTACGTAAACATCGCGATACTCACATCCTGCGAGACCTCACGTAGTGAAAACTAACCAGTGTGCAAAGATGGCAGTGAGAGCTTTTGTGTTGGCCATCATGCCGGTATGGGCGTGGAGAGGCCCCACCTAATATAAAAAGCCAGGACTTGACTAAAGTAAGCAGGTTCAAACGCAAAAAAATGGTTCAAATGGCTCTGATCACTATGAGACTTAACATCTGGGGTCATCAGTCCCCTAGAACTTAGAACTACTTAAACCTAACTAACCTAAGGACATCTCACACATCCGTACCCGAGGCAGGATTCGAACCTGCGACCTTAGCGGTCACGCGGTTCCAGACTGAAGCGCCTAGAACCGCCCGGCCACTCCGGCCGGTGTTCAAACGCATGTGGGATGCTGAGACGAAGAGGCTTCTACAGGATTTGCTATCGTGGAGTGTAGCATCAATCCAGTCTTCGAGCTGAAGAACACAACTACGACAATATTTGCAGTGTCGCTTTTGAGATACAAATAGCTTGAATTATTCTAATGCTCCTGCATTATGGTCAATGCGATTTTATACAGGAATCTATCTGCTTTCATTACGAGATTTGTGAGAATGTAACAGGCCCTCAGTTTTGCTTCCATTTACAAATTGCGCTGTGTGATGGGACAGTTTTTCGGAAACAGCCTTGGCATATTTTCAAATCAGTAATGACACTCCCGTTTAATCGGACTATTCAATTTACATCGATAAAAGCGATGTAGTTATCGTCAGTGGATAACTAGTGCAGTCCTGCTTTTCTCTTACTTTTAGTTCATGTTTGCATGCGATGTAGAAGTGCGAAATGCTTCAAACACTGTGAAGCGATCGATGAGCAGGGACATGCATCGGCTTAAGCCAAATGGGAGCCGCACCCCAGGGACATGTTCTTGGTAAGGCCTACAGGGATGGTCCGAGTGGCAACTGGCCATCGAACAGAGGCTCTGCAGGAAGCCGGGCCATTGTACAGAAACGTAAATAGTCTCTCACAAAGAGAAACGCCTGGGAGAAGCTTTTTACGACCAGGAAAAAGAGTGAGAACACCATTTCTTTAGCTGAAACACTCCTCTGTTAGCAAGCTGTCGAAAGCTGATCATTTCCCCGGGAAAGCACGCAAGACTATAGAAAAACAGCTCAGTGATGGATAGGTGACACTTAGTCCTGGACTTTTGAAATCATGGGAGACCAACGAACTCTCTGACTTTGCAGAAAACAATATTATTTTGATGTGAAGCCAGTCACTATTTGCTATTTGATAACGTAAACTAAAATCTATGTTAGAAAGAGACACCGGGTGATGATGATGATGAAGAACACCTTATTGGTCAAAGAAAGAGACAGGGAGATAGAGAGTGACATAATTTTTTCGGTGGAGTATGGTAGGATACAAGCCACTAACCACTAAGAAGATGAAGACGAGGTTGTTTGTAGCAAGCAGTTTGGTCGGTCAGTGCCCGGAAGATTCTGAGTCGAGCCAACCAAGCACCATGAGAGACCAAAAACGCAGCAATTCAAGGTTTTCTCTTACTTTACATTAGACCGGAAATCAGTTCAGAAAACCGAATTCTGAGATCAAGATCCAGAGCCTCTGCCGACAGATTTTGACGCTGAGAGCAGCCGCAGACTCCTGAGCTGATGCATTAAAAACTTAGAAACGTTTCGTGTTAATCTTGACGTTGCTGTTGGCGAGGGTCGTTCGTCCCACCAATCATCTATTCTGCAGCGACTTAAACCGTCACTTGCAGTACTATGCTGATCGTACCACAGCCGAAATATGGAGCACAGGGAAATTAGAGCCAGATTTGTCGTAATCTTGCCATTTCACCCTTCATTCTGAAGACTTGCATTTTGTCAGTAATGAATAGTTTACTTTCAACTTCGCCCTCTCATGTGACGGTTTTACTTTCTGTGGTATGAATTATTTCCATAAACCCTACAACAATCATGGGGCATTCCGCTATTAAAGTACCGATAAATCTCTTGCATGATTATAGCTTTTCTCCCGACCCCTATGTGAGGATATTGGAATAAAGTTGCCACAGCCGCCATTTATTTTTGTGTTCATCTATGATGTACCATGTTAAGGTTGCCATAAGCGCCATAAGTCGCCACTGTTTAATATTTACTTTATAGCAATAAATCAAAGTCACTTAAATTTTTGTTTCATTAAATATTCATAAGTTCCCCGGTCACAGTTCTGGAGTAGAGAGAAGAATGAAATATAAAACAACTGCATCAATAATGTTCCATTCTCTCAAGTATAGAGTTTAGAATAGACGTGCTATATCATCTCTATGCTAATTAAATTACTCCTGATTTCCAGATCCAATTCCTTATTGGTATCTAAAGATCCAATTCCTTATTGGTATGTATAATTGTATCATTGAATAACAGTGTCAAATAATTTAGTTTCATATAGCATATATTTCCCTTTATTATGCCAATAGGAAGCACAGTAAATGTTTACATTGCTGGCCAAAGCATTATAGACCTCCATCATTTTTCTCAGGTGTTCTCTGTACGTAGACGTAGCAACCGGTGGTTAATAGTTCAGAAGTAGGCTCTGCGATAGTTACACATGCGTAAAATTTGCATATCCTACACCAGTGAATACTGTTACTTGCATTGACATTATTTACTTCGGGGTTGGCATTAACAGCTCTTAAACGAATAATTTTGTTTTCACCAGTCCTGTTGCACTGTTTTCGATGCTGTAAACTAAGTACAAATATCGCTCTCTCGTAAAAGTTGCCGAATTTTCTTTTATGATCTTCTGTCCCTAGTAATTAACTTAGTTTCTTCTTCGAGCATTGTCTTTAAAAGCCGAAGAAGTCCTATAAAGTTTGTCTGCTGTAGCTCTGCCACAGATTATTTTCGACAATGGACGTTCCACGGCTGGACTTTTAGCGCTCTGTATTACTCTTTCACTGTCCATTATGCTCATTGTCTTGTGTCGCTTAACGCAAAAATATGTTTCCTGTATTCGTATATCTCCCATATCCTGTCGTTTCTTAGTCACGAAAATTAGTATTAGTATCTTCTTCATGTTCAAGTTCCGTCTCTAAGACATTCGTTCGGATTTTTCTGGCGCTGCTCGGTGGAGCTGTAATCTCCACTCCGTTTTCTTCTATATGTGCGTTTCACGAGGGATTTGACGGGTGCTTATTGATAAATCTTTTCTCATAGCATCTGCATAATTTTTTGTTATGCGTTTGGGACACTCCGTAGTCAAGCCAAAATAAGAACTAGTACCAACACGTTCTCAATAGCCGCCATCAGACATGCAAGCGCAGTATTCTGAAGTTGTGTTAGGGCAAAGAGACAGCCACCTCATACAACGAAAATGTGGCACAAGAACCGAGCCATGATTCAAAAATGTTGTTACTTTAATATGACTACAACAGATAACAGATGGTGCCAGGTATTTGGCAAGCGGAACGCATCCGAGGATCAGAGCGGCAACTTTCCATTTTCGGTATTTTGTGGTATAATAACGACTAGGTTTCCCCAGATCCTGATCATAACCAACATTAAATTTGGTTTCAGTGTACCAGCGAAAGTCCCTCAACTCATAAGGCCTGTGAAGAACGATATAGCGCTCAGTATGCACTGTGATTATGTAAGGTATTTGAAGTATGGAAGTCGAAAACGTTTTAAGTGCCAAATATCACATTTGTCAGGCGAAGGCAAAAACAGTGCATTTCTTTTTGTAAATAACTAATTGGTATAGCACCGAATTATGCTGCCCACTTCATCACTGCACGAAGTAATGAGACAAATTAGAAAATAAGTAATTTATAAAGAACTTTCGAAGAGCCCTATCAGGTAACTGATTGGTTCTCAGTGACAATAAGAAATGTTTTGTTAGAACTGTAGTCAACAAAATACATTTCTCATTTCTTTCACATTTTTAACAACAGAACAATAAAATTCAATTCATGAATAAAGAAAACTGAGTATTGACTTCTGTTTCTTCCGACTTCAAAAATGGTTCAAATGGCTCTGAGCACTATGGGACGTAACATCTGAGGTCATCAGTCCCCTAGAACTTAGAACTATTTAAACCTAACTAACCTAAGGACATCACACACATCCATGCTCGAGGCAGGATTCGAACCTGCGACCGTAGTGGTCGTGCAGTTCCAGACTGTAGCGCCTAGAACCGCTCGGCGACCCCGGCAGGCTCTTCCGACTTCGGGCTGGTCTTGTAGATGAAGTACACCACGGCGTACATCTGTCTGGTCTTTCCTCTTATGAATGTACTGATGTTTTCCATTCTCCTGTTTCAGTGCGAGAATTTTTCATTACTATTTGAGAATGATGAGTATGAGATATTAATAGAACAGAGAATGAAATTCTTCTATTATATTGCTTTAGAGATCTTACACTCCTGCATTGATAACATCTTTTCAGCGGCATCATTAAAATAATACAAGTCAGTTGTATGCACTGGAATTACATAGCTTTAGCTGACTTAATAATCGTGTGTAAATCGTGGCACGTGGAATTCCTAAGGCACACAGTCCATGCACCTTCTAACAATGAATGTTTAAAACATCTTCTCCAGGTTCAGAGAGTGTAAGCATTACGCACGCTTAAAACAGCCGAGTACATGGGGCGTTGCACAACATCGTCTTGGCACAGGTCACCTTATGCAATACAACTACACGGAGAGTCTGGCATCCAGTAGTTGGATAGTGTTCTAAAGCCGGCCGGGGTGGCCCTGCGGTTCTAGGCACTTCAGTCCGGAACCGCGTGACTGCTACGGGCGCAGGTTCGAAATCTGCCTCGGGCATGGATGTGTGTGATGTCCTTAGGTTAGTTAGGTTTAAGTAGTTCTAAGTTCTAGGGGACTGATGACCTCAGATGTTAAGTCCCATAGTACTCAGGGCAATTTGCACCTTTTTTTGCAATAATTATTGTTTTCATGTTCTTTGATCAGTATCATCCTGATACGTGCAGGAGTGCTCCACAGGTTACTAATTGTATTTTCCACGAATATAGATACAATAAAGGTATACCGGAGTACAGACTACTCGCCAATTACGCACGAATTGTTGCCCACCACGAGCAAATACAACAACAAATAAACAAACATGTAATAAGTAGTTATTAAAGAAATACTGTCAATACAAGATGCAGTCGCAACACCTTCGAAACAATAATTGGCAATTGACAGGCAACAATGTGCAGTATAGTACTCGGGACCGGTTTTCGAGCGCCACCGTTTATAAGTTCCCATAGTGCTCAGAGCCATTTGAACCAGTGTTCTGAAAGATGCAACTGAAAACAAATCAAAGTAACCTTGTAAATAAAGATGGAGCCTTTCGCTTAAATGCTGCGTGAAATCATGCTCTCTCTCTCTCTGATCAAAAACCAGAGAGACAGAGTTAATACTATTTCACCCACTATTTAGTAATTTTCAGTATCGACAAGTTCTAGGGTCGGTCACCTTTGGATGTGTGTTATCGCTAGTGTTTACAATTTGTGTCTATGTGTGTGTGTTATCTTTCCAAAACTGCTCTACAAACAAAGGTTTTAAATTCCCTCGCATAGTCCTCACTTCGTGCAGTTTTGCCTTGAAAATGAGAGGGTGGTTCACTTGTCGAAAAATCGACTGTTGTCGACAACGTCACCCGCCTGCATCTTATCTGAACACTGTATACGGCGCGAGAAACTCTGATCTCACATTTTTAACATGATTTGACACTTGGATCATGTCTAGGGGCTTGCAACACAGTACCGAGAACACAATAGCACCGAAAACTCGTTTTTGGAATAAATTTTCCATTTCTACTCTTTTTGGAGCGTGGTTACTATTCCAGTGTGCACTATCGATGAAAATCAGATAGAACACGAGAGATGGCCGTGCACACATTATCCCCGTAAAGGTGAGATTCCTATGCTGCGTCTGAAGCACGCGGCCGCCGTTGTGCGTCTGCCGTACTGTACTGCTACAGATTGTGTTAAACGGGCCTGTGTCCCATGTTGCGTCAGCTGCATGCAGCTGACGCTACGGCCGCGTGCAGCTGCGGCCCAGCAGGTCTGAGAACAGTCCAGACGCAGCCGCAAAGAAGAACACGACAGCATGTCCGAGGGAAAGTTCTGTTCACGGCGATGGAAGATGAGAAACTGGTAGAAATGGTTTCTAAATGTCCTTGTATCTACGATTTATCGTTACTAGTCTACCTGGACCAAACTGTGAAGGATAATGTTTGGACAGAGATAGCGGAATTAGTGGAAAGAACAAATAAGAAAATAACATTATACTTTCTGTTTATTCATAATGTTTATTACTTAGTTATATGGGAAATAATGCATATTGTAATAAACCAGAATAAGTAGCATCGTCCCACATAATACTCAGTTATTATTATAATAATGAAGTGTACACAAAGTTAATACTAAAAGCTGATGTATGTTTTAAAAATTCAGATTGTTATAATGTGCATACAAATTAATAAAGATTATTCAGTAACGCTAGGGAGTTCAAAGCCTACTGCTTTCTGTTAACGTGATCACTTTGCCACGGTGTTATCGCTGCAACTGCAAGGCTGTTGAGGTATTCTGCAAATGAATCTCGCACAGAAAATCCATCTGCGTGTGCGTAACCACCACTCCTTGCTAACGGTCCAAGATTTTCAGTAAGTAGTGGTTCACTTCTGTTTAATTCAAAATTAGGCACGTTATTTTTGTCTAAGAATGCATCTCTAAGTAAATTGTGGAAACAGCAAGCAACAATAATCAAATTATTAGTCGTTCCTGGCTTCAGACTGATCGGCGAATAAAATACGCGAAATACTTGACTTAACAGAGCGAAGGCATTTTCAGAAACTCTATGAGGTCGTGAAAGACGGTACTTACAAATAGCTTTTTTTTTGGCCAGTACTAGCAACTCGGCGAGAGAAAGGTTTCACATGTTTGGATGTAATCGGACAACCACAGCAAAAAGGGCGGCAGAGGAAAAATGTTTGTAGTTGTAATACAATGAGCCTGACAGTGCAGGGGAAAAAAATCGCACATGTTTTCCGTCGATGGCACCAACACAATTAGGAAATTGCCGTTTTTCTTCAAATTCCTTACATTTTGATTTCAGCTGGTTATGACATCGGTGGCAAAATGATTGGCAGTAACTTCTTACATAGAACTGACACCACAACTTGTATGATTTTACCGATGTAAGAAGGAGATTTTATGAATGCAAAATCCAGTGATCTGAATGTTTCCCCTGTTGCCATAAACCTAAAAACAAAATAAAAATAAGATAGGTGTAACTTTAAAATTACTATTATTTTTACATCTAACGAATATTAACGTATATAATTATTTGGCTGTATTGTGTTTTATAGTTGAAGACTGCAAAAAAGATGAATATAAAAGACACAGATCAAAAAAGGCAGAGAAAAGGAAAAAGTACTGGAAGTTCTGCTTCCAGTAAAGGAAATAAATGACCACTGGCTGATATGTTAACATTTTTAAACAAAATGGATCAAAAGCGAGTGTAAGTTGCCATATAATTTGCCTGTTTACGTTATTTTTATTCTGTTTCATTTTGTTATTGACACAGAATTACCTGTATTTTTGTCACATATTTCACAGAAGTACATCCAACGTTGAGGCAGATGAAGTGCAAAGCCCACAATATGATGGTGAGCTGAGTAACAGAGAGGTGTGCCAGACATCGCAGACTTTGTTAGAAAAAGATATTTTTCCAGAAGACGTGGAAGACATCGCGTCGTTCAGACCACCCAGGAAAAGGTCACAGACGCAGCAGACCAACTAAACACCAGCTGTGCGTCAGCCGCACTACGTCAGACACATACCGGCTGCCGCATGCGTCAAACGTGGGATAGGAGTCCCACCTTAAATCAGCCGTGATAGGAATTACTTTGGAAAAAGAGCACAGTAGACCTTATCGTATTCAACGAAAAATGTGTCCTCACAATGATATACCGAATTAACGACCCTGAAGTTGCGTAATGGAAGAAGCGATTGATAGTAAAATATCGAGAAATGCCTTCAATAATGACGGTGACCAACTCCGCAGTAGAGCTAGAGATCCGACAATTGCGTAGTTGAAGTGAGAGGAAAACATTTGCCTGCTTGGTGGCGCCCTTAGGACCACTGACGTCACTGTAGGTTGGTCGGCGTCATAAAGTTGAAGCCATCGATCCCACAGCAGTCAGTGGTCGATCGAGAATGTCACGCAAAAGTATGTGATAATTTAACGGAAAATACAGGGAACTAAAGGCTATTTACAATTTGTACAGAAACCAGATGGCAGTTATAAGAGTCGAGGGACATGAAATGGAAGCAGCGGTTGGGAAGGGAGTGAGACAGGGTTGTAGCCTTTCCCCGATGTTATTCAATCTGTATATTGAGCAAGCAGTAAAGGAAACAAGGAAAAATTCGGAGTACATATTAAAATCCATGGAGACGAAATAAAAACTTTGAGGTTCGCCGATGACATTGTAATTCTGTCAGAGACAGCAAAGGACTTGGAAGAGCAGTTGAATGGAATGGTCGGTGTCTTGAAAGGAGGATATAAGATGAACATCAACAAAAGCAAAACGAGCATAATGGAATGTAGTTGAGTTAAGTCGGGTGATGCTCAGGGAATTAGATTAGGAAATGAGACACTTGAAGTAGTAAAGGAGTTTTGCTATTTGGGGAGCAAAATAACTGATGATGGTCGAAGTAGAGAGGATATAAAATGTAGACTGGCAATGGCAAGGAAAGCGTTTCTGAAGAAGAGAAATTTGTTAACACCGAGTATAGATTTAAGTGTCAGGAAGTCGTTTCTGAGAGTATTTGTATGGAGTGTAGCCATGTATGGAAGTGAAACATGGACGATAAATAGTTTAGACAAGAAGAGAATAGAAGCTTTCGAAATGTGGTGCTACAGAAGAATGCTGAAGATTAGATGGGTAGATCACATAACTAATGAGGAGGTATTGAATAGAATTGGGGAGAAGAGGAGTTTTGTGGCACAACTTGACAAGAAGAAGGGACCGGTTGGTAGGACATGTTCTGAGGCATCAGGGGATCACAAATTTAGCATTGGAGGGCAGCGTGGAGGGTAAAAATCGTAGAGGGAGACCAAGAGATGAATACACTAGGCAGATTCAGAAGGATTTAGGTTGCAGTAGGTACTGGGAGATGAAGCTTGCACAGCATAGAGTAGCATGGAGAGCTGCATCAAACCAGTCTCAGGACTGAAGACCACAACAACAACAAAAAATTTAACTGCATGGTGTAGCAGGAGACCGAGAAGATGTTATTCACAAACAATGATTATCTGTCGACTGCTTGGTGCGATAGAGGTCAGAGATATCTTTCAGTCAGTTCTCAGGACTAACAGAGCGATAGTTGCGTCAACATTGCTTTGACGTTTACATCTCACAATGAAATCTCTGACAGTGCACTTGGGACTTCATCAAGTCTATCTGGCGTATTAGCCGAAAAGTACAAATAACAGTGTCCCGTTCCAGACTAATTTCTTCGTTTACTCACACAGACAGAAAACAAAACTATAATTATTAATGGCTCAAAGAGGTGCCGTTGAAAATAAACGGTACCAGAAGCGATAATGGCTCTGTTTGCGTGGGTCCGAAATGAAACTGTTTGGGAGTTATTCACAAATTTGTTATTACAAGCTGTAGCTGACTTTACGGTTTTAACACGTCATTCTGTGTCAGAAAATGTCGATTGTAGAGAAGCCCTTGAATTGTTTGGTAGATGTACAGTTGCGTTTAATAAACAAGTAACACAGCCCAACTTACCGATGTTACAGTTACTTATTGCAGTGACGGACGACTTAAATATGTATTTGAAAGGGTTGTTCTCGCAGATGTGTCATTTCCAAATTGTTAACATGTATTTAATGTTCCTCTTGTCCTTTTCTATTTTGTTGGCATTTCGACATAACCATACAACTTACCACGATACATTTTATCCAGTTTTACGTCTAATGTGACACTGGAGGGACATAATGTTATGCAGAACAACTTCATGTGACCTACTTATACATAAAACATTTGTTATGCGGTATAATACAATTAGGTTTTTACGTTTTCGAGACTTGTTAGTTTACGCAGTTTTAACTTTGTCTCTATCTTTGTTTGACTTTCTGTTACGAAGCCGCATAGACGTTTAAGTGGGCATGACAGATAGATCGATCTAGGACCTTGTCGCTCTCAGTAGGTTCGACGGATACATCCGTTCGCAGCTTTCTGTGCTTTATACATGATGGGACTGAGGAGTTTCAGGCAGGGAGATAATGCTCTTAGTCAATGCTTCCTTCACTAGATGTTACTTTCCGTCAATAGGGATAATGTACTCATATCTTCGACCAGTTATAACGTTTCCATTGTTTATATTGGTCGGGACATAAGTTATGGCAGTCATTACACTGAAGAGAAAACTTTTCTAATTGTTTTGGAGCTTGCCCGTGATTTGCTTAGTAAAGGTCATTTCATTCTGCTGGACAGCTGCACAACAGTTCAGGTTTGAGTGCCAAGCCAATAACAATACCGACGTTGTTGCCACAATGCGGAAAATAGAGAGATATTCTGAGATTTGACGAAAAATAAAAAAAAATAAAAAAAACTGAAGCAGGACGAATACGTAAAGACCTGCACAAACGAGCAAAATGTTGATCAAATGGAAGAATAGGAGAGATTTCGTGATGGTCATCACTTTCCATGACGATACGTTTCAAAACGTCAATTAAAAGAATGGCATAATGCAAAACTGTTAACTATTGTTATGGAATACCACAAGAGTATGGTAAGAAGAGATTGGAGCTATTTCCAGATGTAAAGCAACCAGCTGGATAGGAGCAGATTGCAAAAATGTTACCAGGGAATTTTTCGCCATTTATTGAGTGTTTTATGACTGTGAATGTGTTCTGTGCAAAAACACCTGGCGGCGAAAGGAAACAGCCAGGAATCATGCGTAGTCTTCGGGAGAAGTTGGCTGTATCTTCTCCACAGGGATCATCTGTTGGACGCCTTGATCTAACATGAAAAGCAACTCGTCTTATTGCCACGTTTTAGCCAGACTTTTGGGAAGCACAACGAAGAAATGGAGGTGTGAAAGGTATGGAGTACACAAGACGAGAGACCTTCGACATATGATATTTCATTATACTAGTGCCCATGATGTGAAATTGCTCCCTGTGAAGCACCACGTTTTAAAATGTTTAACATAGAAAATATCTATAATTACGTGGAAGTGAAATTTATTTATCTTCTGTAATACATTATATTCGATCCTAATCCACTTCACTTTTGGTCCAACGGTGGGGGCGCTATCCCAATACCGGAGAGCCTCGGCAATAGCGTCGATCTAAGAAGGGGAAAATAACCTGAAGATGTGAATGGAAGTTTGTGTTAGGTAGAGCATCGGACTACAGTAGTCCATGTAGGTATATCAGCTGCAGTGCTGTGGCGGTGTAGTGGCTAGCATTCTTGCCTAGTCAGCAAGAAGCCGTGGTTCAAGTTCTGGCCATGGTACAAATTTTAATTCATTTCTTCAGCTCCCCGTCATTTTCAACAAAGAAATGTTTTAATGACTGTGGGAGGTACTTGGAGGAAATGTCTCAGGTAACATAGGGGAAATTACACACTGAGGCAGAGGAAGAGTATGAAAGATAACCGATTAAAGGTTACGTGTATCTCAGAGGTTATTAGGTGTACCTTAATGACACTTTCCAGAAGCACTCCACGACGAGAAAGTGTATTAAAATATAAACAGCTGACTGTATACTGGAAAAAGCATTAAGTGTCACAGAGTATCGCATCTCACGACAGTTGAATATGATGCCACCAGTTCATGGGGCACTGCGAGCATATCGAGTCATCACGGCATTACAGGAAAGCAGTAAAACTATGTGAAAAAATTTTGGTCAAGAAGATACATTATCAAGACCTTTCCTGTGAAAACGCGGAAAACGTGGTATGACTTTCGCACTGTTGTGCTTCAAAGAGTTAAATCATCATTAAGAGCTACAGAGGACGTCAGCTTTGAAACTACAAAGAGAGGAAATTAAATTTTGGTCAAACTCAAGGACACAGACACAATGGAATGAGACGATTGTGGACTTACCAGAAGCACAGAGGCGGCAAAAATGTGTCAGCAGCCCCAAATCGCCTGTTAATAGAACCATAGCGTCGATAATTCCTGGCTGCTTTCATAAAATGTTGGCGAGCACAATTAAATTCACGCGGAGAGTAACAGATTAGGGAGATCTGTTATTCTGCAAGGCAATAAAAACACGAGCTTTTGCCGGCGGACTAAATTCACACTGCAGCTGAACAAATTAAAATTTGTTTCGGTTGCTCTCTCTTCTAGTGTGTCAGAAATGCTTGATAACCGGTAGTAACGCCATGTTTATTTTAGTTATAACTAGCGACCAGCTCCACTGTACACGAATTGTCCAGCGCAACTGGAATAAATCATATGTAAATATTTACATCTGTCTGTTAGTGAAAACCTTAAAAAAATATCTACATTGGTTCCTGAGAGTAGGCTTCACACACAGACAGAAAATTATGATGACAGATTTTCCTTCATAACATTTTTACATCTGAAAGATGACGTCTATTCAGATTTCGTGCTAGTCGCATAACAGCGGTACTATTAGCGTCACTATGAGGATGCATATCAGCTTTGGTTTAAGAACACGATGTAACGGTCATGATCGTTAGTTTTCTTTGAGATTGGAAGCTGTGGGTTGTTGTTGTTGTTGTTGTTGTGGTCTTCAGTGCTAAGACTGGTTTGATGCAGCTCTCCATGCTACTCTATCCTGTGCAAGCTTCTTCATCTCCCAGTACCTACTGCAACCTACATCCTTCTGAATATGCTTAGTGTATACATCTCTTGGTCTCCCCCTACGATTTTTACTCTCCACGCTGCCCTCCAATACTAAATTGGTGATCCCTTGATGTCTCAGAACATGTCCTACCAACCGATCCCTTCTTCTTAGCCGAAAAGTACAAATAACAACTAATAACAAATAATAACTTCTCTTCTCCCCAATCCTATTCAATACTTCCTCATTAGTTATGTGATCTACCCATCTAATCTTCAGCATTCTTCTGTAGCATCACATTTCGAAAGCTTCTATTCTCTTCTTGTCCAGACTATTTACCGTCCATGTTTCACTTCCATACATGGCTACACTCCATACAAATACTTTCAGAAATGACTTCCTGACACTTAAATCTATACTCGATGTTAACAGATTTCTCTTCTTCAGAAACGCTTTCGTTGCCATTGCCAGTCTACATTTTATATCCTCTCTACTTCGACCATCATCAGTTATTTTGCTCCCCAAATAGCAAAACTCCTTTACTACTTTAAGTGTCTCTTTTCCTAATCTAATACCCTCAACATCACCCGACTTAATTCGACTACATTCCATTATCCTTGTTTTGCTTTTGCTGTGGGTTGATGTTAGTCAAAATGCCTTTAAGGCGACAAAGACGTTACGGGTGGTTGGATGTTCCTTCTGCGATGCTGCACAAGGACTTGGCAGCAATGTATCCACTGTACAACATCCTGCCAGCAGTGGTCACGAGACTCTACAGTCACAAGGAGACCGGGCTCTAGTCATTCACGTGGCGCTACCGACAGGGAAGATGAAGGTGTTCAGAGTATGGCTCTGACGCATTGCACTGCATCTGCATCAGCAATTTGAGCAGCAATTGGCACCACAGTGATATAACAAACTGTTACAACTCAGTTACTTCAAGGACATCTCCGAGCCAGACGCCCTGTAGCGAGCATTCCACTGACCCAAAGCCAAACCACAGCCGTTTGCAACTTCAGGGTGTCAGGCGAGAGCTCATTGGAGGGCATGGTCGATATCTGTTGTGTTTTGTAAAGAAAGTTGGTTCTGCGTCAGTCCCAGTAATGGACGTGTGTTGAAGAGGAGGAGGCCAGATGGGGGTCTGGAACTAACCTGTCTGGTGCTGGTTACGTGCCAGGGGTGCGATTTCGTTGACAGCAGGAGCTCCTTCGTGGTTATCTCGTGCACCCTAACTGCAAAACTGTACATCATTTTGGTGATTCGATTTGTTGTTCTGCCAATCATGAAAGGTAAATGGTAACAGACCACGGTTCATCTGTAACGGCGAAATCTCGGCGCCCCAAAATCGCTAATAAGGATTCCAGAGGAAGGACTGGACCACAGGGCTTAGACCGTCGTTCACCGTTTATTGCGCACAAAACGATGTACTCATAAAAGGCTTCAGAATTAAAACAAGGTATAATCTTTAGATGAATGTACTCAGATCACCCAGAACATTATGGCCACCGACCTACTACCAATATAAACCCATCCAGTCGATAGCAGCGTCATCTAACGAAGAATGACTGCTAGGCAGACACATGCATGGTGAAACTGCACGACTTCGAAGAATGGTGTAATGAGTATCTTCAACAAGTATCAAAAACAAGATGAATCCACGTCCAAGCGGTGTGTTGTTGTGCGGCCACCCATCATTACAGATCTCGGACGTCGTAGGCTGGGCAGACCGCTAAAACAAAACATGCGGAGAACTGTGGGGGAACTGACATCAGATATGAAGTCGTCACGGGTTGTCAGCCGAGTAGCGTCGTCCTCTCGTAGCAACGTTTCGATGGAATGCGTCTCCATCATCTTCAGACTTCGCCTGAAGATGATCGACACGCATTCCATTGAAACGTTGCGACGAGACGACGACGCTACACGTCTGACGACCCGTGAAGACTTCATACGTGAAATTCGCCGAGAATGCCTGCACTCACATATAACTAACATCAGGCTTTAATCTTGGGCAGAGTACAAGTATGAAGTATGTCTGAACACAGCGCACGGAACGCTTGTAACGACGGGCCTCTGCAGCCACCTACCCTTGCATGTGCCAATGATAACACCACGACATTGGCAACTACAGCTGAAATGGGGACGTGACCATCGGCACTGGATGTTGGCGCAGTTTCAGAGGGTTGCATGATGTGATGTATCATAATATCTTCTTCATCATTCCGATGGGAGGCCACGAATCCGTCATCTTCTTGGGGAACAGCTCCTTGACACTTGTAGTGTGCGCTGGCGACAAGCTGGCGGCGGCTCCGCTATGTTCTGGGGAACATTCACGTGGCCAGAAACTTCCTGGAAGATTAAAACTGTGTGCCAGACCGAGACGCGAAATCGGGACTTTTGCCTTTTGCGGGCAAGTGCTTTACCATCTGAGCTACCCAAGCACGACTCACTACCGCGCCTCACAACTTCAATTCTGCCATTACCTCGTCTTCTAACTTCCAAATTTCACAGAAGTTCTTCTACGAAACTTGCAGAACTAGCACTCCTGGAAGAAAGGATATTGTGGAGACATGGCTTAGCCACAGCCTGGGGGTAGTTTCCAGAACGAGATTTTTACCCTGCAGTGGTGCCCGCGAAAGGGAAAGGTCCCGAGTTCAATTCTCTGTCCGGCACACAGTTTCAATCAGCCAAGAAATTTCATATCAGCGCATATTCAGCTGCAGAGTGAAAATCTCATTTTATTCACGTGGTCATCCATGGGTCTAGTGGAACTCCTGAAAGGCTACATGACGGCCAAGGAGTATCGTACAGTGGTTGCAGACCACATACACCCTTTCATGACGATCATGTATCCCAATGGCAATAGCATTTTTCAACAAGGTAATGGGCCACGTAAGAAGGCCAAGAATATGACGGAATTATTCGAAACACAGTGGCGACTTCCATTTTATGTGCTGGGTCAACAACTCGTCAGATTTGAACCTGAAATAACGCATCTGGAATGTGACGTCAGAGGTCAAAGGAATTAGGTGACTTGTGTCTGCAGATATGGTGCCAATTCCCTCCAGTGATCAAAGAAGGCCTCATAGCTTCTACACCATGACGCAATGTCGCTGTTGTCCAAGCCAAAGGTCGGCATACCGATGTTAGGTAGGTGGCTGATCTGTGTATAAAGGTTCCCTAAACTCAATGTCTACGATTTCAAAACAACATAAATCTCACAGACAGGAAAAGACAAGAATTTAATTTAGAAGAAATTCAAAATTTGTTTGGAGGTCCTTAATGAGAACTCCTTAGATTGAAAGAGATCAGCAAGTAACGCTTCACTTCACATGAACCATTTAATAACAGATTTAGCAGTTAAAAATGGCCAAACAAGTAATGACAGTCCCCAAAATTTATTTACAAAAGATAGTAAGCCTCAAGGAACGTAATCATATTAACAACAATTCGCCTGTAGAAAGAAGATGATAGCAATAAAGAGCAAGAGCTGGATCCGGGAAATGAGGGGATCACAAGCCCACCTTATTAAAATAGTTTTGAATAATATGTGGCAATCACTATTAACAGGGAGAAGAAATAGTTCAAATGGCGCTGAGTAATATGGGACTTAAATCTGAGGACGTCAGTCACCTAGAACTTAGAACTACTTAAACGTAACTAACTTATGGGCATCACATACATCCATGCCCGAGGCAAGATTCGAACCTGCGACCGTAGCGTTCGCGCCGTTCCAGACTGAAGCGCCTAGAACCATTCGGCCATACCAGCCGGCAGAGAGAATAGACCCCAATACTCTTAGTGAACACCATGGACGATATTCTTCCCGCTCATCAACATTTTTAGGAAAGCATTAATATATGAACCTCTTTTCTTTTAGAAATACAGAAATATGACAGCAGTAAAGAATAAACCAATCTCAATATACAAACCGAGGGTAGGGCCTATGGTAATATACACAAAATTAAAACAATTTTCTTTAACACAGAATCTATGACCGCTTGAACACAACAAACTGTTAAAACAATCACTTTAAGAGTGTGTCAAAGAGTCTGAAGGGTAGTACAAAACAAATAAAACTTGTATATGAATTCTGTGCAAGCATTGGGTTCCGATAATACTGTTTCATGTAACGGTCTTCTTTTTTTTGTTTATTTGGTCATCAATCTTCTGGCTTGTTTGATGCGGCCCGCCACGAACTCCTCTCCTGAGCTAACCTCCGCATCTCAGAGTAGCACTTGAGACCTACGTCCTTAATCATTTGTTGGATGTATTCCAATCTCTGTCTTCCTCTATAGTTTTTGCCCTCTATAGCTCCCTCTAGTACCATGGAAGTCTTTCCCTCATGTCTTAACAGATGTACTGTCATCCTGTCCCTTCTCCTTATCAGTGTTTTCCACACATTCCTATCCTCTCCGATTCTGCGCAGAACCTCCTCATTCCTTACAGACATTCGTCTGTAGCACCACATCTCAAATGCTTCGATTCTCTTCTGTTCCGGTTTTCCCACCGTCCACGTTTCACTACTACTTTCTGCTTTGGATGTCCTTCATGCTCCGTCCATCGTTGGTTACTTCACTGCCTAGGTAGCAGAATTCCTTAACTTCATCTACTTCGCGACCATCAATCCTGATGTTAAGTTTCTCGCTGTTCTCATTTCTACTACGTCGATTTACCTTCGTCTTTCATCGATTTACTCCCAATTCATACTGTGTACTCATTAGAAAGTTCATACCGTTCAGCAGATCATGTAATTCTTCTTCACTTTCACTCAGAATAGCAGTGTCATCAGCGAATCGTCTCATTGATATCTTTCAACCTTGAATTTTAATTCCACTCCTGAAGCTTTATTTTATTTCCATCATTGCTTCCTCGATGTACAGACTAAACATTGGGGGAGAAAGGCCACATCATTGTCTTACACCCTTTTTAATACGAGCACTTCCTTCCTGGTCGTCCAATCTTATTATTCCCTCTTGGCTGTTGTACATATTGTATATGACCCGTCTCTCCCTATAGCTTACCCCTACTTTTCTCAGAATTTCGAACATCCTGCACCATTTTACACTGACGAACGCTTTTTCCAGGTCGACAATCCTATGAACGTGTCTTGATTTTTCATTAGTCTTGCCCCCACTATTTACCGCAACGCCAGAATTGCCTCTCTCGAACCTTTACCTTTACTAAAGCCAAATTGATCGTCATGTAGCGCATGCTCAGTTTTCTTTTCCATTCTTCTGTATATTACTGTTGTAAGCAACTTCGATGCATGAGCTGTTAAGCTGGTTGTGCGGTAGTTCTCACACTTAGCAACTATTGCCGTCTTCGGAATTGTGTGGATAATGCTTTTTCGAAAGTCAGATGGTATGTCGTCAGACTCATACATTCTACACACCAACGTGAATAATCGGTTTGTTGCCACTTCCGCGATTTTAGAAATTATGATGCATGTATCCCTTCTGCCTTATTTGATCTTGAGTCCTCCAACGATTTTTTAAATTCTGATTCTAATACTTGATCCCCTATCTCTTCTACATCGACTCCTGTTTCTTCTACTATCACATCGGACAAATCTTCCCCCATTCAATGTATTCTTTCCACCTATCCGCTCTCTCCTCTGCATTAAACAGTGGAATTCCCGTTGCACTCTTAATGTTATCACCCATGCTTTTAATGTGACCGAAGGTTTAACTTCCCTTTACGCTGAGTCTGTCCTTCCGACAATCATTTCGTTTCGATGTCTTCAGATTTTTCCTACAGCCATTTCATCTTTGCTTCCCTACACTTCTTATTTATTTCATTCCTCAGCGACGTGCATTCCTCTATTCCAGAGTTTCCCGGAACATTTATGTACTTCCGCCTTTCACCGATAAATTGAAGTATTTCTTCTGTTACCCATGGTTTCTTCACAGTTACCTTCTTTGTACCTATATTTTCCTTCCCAACTTCTGTGATGGCCCTTTCTGGAGGTGTATTTTCCTCCTCAACTGTACTGCCCACTGAACTATTCCTTATTGCTGTGTCTATAGCCTTAGAGAACTTCAACCGTATCTCGTCATTCCTTAGCACTTCCGTACGCCATTTCTTTGCGTATTGATTCTTCCTGACTAATGTCTTAAACTTCAGCCTACCGTCCATTACTACTAAATTGCTATCTATGTCTGCTCCTGGGTACGCCTTACAATCCCGTATCTGGTTTCGGAATCTCTGTATGACCATGATGTAATCTAATTGAAATCTTCCCTTATCACCCGGTTTTTTCCAAGTATACCTCCTCCTCTTGTCATTCTTGAACAGAGTATTCGCTATTACTAGCTGAAACTTGTTACAGAACTCAATTAGTCTTCCTCCTCTCTCATTTCCGACCCCAAGCCCATATTCTCCTGTAACCTTCTCTTCTGCTCCTTCCCCTACAAATGAATTCCAGTCTTCCATGACAATTAGATTTTCATATTCCTTTAAATAATATATTACCCTTTCAATAGCCCGCCCAGTTAGCCGTTCGGTCTAACACACTGCGTTCCGTGCGGGAATGCGTGCCGTTCCCCGGCACGAATCCGCCTGGAGGATTCGGATCGAGGTCCGGTGTGCCGGCCAGTTTGTGGATGGTTTTTAAGGCGGTTTTCCATCTGCCCGGCGAATGCGCTCTGGTTCCGCTTATTCCGCCTCAGTTACACTATGTCGGCGATTGCTGCGCAAACACTATCTCCACGTACGCGTACACCATAATTACCTCCACCGGCCGCCCGCAGATCGTTATCCTTCCGTTGATTATTCAGTCTTTTTCTCATGGTAACCTCCCCCTTGGCTGTCCTCTCCGGGATACCCGAATGGTGGACTTTTCTGGAATCTTTGCCAATGAAGAGATCGACACTTCTTCAATTACGGGCCACATGTCCTGTGGATACACGTTACATGTCTTTAATGCAGTGGTTTCCATGCCTTCTGCATCCTCATGCACGCCCTAGGACAAGAGAGTGCCCTAAACCTCTGTCGGCTCCGCCGCTCTCTTTGACAAGGCCGTTGACGGAATGAGGGGTGAATTCTTATGCCGGATGTCTTTGGCAGGCAATGTACATTATTAATCAAAACTTAAGAAGCGGCGGGATTCGAACACAGGATCGAAGACATTTTGATTATGAATCAAAGACGCCAGCTCTAGACAACTGTAGACAGAATTAATGCCTCGTGACCGCTGGACAGC
Organism: Schistocerca americana; assembly: GCF_021461395.2. Lineage (NCBI taxonomy): Eukaryota > Metazoa > Arthropoda > Insecta > Orthoptera > Acrididae > Schistocerca > Schistocerca americana. The sequence goes on from NC_060122.1 coordinate 183,031,885, forward strand.
AACCGGGAGGAGAAACAGTGTACCACTAAACTATGAGCCTGCAAAACAAGATCGCAAGCCCCAACGATGCTCGAACACTCACGCCTCGGGATAGCAGCACAAGCAATGAAATTTAGCGCAGACGCCTGGAATGCACAGCATTCATTAGTAGGTATTAAGTTACGGAGACGGCAACCGCATGCACACAAAATCAAACTAATAAAACTAGGGCCAGAACACTTCAATGAATCACTAAATTCTGTGACAAAATTAAAACTGAGTGTAAAAAATATCAAGTAGAAACTCATGGGGGTATTGCCAAATCAAGGAAATTTAAATCTTAATTGCTCAAAATCACTTTTAAATTTGCCATAAAAGTAATTCGCAAAAGATCCAGTTATAAACCTGCCTTTCAGTAATTGTTCTCCAGTGCTGAGGCAACACCCAAAACTCCCCAGAAAATATCTACTGGAGTAACAAGACTGTCGTTTAGGATGTCTGTTCGGCAATACACGTAGCTACCTTGAACAGACTAAAAACCAGTACTGAGAGAATATCCACAATGATCGCAGTTTTCAAGGTAACAATATCAGTGAAACAACTTAAAACCCCAATTTGGACGACCTGAATTACTATTCAGCACCATTCTGAACTTAGCGGCTAGTAACGCCGTGGAATGTCAGATCCCTTAATAGGGCAGGTAGGTTAGAAAATTTAAAAAGGGAAATGGATAGGTTAAAGTTTGATTCAGTGGGAATTAGTGAAGTTCGGTGGCAGAAGGAACAAGACGTTGGTCAGGTGAATACAGTGTTACAAATAAAAAATCAAATAGGGGTAATACAAGAGTAGGTTTAATAATGAATAAAAAAGTAGGAGTGCGGGTAAGCTACTACAAACAGCATAGTGAACGCATTATTGTGGCCAAGATAGACAAGAAGCCCACGCCTACTACAGCAGTAGAAGTTTATATGCCAACTAGCTCTGCAGATGACGAAGAAATTGAAGAAATGTATGAGTAGATAAAAGAAATTATTCAGATAGTGAAGGGAGACGAAAATTTAATAGTCATGGGTGACTGGAATTCGATAGTAGGAAAAGGAAGAGAAGGAAACGTAGTAGGTGAACATGGATTGGAGGGGGGGGGGGGGGGAAGAAATGAAAGAGGAAGCCGCCTGATAGAATTTTGCACAGAGCATAGCTTAATCATAGCTAACACTTGGTTAAAGAATCAAAAAGAAGGTTGTATACATGGAAGAAGCCTGGAGATACTGACAGGTTTCAAATAGCTTATATAATGGTAAGACAGAGATTTAGGAACCAGGCTTTAAACTGTAAAACATTTCCAGGGGCAGATGTGGACTCCGACCAAAATTTATTGGTTATGAACTGTAGATGAAAACTGAAGAAACTGCAAAAAGGCGGGAATTTAAGGAGACGGGACCTGGATAAACTGACTAAACCAGAGGTTGTACAGAGTATCAGGGAGAACATAAGGGAACAATTGACAGGAATGGGGGAAAGAAATACGGTAGAAGATGAATGGGTAGCTTTGAGAGATAAAGTAGTCAAGGCAGCAGAGGGTCTAGTAGGTAAAAAGACGAGGGCTAGTAGAAATCCTTGGATAACAGAAGAAATATTGAATTTAATTGATGAAAAGAGAAGATATAAAAATTAAGTAAATGAAGCAGGCAAAAAGGAATACAAACGTCTCAAAAATGAGATCGACAGGAAGTGCAAAATTGCTAAGCAGGGATGTCTAGAGGACAAATGTAAGGATGCAGAGGCTTATCACACTTGGGGTAAGATAGATACTGCCTACAGGAAAATTAAAGAGACCTTTGGAGAAAAGAGAACCACTTGCATGAATATAAGAGCTCAGATGGAAACCCAGTTCTAAGCAAAGAGGGGAAAGCAGAAAGGTGGAAGGAGTATATAGAGTGTCTATACAAGGGCGATGTACTTGAGGACAATATAATGGAAATGGAAGAGGAAGTAGATGAAATGGGAGATACGATACTGCGTGAAGAGTTTGACAGAGCACTGAAACAAGGCCCCGGGAGTAGACAACATTCCATTGGAATTACTGACAGCCTTGGGAGAGCCATATGGTGAGCAAGACGTATGAAACCGGCGAAATACCGTCAGACTTCAAGAAGAATGTAATAATTCCAATCCCAAAGAAAGCAGGTGTTGACAGATGTGAAAATTACCGAACTATCAGTTTAATAAGCCACGGCTGCAAAATACTAACACGAATTCTTTACAGACGAATGGAAAAACTGGTAGAAGCCGACCTCGGGGAAAATCAATTTGAATTCCGCAGAAATGTTGGAACACGTGAGGCAATACTGACCCTACGATTTATCTTAGAAGAAAGATTAAGGAATGGCAAACCTACGTTTCTAGCATTTGTAGACTCAGAGAAAGCTTTTGACAATGTTGACTGGAATACTCTCTTTCAAATTCTGGTGGTGGCAGGGGTAAAATACAGGGAGCGAAAGGCTATTTACAATTTGTATAGAAACCAGATGGCAGTTATAAGAATCGAGTGGTATGAAAGGGAAGGAGTGGTTGGGAAGGGAGTGAGGCAGGGTTGCAGCCTCTCCCCGATTTTATTCAATCTGTATATTGAGCAAACAGTAAAGGAAACAAAAGAAAAATTCGGAGTAGGACTTAAAATCCATGAAGAAGAAATAAAAACTTTGAGGTTTGCCGATGACGCTGTAATTCTGTCAGAGACAGCAAACGACCTGGAAGAGCAGCTGAACGGAATGGGTAGTGTCTTGAAAGAAGGATATAAGATGAACATCAACAAAAGCAAAACGAGGATAATGGAATGTAGTCGAATTAAGTCGGGTGATGCTGAGGGAATTAGATTAGGAAATGAGACACTTAAAGTGGTAAAGGAGTTTTGCTATTCGGGGAGCAAAAAAACTGATGATGGTAGAAGTAGAGAGGATATAAAATGTAGACTGTCAATGGAAAGGAAAGCGTTTCTGAAGAAGAGGAATTTGTTAACATCGAGTATAGATTTAAGTGTGAGGAAGCCGTTTGTGAAAGTATTTGTATGGAGTGTAGCCATCTATGGAAGTGAAACGTGGACGATAAATAGTTTGGACAAGAAGAGAATAGAAGCTTTCGAAATGTGGTGCTACAGAAGAATGCTGACGATTAAATTGGTAGATCACATAACTAATGAGGAGGTATTGAATAGGATTGGGGAGAAGAGAAGTTTGTGGCACAACTTGACTAGAAGAAGGGATCAGTTGGTAGAACATGTTCTGAGGTATCAAGGGGTCACCAATTTAGTATTGGAGGGCAGTGTGGAGGGTAAAAATCGTAGAGGGAGACCAAGAGATGAATACACTAAACAGATTCAGAAGGATTTAGGTTGCAGTAGGTACTGGGAGATGAAGAAGCTTGAACAGGATAGAGTAGAATGGGGCGCTGCATGAAACCAGTCTCAGAACTGAAGACCACAACGACAACAACATCAACAACAACATATGTGGTATCAGTCTTTCGGACATGTGCAGAAAAACAGGCACCACACAGTCATAATTCTGCGGCTGTAAATATACAAGGGCAAATCAGAAATGGCCTTATTTTTTACTAGCCAAAGTAAGATACATACAGGTAATGACAAACATACATCCTTCTGTAAGTATCCAACACTGTCTTTTTACACAGTCCCCACACCGGTTCACAAAATTTGTCCCATCGCACAACTAAATTTGAGATGCCTGGCTGAATATAGAATTGCCGTCGGACTGATGTTTTGGCTCCATCTCTACTTGTGAACCGCTCTGCTGCCAGGAACTTTGTAAGCTATCCGAAAGAGTGTAGGTCACTTGGGGCAAGGTCTGTACTGTATTGTGGGTGGTCCGGAACACGTCCCGCTCTGGAAGTCGACTGAGTGCAGCCTACTGCGCATCTTGTTTCGGTGTTCGCATTCGTTTGCATCGACCGTAGAGCAGCAAATGTTATGTAAAGTTGTTATTTATTATGTACGAGTTCCTAAGCTCTGACGGGGAATACTGCACAAGACGTCTGCCATAGAAAGGTACGAGGCAATGTCTTTCCTAGCGTCCACCACGTTGTGTGGCGTCCACTGTTTTGATGATCTGTCGAATTTGTCTTAACTTTGTGGGTGGTTACCCTTCCTTGCTGTTTGCCTTTCGACATAAAGCCGCACAGAATACCTGCGAAAAATTATACTGATACCTGAGCACGTCTGTATCAACCGACTTTGGTTGCTAATAGCATAAGTTCAAACGTGAAAACCTTTTTACTAACGTTTTCGGGAACGGACCATCTTCAGAATATCAGTAATACAGTGTCACGTGGTATCTGCTGTAGCAAGAGACAGACTGTGTACAGCAGCGCCACATGCGTGTAACAAGTAGCGAGCACACAGCAACGCCCGCGAGAGAAGACAGACCGCGGCGCTTACGTCACAGCACGTGACACGAATGCCAGCAGCCGCCTTTGGCAAGGAGCTAGTAACTGTTTCAGACAGATTTAATAATTGTTAACTGCGTGTTTAAGTGCGCGGAAGCTCACGATAGCACATGACAAAATTAAGTCCTTTAGTGGGTACCTTTCCGACTATATATTGATTTCCCGTGGGCTTTGCAAGGAACCGAGTGTTCGCGAAGTGTGGCGGGCAAACCGACTATTGTGACGACACAGGTTCGTTGCAGGGCCCCTTATATCTCGTTGGCCCCAGGCGCAATGCACGTCACGTCACGTCGCTTGATCCTCTAGTGTTCGGAGGGGATAAAGCTGCCCACACCGCCACTAGTCAGTGTCGTATACAGTATACATGGATACAGCGAAAGTGACGGCTGCCTTCTTGCAGATGACCTATTCTGCGAGGTACGACTATGTTTGATGTTCGGGTTGATTTTTCATAGCAGTGCGATGGACTTAGACTTTATTCACGGACTTGCTGTACTTCACAGTGTTCATTCTTTGCCTTCTACAGCCATCCAGGAGTTTGTATTGTGCGTCATTCTCTCAACCTGTTGTGAACTTGAAACCAGTATTTTTGTTCAAACAAAGGGAACAGAAACACCGTTCCGACAGTAGCTGTGGTAACACTGTGGACAACTGAGATCGTTCCGCCGTTATTACCCAGCAGACTTTTTTTCTGACAGTGTAATGCTATCAACTGAACACGATGTTAGAATAGATGTCACTTAACACGGTACTGTATACCAAGTTTTACCCTGAAAAGAAGGCGATGGGACAAGCCTGGAAAGCGTTAATAAACAGAAAATGTTTAACAAAAATTATACCCTTGCTATTAACGATTTGAAGCTGTAATAAGGATATCCTCCGCCCTTTCTCTCGCTACGGTCGTTACTTAAAGCAAGGCAAGTCGTGTGCACCATCTGTCTGCGAACGGTGTAAACCTTCTTCTGAGTGCGTGATGGTAGTTTAACTGTTCGTTTATCGTACTTTCTGAGGCGGTGGTTGTGTCCCAGACCATCGTTAGCTGGAACGGGGGTAGAGAACCGCTTACAAACCACATTAAAACTGGCCTACATAGTAGAATCAGAGGCGTGGGTGCAATCCAGATCAGGCTCTACTCCCTGTCTCGCAAATTTGTGCGCTGCGCGTTACGCTAAACAAGCGCGTCATCGAATGATACGAAACTGATTCTGTAAATATATGTACTTTAGAAAAGCGTTCAATTAACGTGGTCGCCTTCAGAGAAAGACACATTTGAGTCCGCAAACGTCAGCATTCGCACCTTCAACTGATAAAAACAATTCTGCGAGACGTTTTCCGTACAGTGCATATACATGGTATGCAAATGTATATATACATACACCTTAAGAAGAGGGCAAGTAGTTAGCAAAGTTCACCCAAAGTTCTTGACCAATTAACTTCAAATATATGCACGATACTCTAATAAACGTTCAGACGGACATAGATTGTATATAACAGTGTAACCAACTTTCATCCGAATGTCTATATGCCTATCGGAGTATCGCGTAACAATTTGCAGTAAACTGATTGAGATTTATTCGAGATTTCCGCTAATAACCTTTTCCTTATTCCCTTACACACACACACACACACACACACACACACACACACACATATACACATATCCATAAGTGAAACATATTTACATGATATTCTCATCTTATTTTTTAGTAAAGCCACACTTACCCGTGTTCCGTGCTTTATTCGCATTGCCTTCTATTATTGATATTTTACCTACAACGTGTTTCAAATAACAAAATAAACTTTATTAGGGAGTACAAGATGCCCTTTGTATTTGTTATAACGATCATTCATTTCCTGCCCAATAATCGTTCCTCAGTCAGCTCATGCATGCACTGTCTCGACGATGTATATGTAACGATAATTTCAGATGAAGGCATGTCTTGGGATTTTAGACCATTAATGTAGAAAATTTTGTTTTGTATCCACCATATAATACAATCTAAGACAAAGACGTTGACTCACCACGAAGGAATTATCCGAATGGCACGGAAATCGGTAGATGTGATGCATATGTGCAGACAAACAAATGATAACAATTTCAGAAAAAATTGAATGGTTCATACATGAGAAAGAGACAGGTTCCTTGCAGGCCAAGGAATGCTTTCACAAACACAAATACAAGCAGTAGAAACTCTCGCTGGATGCGGGCAGGGATTATTTGCTGAAATGTAACCTTAGGGTGGCTGGCCGTGTAGAGCAACAAAACGGGGCGTAAAACTTCGTCGAACTACCGCTACGCTGTTAAGGGTGCTGCGGATGAGAACCAAAGTGGGTCCTGCTATGAAAAGAAATGACACTCCACACCATCACACCTGGTTGTCGAACCGTATGGCAGGTGACTGTCAGGTTGATATACAGGTACTGTGGCCGAGCGGTTCTAGGCGCTTCAATCCGGAACCTCGCTGCTGCTGCGGTCGCAGGTTCGAATCCTGCCACGGGAATGTATGTGTGTGATGTCCTTAGGTTACTTAGGTTTAAGTAGTTCTAAGTCTAGGGGACTGATGACCGCAGATGTCAAGGCCCATAGCGCTTAGAGCCCTTGGAACCTTTTGAACAGGTACTACCGCTGTCCGGGGCATCTCCACACACGTCGACGGTCCGAAATCACTTTGACTTGAGTAAAATTTATGAGAACCGCTGAATGCCCCGACTACCAGCGAAGACGTGTCGTGCGGACCAGACAGCGGAAGGATACCTACCTGATCGTCGCCCGCCGTATGGCCTCACCACCTGGAGTGACAGTATGGGGCGCCATTTATTTTCACAGCAAGACCCCTTTGGTCTACTGGTTTCCATCCCAATCGGATAATTCCTACATGGCGTGCCTTTATTTTTGGTGTTATAGTGTACACGATTAATATTTACGCTGCATGTTCCATAGTTTGAGAATATTTTGATGATAATTTTACTCGTCACTTGTCTCTTAAGTTATTTTCCTCAGCTTTATCTACGATATTCTTTGTGAGTGTTATATTGTGTATAGTTATATTTTCCGTTAAAGGTCACTTTAATAATTGCAACAGTTGCAAATGACATTCAGATTATTAGGACTATGCTGACATGCCTCTACCCCAATGAAATGCGTATTACAACTTGCACGAACAATTTGATAATATCCAGTCTCTCCTGATTCCGGATGTCTTATCCTTAGCGAGACTGGTCTGATGAACTTTTTATAGTATAGATGTGCAGTGTCGTTCTTGGCGCGATTCAGAATTTTGGTTGCTGGATATAAATGCACGTAGATCACAGGTTCTTCACGACATATGAATACTATAGACATTGTGTAACTTTTGATGTTGTAACAAAACTTATACATTAACACATAAAGGAATTACAAACATTGGCTGCAAGAGGGCATTGATTAAATCAGCGGGGAAAGTTAAAAAGTTGTGCATGACCGGAATTCGAACGCAGGTATCTAGCTTACTAGACAGATTCTCTGACCACGATTTTTTTCATGAAAAGAAAGATGTTACCAACTACTAAGCCATCCGGACACAGAGATCTCGCAACCGCACGGACAACCATACCACGTCTCCTTCCAGACCGAAGTTCTCAACTTATCCACACACCACTAATGTAGTGCCTCTTGCCCATTATCCTCGCTACTCGCGCTATTTCGCTGATTTCCGTAAGTGTTCGACGGTAGTGTGGATCATCTCTGGAGTGATCATTGGCCGTCTTCGCCTGAATTGCATATGTTTGGTGTCTTTCTTTCAACATGTCCGAAAGAACAAACACCACATACATATGATCTTACACATAGTTTAATTTAGAATGTAAGATTAACTATCTTTAATTTCCTCGTCAGCAAACTATGTAATACGCATCAGCGTATATTATCGATAGAAATCTGTATTATCTTGGAGAAAATAGTCTACAGTTCAGTACGAGCATTCCACTCAGAATTGACGTGATCGATAAATAACTGAAAACTGAGCATATTTCCGAAAACGCATATTTTCCTCGAAATCGAGGGAAAAAAGCCTTACGACAGCCCCTTATGTACCCATGAGGTACACGCTCGTTAACAAAAGAGAAACTGGAGTACTTAACAAAAGAGAAACTGGAGTACCGCCAAGCATATTGGTGGGAAGAGGAAAACCCATGTTCGATTCTCAAATGAATTTTGCCGTATCGAATTTGGTAGCAATAGAAGAATTAATGAGATAAGTAAAACAATAAAAAAAGACAAGGGTAAAATAAATTCTTCAAACGACTTTGGTTAGTAAAGAATTAAAATTTTAATCCTGGTCGTCTTACAGCGGCGCTTTCACTCAGTCTGTTACATGACCTCGTTTTCCTTCGGACAACCACACGATGGTACTTAGTATACAAACACTGGAAGAAAATATATTCGCGGCATCAAGAAAATCTAATGAATGCCATCTTCGCGCAGCTGTATTGTGCCATCTGAAGATTAGACAAGAAATTGACTTATTTTGCATTTAAAATATTTTCTTTTAGGGTATCAATTTTGTTGTGTACCAGACATAAATAACATCGCCTGAAACATTGATTCCGTAAAATGATCATGAAATATGTTGTGAATCGTTATTGCATCCACGCAGTTAGGCAATTCCCGCTGGGTTTCCAGAAAAAGCTATGCAATTTTGAACCATCAAAATAAAACTCTATGTCGTGAGTAACTAAAAACAAGCATCGCGCAGTTGGCTGCCTGTGGTCCCTGCTAACGAATTCGCAGCAGTCTTACTCTGAATTGTTTTCATACAACTAGGCTTGGAATTTTAATTATTTAGTAATAAAAGTGCCCTATTGTTACTTCTTATTCATCTACTTATCTTATTAACTCTCCAATTCATGTCAATTCGATATCCAGGAAAAGAACAGTTAAAATAAAACTGCAGAATACGCATAGGAATCGAACACAAGTTCTCCAGTCCCCAGCCAAATAAATGCCTTTTTCGCTAAGTATGCAGCGCTTTCGTTCATCTGCGTCTACCTTATGGATAGGTAAGGGACAGTAGTAACAGTTTCTTTCCTCGATTTCTAGGAAAGTATGCGTTTGCGCATCCCATGTATGACAATAAAAAATGATTAAATTTCAGTTATCTATCGATCCTGTCAATTTTGAGTCGATTGCGCATTATGAAATTTGGGGGAGGTTTCCTGAAAAACGATGGGGTGTTGTGCCAAACTATCTTAGACTTTCATTTTAGGCTGAACGCAAGCGACCTGCGACATCTGATCAGAATCGGTTGGTAATGTCTGACGCCTTCCCTTTGTAAGTATGTGTGCTGAGTAGTTCTGGTTTGAACGTGATACGATGTGGTGTTGTAGTGAAGGGACGGTTCTTTCGTTCTCGAGTTATATTGTATATAGTGTATTTCATGTTTGGCTTCACATGTCACCCGATAATTTAATATGTATGCCACATCGCGTGCGACGTAGTGCATACTGTTAATTTATATGTAAATGTGGTATTGTCGAGAGATCGTGGTGCCACACGAAAGACAGTAACTCGAGTCGATACCACAAACGTTAGTGAGGGCTCGCTGCAATGCGCAACAACCAGTGGAAGCCATTCCAGAAGACAACCCCTACTTCTCAATATAGCTGCGCCATCACTGTGCGGTCAATATAGTATTGAACATGTAAGAGCTCCCCCCACCCGCTACCCACACCCCACGTCCACCATTTCCACCATTTCAAGACCTCAGCTTCAGTTGTCAACATCGTTGCCTAGGGCAATGACTGTTGTTAAAATTTCTGTGACTTGTTAAAGTTTCTAATGAAATGTACATTCGTATGAGGGCTATTCGGAAAGTAAGGACCGATTGCTCGCGAAACGAAAACCACAGTGACAATTGCAACAGTTTTATACACTTTCAGCTACGTCTCTAAATAGCCACCGCTCCGACTTAGACATCTGTAATAGCATTGTACCAACTTTCGAACACCCTCGTTATGGAAGACAACTGACTTTGCTTTCTGTCATTTCTCTACGCTAGTCTGCAGTTTGTTGACTGTGCCAAAATGTTGTCTCTGTAAAAGAGACGAACATCCAGTCCGGGCTGTATTGTAGGTGTTCATTAATTTCCCATCGAAAACGGTGCAGGGAAACGCTGCAGGGGCATCCTCACTGTCCTGCAGTGTGTGTGTGCGCGGGGCAGAGATCTGTAATGTGGGGTTGGATGAAATCAGGCGAAACCTCGCAGCGGTCACACATATTTGGCAGGGGACACTACTATCCTAGGCACCTTTAAGTGCTCACTATGTGCTCACCAATGAAAAAGTGGGATGTGCACACTAGAGACACTGCCAACACATCTGTGCAAAGATTCATCGGATTTTCACTGTCGTTTCCATTTCGCGACCTATCGGAACTTACTTTCCGAATAGACCTAGTATATGTTGCATTTTCTATAAGAGGTTTGTTCATTAATACATCAAGAGATACTTTGGTATCCAGTGACTGTTGTAAATTATCCAATACTCCTGTGGCAAAGAAGCGTGTCAAAGGTAAGTAAATCCTTTATTCACTTATGTAATCAAGTGAGCCAATATTTCATGCGTTCTAATTTGATGAGCCTTCTCCCAGAGCAATCAAAGAATCCACAGCTATGGCCTGAAGACAGTAGTTTCATCGGGTGACAACAGTAAGTAAGGAAGACTGTGCTGTTATTAAGTTTCTGAGTTCTACAAACTGCATCGAAAAAATGTGGTACGCTTCTATGTTTGTATGTTCTTTTGTAGATGCTTTATAACCACCTGATAGTCTACGTTGTCCAATCGCACAACAGATAAATAATATAAAGATGGAACATACTACGGATAGTGTTTTCCTTTACAAAGTAATATATTTTTTTGTTTCAATTCCTCGACAAATTTGTAATATGAAATTGGCCATAGTTTCAGCTCATTCTTATAGTTTTTAGATCACCTGTAGAGTCTTCTATCCAGCAGGCGCTAAACCACTGACTCAAAAAGCTCTCTTTTACTCGAGTTGAAAAATAAAACTATAAACTAAACAACACTGTAGTTAGACTAAGTTTCCGCTTCAAACGTCAAAGTATTCAACAAGTATTGTAAGGGATACCGACACGCAGTATTTTCTGAGTCAAGTGTGTGTTGTGATGATTATCGCTATCTAAATAAGTAAGTAACGTAATGCTTTGTACTTCAAGGCACTAATTACGGATACGGAAGAGTACTACTTGTTTCCCTAATGATCTTCGTCCTTCCTTTCTTGTGAATGTATCGATTGCATTTATTTCTTTGATTTCTCTACAGCATTACGTCTTCGGTGAAGAAGTGCAATTTACATAATTTGAACTAACAATGAAAACTCTAAATCAGAATGCTGTATGTACTCAACTCTTTCGAAATTCGCATTTAATGCCTTAAAAATGTGCCACTTCTAACGGTTGTGTGGGACTCACAAACGTAACGGATATGCGCCTTATGAGGGTGAAAGCCCACTCGATGAACGTCTGACATAACACAATATTATATGAAATAAATAACTTTTTACGAGAGGACTCTTAGCACTGACATCCGAAGAATGAAATTTAGGACTGTATACAGAAACATTGTTATGGGGGATAAAAAATACAGGATGCGAAAGGTTATCTACAGCTTGATTAGAAATCAGACTGCAGTTCTAAGAGTCGATAAATATGAGAAGGAGACGGCACTTCAGAAGAGAGAGAGAGAGAGAGAGAGAGAGAGAGAGAGAGAGAGAGAGAGAGGCACTACTGTAGCCTTTCGCCCATATCAGTCTGTAAATGGAGGAATTAGTAAAGAAAACGAAGGTGAAATTTTGAAAGGACATTATTAATCAGGAAGAAGAAATAAAAATTTTAAGGTTTGCCGATGTCATTATAGTTGTGCCAGTCGACAAAGTATCTGGAAGAGTGACTGAACGGTTAGAGATTATAAGATGCACGTTAATAATATGACAATGGTATTGGTGGGTGGACGAATGAAATAAGGAGATGCTGAGGGAATTAGATCAGGAAATGAGATGCTAAAAGTGTTAAACATGTGTTACTCCTTGGGCGGTAGAATAACTGATGACGACACCAATAAGTGGGTTATAACACGTAGCCTTGAACCAGCAAGTTTTTCTGCTAAGAGAGATATACGTTAACGTCAAATATAAATTTAAGTGTTAGGAAGTTATTTTTGAAAGTATTTGCTTGAAGTGTAGCCTAACATTGAAATGAAACGTGAATGGTAAACACTATGCCCAAAGAGAGATTAAAAAAGGAATTGAAATGTCATCCTACAGCAGAAGGCCGAAGATTAAATGGGCAGATCGTAAAACTGGTGATGAAATGCTGAAATGAATTAGGGAGAAGGAGCTTTATGGTACAACGCGACTGAGAAGAAATGGGTTGCTGTGACTTAACCTTAAGCATCGAGAAATATGGAACTGTCAGTTTTGCAAGCAATGAAATGCAGGGCGTGAGGTGATACTTTCACAAGATAGATGAGTGTGGAGAGGTGCATCAAACAAGTCTTCGGATGGTGGCCACGACAGCAGAAACGTTACGAAGTCAGACTCCTGGAAATAAAGTAGGACTACCTGAAAACAATCAAACAGGAATGATGGAGTAGACCTTAATCAGTGAGACGTTACGATCAGAAGCAGTGATTGGGGGGGGGGGGGGGCGGTCTGGCTTCTACTAACGATTTATTTGAACATTTAAAACCAAGTGTGTTCAGTACTGATTGCAAACGTACGTAAATACGAGAAGAATACATGTTATTTGAAGAGTGGAGTCTCGATCGTCGAGAAATGTTCTTCTAATTTCTAACATGGCTGATGAAGGAGCCTATTAATTTGGGGAGGGCAGTATTTGGACAGCGGAGAGGTGATCGTGGTACTGCCATCAGCTTACCGCTAACAGCCATTACGCCCAAATAGGATTGATGCTGGAGCATGGATGCCATTACAGAGTAGAGCAAGCACCCTCGCCAGCTATTAGTGGCTGCCATTAACACAGTACCCCAAAGCAGTGAAGTCTGCCCTTCCCGTCTACTCTCCCTTTAGCTTATGGAGCCAGATTACTGCCACATATGATCTGCTTGTTTCATTACATGTATTAGATTTCTACTCATTCCATCTGTCGGCCAGAGAAGTTTCTACGACTACTTCACGAAAATGTTCAACGTTCTTCAAATAACTCTGAAGTAATAACTCAACGGATATTGTTAGCGAGGATCCCGTTATTGACTCGGTGCTCATGATTGAATAACTGATTAGATACGAACAAGGACTACAATGACGAACCTATGCAGAGTGCGAAAATCTGTTTTCACAGATTACGATACACAACAGAGTACATCAAAACTGTCTCATTCGGTGAGGTATGGATGGGGAAAGGCTTCGTCGATTCTCTAGGGACTGTAGTTATTAGAAATTAACAGCACTGAGCTCACCAGTTTCACTGACTCGGGACTACTTGCTGAGAAGACATGTGAAGAATTCAGCGTCTGACAGACTTGTGGACGCTCTTGTAATTCACTCTTAGTTGATTTTAAAATTATCAGTGAAATGTCAGGTCTTCCATAAATTATGACAGTCCCTTTTCATCCATTGCTATTTGTGCTTGAATGCTGAAGGCGGTACTGACGTACAATTACTGTTGTCACAAATTCTTCGACAGCAAAAAGTGCTCATTTAGAGCTATTAATTCACATTATTGTATCACTTATACAAATACGACGTAAAAGAAGGGAATTCTACACTTTTACTTAAAACAGTTTATTTCCATGCACTTGACATCGATCGAAGTTGAAGTTTGTTAAAATAGTTTTTCCGTACTCTGCATACATTGATCAATGAGTATATTTTGATTCACTTAATAAAGTGTCTATGTGACGAACAGCTTGTAACAACACAGTATTTTACATGTAATTAGGCATATATATTTTGAGTTTTTATTTATATATAATCACGTTAACTTTTTCACGGTTAGAAGACCGTACGCTGTACTAAGTAGGAATGGCCAGTACTTTAAAATGCAAGTTATTTTATGTTCAGCCGGTAGATAATTTTATTTGATTCGCAGCATTGTTGTGTGTGTTGTAAGTAGACTATGTAGAGAATAATTATGGCGTAAAAACTACATTTATTGACCAGGAAGAAGATGGAGATATGCAGTCTGAAAATAAGTGCAAGGAGGTTGGTCTTGTAACGAGGCTGTTAAAGAAACACGTTATTAAGCGAAGGAAGGAAAGAAAAAAGATTAGAGACTAACTTCCGTCGACAGCCCCGTCATTAGAGACGGAACACGAGCTCGGACTACAAAAGGACGGGGAAGGAAATCGACCGTACCCCTTTCAAAGGAACCATCTCGGCATCTGCCTGGAGCGATTTAGGGAAATCATGGAAAACCTTAATATCGATGGCCGGTCTGGGTAGTAAACCATTGTCCTCCCGAATACAAGTCCAGTGTGACGACTTCTACGGCTCATCGCTCGGTTTGCTTACCGATCTAGAGAAATGAGGTGTAGCGAAATGCTGGACGATCTTGCAAATTACAGGCATTTAGATAAGTCGCTATTACAACATGGGCTGCTTTTTTGTTCCCATCACATCCATTAACTGCTAATGGTTTTCACAATATTGCCAACAATGTTACTCACCATTTGAATTCTGGTAAATTATTGAATTTTAATAATACATCGAATCTACCAATTACATTTTTCAAGAGTGTACCAAAGGATTGGCAAGGTAGGCCAACGCAAAGAACCCAGCCCCAGAGAGGGCTCAAAAACTGACCACAAAACAAAACAAAACAAAAACGAAATCGATTCTTCATATTTTCCCGCGTAAAGAATATTCCATGTAGGTTTCGGATTATGTCGACTTCTTGCCACGATTTTTTAGCTGACAACGATTCAACCACATTTAGGTGCACTGGAGATTGCTAGTTCACATCGCTAACATTATATCAAAACTTGGTATGCGTGCGCAAGTGCAGTCGTCACATGAACGACCTCTGTCGAGTTTCACGCCCTCTCCTAATACTGTTTCGTCTTCGGTGCGCAGGCGCATGCGTGATCTCTGTCGGGATGCATGTTTGCGGAGTTAAAATCCAGATGTCAAAATTAATTAAACTAACTGTCGCTAGACGCGTCATTAGTCACCCATAGCCGAGAATTGTATCTCTACAGGATACTCCATTCCGCGTCAATTCTTCATATTTTCACTGAGGTGGCAAGCACCATGGGATAACTTCTAATAACGTGTCTGACCTCCTGTTTCCCGGCGAAGTGCAGCAGCTCAACGTGACGTGGATTCAACAAGTCGTCGGAAATCCCCCGCGAAAATATTGACCTGTGCTGATGCTATAGTCGTTCATAATTCCGAAAGGCAGGCGTTGTGACCCAGTGGTTCTAGGCGCTTCAGTCGAACCGCGCTGCTGCTACGGTCGCAGCTTCGAATCCTGCCTCGGGCATGGATGTGTGTGATGACCTTGGCTTAGTTAGATTTAAGTAGATCTAAGTCTAGGGGACTGATGACCTCAGATGTTAAATCCCATAGTGCTTAGAGCCATATGAACCATTTGAACCATTTGATTTGAACCAATTGGGAAATTGTTTCCGGTGCAGGATTTTGTACACGAGCTGAGCCCTCGATTACGTCCCATGAATAATCGAAGGGTGGCCAAATCACTCAACCGAATTGTCCAGAATTTTCTTCAAACAAATTGCGAACAATTGTGGCCTGGTGACGCGGCACTTTGTCATCCATAAAAATTCCAAAATTGTTTGGGAACGTGAAGTCCATGAATGGCTGCAGATGGTCTCCATGTAGCAGAACATAATCATTTTCAGTGAATAACCAGTTGGACCAGAGGATCCAGTCCATTCCATATAAACACAGCCCGCACCATTGTGAAGCTACCACTAGCTTGCGTAGTGCAATGTTGGCAGCCCTACTGCATGCCTTCGTGCGGTCTGCGCCACACACGAACTTTACCGTCAGGTCTTAGCAACTGAAATTAGGACTCATCTGACCAGGCCACCGTTTTCTAGTCTTCTACTGTTCGACTGATGTTGTCACGAATCCAGGAGATGCCGTGCTGTTAATAAAGGCATTCGCGTTGATCGTCTGGTGCCGTAGCCCATTAACGCCAAATTTCGCTGTTCTATCAGTTAGCATACGTTCGTCAGACGTTCCACTGGATTTCTACATTTATGTCACCCAGTGTTGCCTGTCAGGTGGCACTGACAAATCCTCGCAAGCTCTCGGTCTGTAAGTGAAGGCTACCGGATACTGCGTTGTCTGTAGTGAGAGGTGTGGTTATCTCTGCTCTCCCTTGACACTATGGAATACTGAATTCCCTAACGATTTTCGAAATGGAATGTCCCATGCGTCTAGCACCAACTCTCATTGCGCGTTCGGAAACTGTTGCTTTTATTCTTGCAGTGTTGACAACCTTGGTGCATGCGTTCGTGCGGTTTGCGTCACACTCGAACCTTACCATCAACTCTGAAATTAGGAAACCTTTTCACACGAATCATCTGAGTACAAATGACAGCTCCGCCAATGCACTGCCCTTTTATACCTTGTGTTGGCAGTAGTACCGCCACCCAATGACTTTTGTCACCGCAGTGTAAAGTTAGCAATGTCAGCTAGTAACCTCCAGTGTAAAACACTCATCCGAAGATGGCTGAATGGTCGTCAGCCGAATACTGTGGCATGAAGTCGATGTAATCCTACTGCAATATCGAAATTTCACGACAAAAGGAAGTTGATTTAGGAATTAACCGGAAGATGTACGTCAGTTCTCCTGCCTACGGAAAAAGTGTTTGCTTCGGTCTTCGACTGTGAACGCACGCTGTCGTCACAGACTTGATTCTAAAGCGTAATTTCGTCCAAATGTGCCCACAGAGCGCTCGGCTTACACAGTTATCGCCTACACATTTCGCTGGCGTTCAACTGTGGAGTTCTTCCTGCTACTTCGTTACGGTATGGCAGGATCTCAAAGGTCGGCGAACGGATGCTGAACAAGATACGGCATTTACTTTATTAACCTAAGAGGAAGAAATAAAATCAATTCATTGTTTATAGCACACTGAAACCAATGTACACCAGCCCCAAACAGTAAGGTGTACAGGATGATTGAGCTGCCCCTACCGCTGACGTTTTACGCAACCCACAGTGGTATGACTATCCTTCATATTAGTACGAGGTATCCATACAGTCTGAATTGCAATCCGCAGACTATTAGTGCTACAGAAAAAAATGAGAAGGAACTTCTTGTAAGAATTTTAATGCAGTTGAATTTTGTACTGGGACACGCTGGAGTCCACAATTTTCAAGTTATTCAAGAAAAACACACAAATGAGACCTTCAAACGCACCTCCATCTTCACACTCATCCCTTACCCGCCTGGATGTCTCGTATGATTCCCTTCTACCACTGGACAAGCATTTCCGACTACGCGAACTGTTCCCGATATTCGACCTTTTTTGGTCGTTATTGACTGGGCTGTTATGACATCAGCATAGTAGGCTACTTTGTTAACATCACCAATTTAAACGTGTCCATGAGGGTAATGAACGGCAAAAGATTTTGTAAACGTTACGCTAAAAGTAATTACCTTGACAATTCGTTCCAAACACAAGCACAGTAAGTCGCATTTGCGATGTAAACTCGCGAATGGGCTGTGCACCCATGTTGATACTAGATAGGAGTATGGGAATAGCTGTAAAATAGCCAGCCACAGGTATTTTTGTGACCACTCTTTTTTATGACGAATTTTGAAAGTATCATCATCAGATTCTGCAAAGAGATTTTTTCAAAACCAATGACAAGTTGCGACCACATTGTACAAATGTGGTACAGCCAGATACAATACATACCAATCAAGGGAACAGACACCATACAATGTACTGAGTCAACTTACTTGGGCCACATTGAATAGGAACTCAATATCCGTGGCTGGACAGCCACGCAAAAAGAATAAAGTGGCCGCAAGGTGGCAGCGTACCATAGACAAGTGAAGACAAGGAATAACAAAAAACGCATACAGAAAGACAGTAATCATAAGTCATTTACAAATAGTTTTATATCTTGCAGTAAAAATTTATAGTTAACACGACAAAAAGTCATAAAATACCCGGGTAGGGGGAAGGCTAATCAGAAACGTTTATTTAGGTTCGCCGACTAGGTCTTGGGTAAGCACGAAACATAATGACAGAATACTGTATGTACATATTATTATGAGCCCGGTCCGCCCCCGGTAGCTGAGTAGTCTGCGCGACAGAATGTCAATCCTAAGGGCCCGGTTTCGATTCTCGGCTGGGTCGGAGAGTTTCTCTGAGCAGAGACTGGGTGTTGTACTAATCATCATCATTTCATCCCCATCGACGCTCAAGTCGCCGAAGTTGCGTCAAATCGAAATACTTGCACCCGGCGAATGGTCTATCTGACGGGAGGCCATAGTCACACGACGACATTATACTCCCGTAAAATGACACCAGAAAATAGTGTGTATAGCTGGAAATATCATAATGTATTTAAAAAGATAAACTTTCAGGTTTCCTATCCCTACCATTATACACTATGTATACAGACCATAGCAAAAATGATGCACAAAACAGGAAGAGGACAAGTCATGACTTATATGCTACCTCAAATGCAACATACCATTTTTCGACAGACCAATGCTTTTCCAAAAAATCATTTTCTCTATGAAATTTCTGCTTGATGGTAGGGTACCGCAACTATCAGCAACGTCTCAAGATCTGTTCCCAATAGAGCATGTGTGGGACCAACTCTACATCTACATCTACATATATACTCCGCAAGCCACTCAACGGTGTGTGTGGAGGAGGGCACTGCACATGCCACTGTCATTACCTCCCTTTCCTGTTCCAGTCGCGTATGGTTCGCGGGAAGAACGACTGCCGGAAAGCCTCCGTGCGCGCTCGAATCTCTCTAATTTTACATTCGTGATCTCCTCGGGAGGTATAAGTAGGGGGAAGCAATATATTCGATACCTCATCCAGAAACGCACCCTCTGGAAACCTGGACAGCAAGCTACACGGCGATGCAGAGCGCCTCTCTTGCAGAGTCTGCCACTTGAGTTTGCTAAACATCTCCGTAACGCTATCACGCTTACCAAATAACCCTGTGACGAAACGCACAGCTCTTCTTTGGATCTTCTCTATCTCCTCCGTCAACCAGACCTGGTACGGATCCCACACTGATGAGCAATACTCAAGTATATGTCGAACGAGTGTTTTGTAAGCCACCTCTTTTGTTGATGGACTATATTTTCTAAGGACTCTCCCAATGAATCTCAACCTGGCACCCGCCTTACCAACAATGAATTTTATATGATCATTCCACTTCAAATCGTTCCGCACGCATACTCCCAGATATTTTACAGAAGTAACTGCTACCAGTGTTTGTTCCGCTCTGACGTCAATTCCGTCCCAGTGTCAGTATCCACAGTATCAAGGACCAGTTACGACAGCTGCGGGCCAACTTGCCTCAGGAGAAGATACAACGGCTTTGCGACAACTTATCTAACCAAACTAGTGGATACATCCAGGCCAGAGGGTGTACAACGTCATATTGATAAGTAGGACCACACTGCCAAGTTCTATGTAAAATTTTATAGACTTTTGTGATCACTGAAATAACATGGCATACTCTCTCAATCCGTCAACTTTCATTTCGTTTATTCCTCTCATTCTACATGATACACTTTTTCTTTGTCACGCAGTGTAGACATTTAAAAATTATTTTCCAAAATTACTTGATTTTTATGAAAAGACTTACAAAATTATAAAATTTGCTATATATCTGTAGGGAAAATTGGTGCTTAGTATTGTATGAATAAATATTTGTCTAAAAATGTTATGAAAGTGAAGGATGTTGTAATTGGTACCGTTGTCGGTTGTCGATAACGGTATGCTAATCACCTGGGTAGGTATGGTCACCAAATATTCCAGTGACGTAAGAAATGCCGTCTGAATAGTAAATAAATGATGATGATTTAGTTACAAATGATAGCTCCATTTGAGATGTTCCCGACTTTATCCGTCACGTAAACAATAACGAATAATAATACAACCGTAACGAGACCGTTAGTCACAGGGTTCATTAAATTCCGTGATAAGAAAACTCCAGCATAAAGTAACATGGTATGTTGTGCTTTGGAATCCACTCTCGAGATCCACGGAGCGAGCCCGAAAGCAAATGCCACCAAAGGTCCAAGCATACTACGTGATTCCTGCTTGCAAATAACAAGCGGTTTGTAACACACCCTAGGAACTTATACTCGATAACATTGTAGGTGTCTGCCAGAGGGTTTATGCCTGACAAACTTGGAGATAACGTCAAAATCGACTGGAAAGCATCTTCACGATTTTTTTAAAACTTATCGACGTGATGTTATTTTTAATTTTTTTTGGAGGGGGATTTGGGGGAGTCAAATAACGTGTAGAAAATAGTGTTTTGGGATTACAACGTGCAAAGCACAAGTTGCGTTTATAACATATTACTTAACGTGTTTTGCTCTAAGAGCTGTTTATCACTTTCAAATATTCTGTAGTGCCAGTACTCCACAGCTGCAAAGAATTTTGCGAAGGTCACGTTGGGAAACACGCCGACAATTGTTAAGTGAATATCTTTATTGTCCTACGAGTTATGCACGATTATCATTATGCAGCAAAATATCTCCGCAGTATATCTATTCGCAATCTGTCAAGATTTAGGTAATGAGTATTCTTTGTGATAGACGACACAGCTAATTCGGAAAACCGGTACCTAAACACCAACTGATGTGGGACTTCATAATGGTGAACACTGTATTACTGACGATTAGAGTTGAACGTAACACATTCCGAAAACTGAATTGGGTACAACTTACATCTTGCTTTTCATCAGTTTCTGGCATAAAGAAGTGTTTCAGAGTTTGCTTGTTGATGAAAATATCTGTCTCTTATTACCTCACATAAAACGATCGGTTATGAAATCAAGCTTGTAGGTGTCATGTTTGATGATAGAGTGATTAAAATTATCACCAACTTTAATAATACAAGCTGTTACATCTATTAATTATTGAATTATTTTCTATAATGTAATGATACTGCTTTCCTGGAAACCTGATGGTAGTTCTTCTGTTCATAGATTTGGTGTATCAAAACAAAGAATCTTCAAGCTCCTCCTGCGTAATACCGAAGGTATATACTTGCATACATTTGTTTGATCTCATATCGTCCAACTTTCTGGAAGTTCTGTAGTGATACACCATATATTTCTCCGCATCAGCATCTCACTTTGTGCTACAGGATAGCAGCCTCTTGTCAAAAGTACTCTCAGTCTACTGTTGCACTGTCGCTCCTTTTCTCTGAAATTAATAGAGTCTTATAGTCCGTCCTCTACTTCCAAACATTTCTCCTGTCTGTATTCTAGCTGTATTATCAATTTACCGACAATTAATTCTTTGTCAAGTTCTTCTCACAATTAGTAATTTTGCTTCTCTGTATTTTCTACTGTATGATTTTTCAAGTGATATCTACTCTAGGTTTCCCATTACATACAATGAATTTTCTTCGTTTTTGATTGTGTAGATGAATTACTGTATCAGTCGTCAGTGACTTTCCGCAAAATTGCACTACATCTGCTGATCTCTCTGGCACAATTATTTCCATATTTATTGGGTTGCACTCCTGTTTCCCGATATGTTTCTAGTGATCGTACTTAGCACAGTAATGAATATGTTCGACATTTTTCACTGCATCTAATTATAAATTTTTCAAATCCTTGATAGCTTAGCCGTGTAGATAGTTGTTCCCAGACGTTATCTAACCTTGATCTGATGCACATCGTATATCAGCTTACTCAGCCTGCCTCCCAGCTTTGCGAAACATATTCGTTGCTGCTCTGACCCGTTGCAAATTGATTGCATAACTCGTTTTCTTGATATTTTGGCGTCGCATCACGTGCTGCACAAATGCCGACAACGGAGGTGGTAGAGTGAGCGTTTCCTCTCACCATCCGCCCTCAACTGGAACTTACGCTCTGTCGCTCATGTCGCATACGTGACATTAACCCTAATCTTCCCTATTTTCATCATTTCTACGTTTCTTCTTCCCTCTTACTGTAGGAAACACTTCACCCAAAGATTTAAATTTACGTCACCTGTTCTATCCTATACAAATGTAATCAACTTTTGAGTTTTCTTACAGCGTTTCTCCGCTTAATTATCTTGTAAAATTGATGTAAACGTGCAGAACTGTGTAAAGGTGGATGATGTTGGTTCCGTACCAGTTTGTTGAAGGGTGGCTCTGTAATTGGTTTGCTCGTGATAAAGCAGTCTTTTTCCACCTTCCAATCGCAAGGCTGAAACATTCATACACCATTCACAGACGTTACTGATATTGCTTCCTACATGCGACTGCTAGACCTGTTTCCACGACGTTTTGTTAACCACTGCCTAATTTTAAGTGGACAATCTTATTCGTAATATTTCAGATTCCTCAGAATAATCTGAAAGATAGCCATTGTGTGAAAATTTTTTATGGTGATTTACAACCATTTTTCAAGTAATACCCCGTGATAACGCTATCTGACTCAAAATACTCATTGATAATGGTTAAATCTCCACAATCGCAAAGTTAACTTATTTGATATATTCACGAAGGAACACAGCAGTACAGAATTCTGCAGACCTAATGAGTGTTTGTGTAATGACTCCCATGTTACATATAAAACATACAAGAAAAAATCTTCACCTGTTTGTACTATATGAAACCAGGTATCCTAGACGACGAACTATTAAACCTATACGATTTTCTACGAAATTACTTAGAAGACAGATCAGAAGCCGTTACTGTCCGTCTAACTGCATTCAGTGACAAACTGTAACAGTAATACTTACTCGGTAGTTGAAAATATTACACGAGACAAAAGATTAATGGGCAGCAGTATCAAGGGTGCACATTTATTACAGCAAAAGAGACGTTAAACTGGGCAAAGAATCACGAGAAATCCAGTGCTGGAAGTGAATACATAAAGCCTAGTACGTTCGTGCTCAAATAAAGAGATTTTAATATAAAGAATAGGTGAATACTGATACCCTTAATAAGTGTGATCAAATATTCAAGTACTTTAATTGTAGGACATCCAGCCACATGGCGATGGTTACAAACCGTCACCAATATTGCATGACAGCCATGAAACCTTTAGTTTTACAATAGGTGTAAAAACAAAAAACGGCCATACCAATCGCTTGCTAATATTTGAGAAGCACATTTGGGTATCGTTATCCAAACCTAGCAGAATGAATACTGTGTTCCATTAAAATCAAACAAACACGCAATGAAGAAATTTGCTCCACATGAACTTGACTTGAAAAACAACACATCCTGCAAGAGACATATGTGAAACAGGTGAGGAAAGTGCGGTTTAAGCCAGGTCAACGTAGCCATTTCATCCAAATATGTACAGTAGCATGATAAAATGCAAGCCCAGCACCCATACAGAGCCAAAACATAGCCCAGAATGATCTGCAGCCAGGTCACACTTTCCTCTAGCTGAAATTCATCATAAGGTATCTGACTGGCTTTAGCAAAACAAAGTCCTTGAGTTGCGTGAGATATACCATGCGTGCTAATTCAGAGCTACTGCGGTCGCCAGCCTGGCACTGCAGCGTGTCAGAAATACGATACCTCGGAAAAACAGCGGACTGGTGAGCAGCACACTTGTGAGCTTGCGAAACACGGTGACCCGAATAACCGATGTGTTTCATCACTACCTCTTTCATCCCAAAACAACAGCGCGGAATATTTTTCAGTTTCACGTGACGACACAAACTGCATCAGTATTTACAAAGTCTCTAACTCACAAAGGAATTTTTTAAACAAATTATGTAAACAAGTATCTACCGTATAGGCTACAACAATAAAATCAGAAAGTACACATAAAAAAAAATAATTAAAAAAGAATTTTTTTTCTGTAAAGTAGACAGAAAGGAGAATGGAGGTCTCTCATTAATTTCTATGATGACAAACCATAAGCATATAAAATCAGGAAATCAGGTCTGAAAAGCTGACAAGATGGAACCACAGTCCATTTAACATTAAATAATAAAAAACGAATAATATTAAAAATACTTGCCTCTCTGAAGCAGACGAGTTTCTAATCTGAGTGGTCCTTTTTTTAGCACACATAAGACGGATATGGATGACTTATTGATGAAGATAGGTAGGTCGATTGCAGAATCACGCAGAATTAAAAGATAATATAGTATCCAGCAATTTAATGGGTGGCAGTTACGAGAGTGCTTGTGACACAGAGGTCATTGACCTCCTGTGACTCTCTGCATTTTCAGTCCTAGATCGTCCACCAGTAGCAAACCATCCTCTCTGCTTGATTCAGTGATAGCCAGTGTTCATAGGTCATTCCTCTCTAGTAAGTGTTAATCCTCAGGTCATGTAGTGCACCACTCAGCATGGTCAAGCCTAATCAGCTGTCGCAGGTCTACCACGCTATAGCAATCACATAGTTTGATGGTCGATCAGTGGTTGCCAGAAATTTTTCTAGAATGAGATTTTCACTCTCCAACCGATTCTGCGCTGATATGAAACTTCCTGGCAGATCAAAACTGTGTGCCGGACCGGCAGGAAGTTTCAGAAATTTATCTGTTGGTGCTCCAGCAGCTCATTCAGTTGGTGTCAGCGTAGCTACGACCATTAACATTGCCAAGGGGTGCCTGTCCCTCGGCCGTTCGCTTTGTCCTACTTGCCTGGGTCGATGAACTACTTAGCTATACGTGTCTCTTTCGGTTTCTTCTCCTCTTCATCCACGTGCTAATCAAAGAAAACAAAGACAAATACATAAAGCATGTAATATGTGAGCCAGTGTTCGGTCATAAATGTACCACTGGAGAACGATTAATGGACAAGAAGCGTTCACAGTGCAGATGCGTTTTGATGACCATGTGACATGGTGGCTGAGTCACACCATCTGGAGCACAGGAACTTGAAGTAGCATATTGTTACTGACAATGAACTGCAAAGCTAAATGAAATAACCATACAAACTCCTTAAATTACGATTTAAGATTTGATTGTAAAAAAAAGAAGCGTTACATAATACGAAGTACAAATAGTAGCGCAGTATTTGACACAATTAAGCACACCCATACCATAGGGTGGAACATCAATTTTACGGACAGTATGACTTAACTATTTCCTTCATATAAAAAGACGAATTGCAAGATACTATTTGAACTTACGTCCATGGACTATCATTACATTTCCAACTACTCCAGACCTGCATCCAACAAAACTAAGCTTTGGTCTACCAGTCTATTTGACGACCAGTACCCAATATACCTCGATGCTACTGAAACCATCCAAACTAACTGACTGCGGACCACAACATACCAAAAGATAGTTGGTGCAAACCACTTTCATGGACTGGTTAAGCTCTGTCATAATATATGATCTTGCCTCGAGATGGTTTTGATAATTAGGACCTACAAGAGAATTCTGTGTATGATATAACATTAGAATGAAGAGTGACCACTTCCGATCAGTTCGTTACGTTTCAATTGAATCTGTTTCATGAATGTTAAGTGTGTCTGGCGCCTTAGCATACTGGCAGTTTTTAGACCAGTTACTATCTCACTCTGTTGCAGTCTCTGTAAACGGGAGGACCAATTTTGTTTGTTTATTTACTTCTTCGAGCCAGTCTGATTCCCGTTTCACCTGTAATTGTGTGTGGATGAGTGGATGGGAGTGTGAGAGTATTTTGAAGTAGTTCTCATCACGTCCATGGTTTGCAGGGCTGCCACCCAGTTTCATCGGTGAATAATGCAGTGAGCAGAGAGAGATGTCTTGAATGCCACAGGTATACAGTTCGCAATTCTGTCTAATGGGGACTTCACTCAGCCACTGAACTCATTGTGGATGATCTGAACAAGGGTGCCCTGAAGTAAAATCCTCTGGCATCACGGACAAAGGTATGGGACTTGCCTATTTTTAAATTGTGACCATGATCAATTCTACTCATTTTTACTTGCAGTGCAGAGACAAGTGCTTCACGACCTCTTTCAGTTTTCATTTTTCTGCGTTATATCGCGTGCTTGTGAGTAACTTGTACGATCCACTTTACTCTGTTAGAGGAGCCACTGAGTTTGTGCTCCTGCACGGAGTGCTAACGAATCGTAAACGATATTACAGTATTTGGAGTGTCGTTTTACCCTTTGTAAGCTCGCGTGCTGACTTGCGAGTTGCGATTTTCTAATATTCACAACGGTGTTCCCATCGCATCTGATAGTGTAAATTTTGTCCTTCTGCCAGCCACGTTTCCTATACTACTCTGCCACTGCTAAATGGCAATGATAAAATGATAGATTTGAAAGGAGTGTGCCTAACATTTAGCAGCATGCGTGGAGAAATTCTGTTCGTTTACAGATTTTTGAATTTCTTGAAGACAATGTAAATTCTGGCCCTTAGCCCGTGTCCCGTACTTTGCTGACATTTCTAACTGGCAATGTCAAGTGACATATGTTACAGTAGTGAATCTAACGATTGCCTGCTTGTGTGTAGATTTTCTGCCCCTTTTCAGATTTTTCAATTTCTTAGAGACATGGTAAATTCTAGCCTTTAGCCTGCCGCGTAAAGGGAATCTCGTTAGCGTGTACACGTTCATTCCAAGTTACATCCTAGGACGAAACTTCCTGGCAGATTAAAACTGTCTGCCGGACCGAGACTAGAACTCTGGACCTTTGCCTTTCGCGGGCAAGTGCTCCACCATCTGAGCTACCCAAGTACGACTCACGCCCCATCCTCACAGCTTTACTTCTGCCGTACCTCGTCTCCTACCTTCCAAACTTTACAGAAGCTCTCCTGCGAACATCGCAGAACTAGCACTCCCGAAAGAAAGGATATTACGGAGACGTGGCTTAGCCACAGCCTGGTGGATGTTTCCAGAATGAGAGGTATTGGCAGAAGTAAAGCTATTAGGACGGGACGTGAGTCGTGCTTGTGTAGCTCAGATGATAGAGCACTTACCCGCGAAAGGCAAAGGTCCCGAGTTTGAGTCTCGGTCCGTCACATAGTTTTAATCTGCCAGGAAGTTTCATATCAACGCACACTCCGCTCCAGAGTGAAATCCCATTCTACACCCTAGGACGTGTAATCCTGAGCAAGGTGATCATTTGTATATGCAGGCGATTCCTTTTAGTCTCCGATGCTTATATTTTTGTTCCTCTTTATGTGATGGTTGTGGACATGCCTTGTGAGGCTCGACGCATTCCCCTGAATCTCACAATGGCTCTCTACTGGCCTGTAAGATAGCACGTTGTAGATGTATATGCTGTTGGGTTCCGCAAGTATCGGTACACAACTAAAAAGTGTATTTTGTGCTCGTTTAACATATTTTCATTGACCTTTCTTATAATGGGCTGTGTTCTATCAATAATACTATATTACTGATTTTCCCTTCATGAGAATGTACTAAGGAAACACTAGAGATCAGTTTTCTGTGCCACGGGATTCATGTATTGTAGAATTGTATTCCCGTCTTTTACTTTGATGAATACGTGATGACTGTTTGATACTTAATAATTCTGTATGGTGTTTCATGAATCTCTTGATGTTTAATCGCACCCCATCTTGCGCAGCCCCACCTCTGAATCCATCGCACATGAGGCCTCAAGAGTATTTGATGTGTAAGTCGCCTATATATCAATACTGAATTCCAGAAAGAGTGGTACTAAGGAAGCAATTTAATTAAGAAAGGATAATCGTGCCGTCACCATCCCTGATCCCAACATACCAATCAAGGCCTAAAGCAAACCTCATCCTAATCATCTGTTGAACATAAAAATGATAGTTGTCTCTTCATTTATTCGGCCAATTCAGTTTTATGAACTTAATTAATGTGATGGGCACGCAGGGTGAGAATGTGACGTGGAAGAGCCTAAATGTGATTCAGGACGATCATAGTCTAATCAAAAAAGATAAATCGCCACCAAAGAAAATTTCAATCATCCTGATTTCAATCTGAAGAGGGAAAATGTAACATTACGCATAAGTCACACAAGGAATTTCAGTTCTTGAGGATTCACAGTTCAAAACTCAGCTGCCTAAAAAATGATTTTCAGAATAACAGCACATGTCTCCACAGTTTACAGTTATACCTACAGGGTGTTTCAAAAATGACCGGTATATTTGAAACGGCAGTAAAAACTAAACGAGCAGCGATAGAAATACACCGTTTGTTGCAATATGCTTGGGACAACAGTACATTTGCAGGCGGACAAACTTTCGAAATTACAGTAGTTACAATTTTCAACAAGAGATGGCGCTGCAAGTGATGTGAAAGATACAGAAGACAACGCAGTCTGTGGTTGCGCCATTCTGTACGTCGTCTTTCTGCTGTAAGCGTGTGCTGTTCACAACGTGCAAGTGTACTGTAGACAACATGGTTTATTCCTTAGAACAGAGAATTTTTCTGGTGTTGGAATTCCACCGCCTAGAACACAGTGTTGTTGCAACAAGACGAAGTTTTCAACGGAGGTTTAATGTAACCAAAGGACCGAAAAGCGATACAATAAAGGATCTGTTTGAAACATTTCAACGGACTGGGAACGTGATGGATGAACGTGCTGGAAAGGTAGGGCGACCGCGTATGGCAACCACAGAGGGCAACGCGCAGCTAGTGCAGCAGGTGATCCAACAGCGGCCTCGGGTTTCCGTTCGCCATTGTTGCAGCTGCGGTCCAAATGACGCCAACGTCCACGTATCGTCTCATGCGCCAGAGTTTACACCTCTATCCATACAAAATTCAAACGTGGCAATCCCTCAGCGCCGCTACCATTGCTGCACGAGAGACATTCGCTAACGATATAGTGCACAAGATTGATGACAGCGATATGCATGTGGGCAGCATTTGGTTTACTGATGAAGCTTATTTTTACCTGAACGGCTTCGTCAATAAACAGAACTGGCGCATATGGGGAACCGAAAAGCCCCATGTTGCAGTCCCATCGTACCTGCATCCTCAAAAAGTACTGGTCTGGGCCGCCATTTCTTCCAAAGGAATCATTGGCCCATTTTTCAGATCCGAAACGATTACTGCATCACGCTATCTGGACATTCTTCGTGAATTTGTGGCGGTACAAACTGCCTTAGACGACACTGCGAACACCTCGTGGTTTATGCAAGATGGTGGCCGGCCACATCGCACGGCCGACGTCTTTAATTTCCTGAATGAATATTTCGATGATCGTGTGATTGCTTTGGGCTATGCGGAACATACAGGAGGCGGCGTGGATTGGCCTCCCTATTCGCCAGACATGAACCCCTGTGACTTCTTTCTGTGGGGACACTTGAAAGCCCAGGTGTACCGCCAGAATCCAGAAACAATTGAACAGCTGAAGCAGTACATCTCATCTGCATGTGAAGCCATTCCGCCAGACACGTTGTCAAAGGTTTCGGGTAATTTCATTCAGAGACTACGCCATATTATTGCTACGCATGGTGGATATGTGGAAAATATCGTACTATAGAGTTTCCCAGACCGCAGCGCCATCTGTTGTTGAAAATTGTAACTACTGTAATTTCGAAAGTTTGTCGGCCTGAAAATGTACTGTTGTCCCAAGCATATTGCAACAAACGGTGTATTTCTATCGCTGCTCGTTTAGTTTTTATTGCCGTTGCAAATATACCGGTCATTTTTGAAACACCCTGTATATGTATTTTAGACAGTATCACTAGGGGAAAAGAAAGTGTGATTACTGTTTGTTTGTAATAATGCAAGATCCGAACACGCACACTCGAATAACTCTTCTTTGTTGGCAGCTAAAATGACATCACAATTACGAGAAAACAATCTGGTGCAGTGGGATTGAGCATTAGCACCAATGAAGGCTGCGGTGTGGAGCTGGCTGAAGGTTGTGAAGACATAATGATAATTTAACAGTAATATCATTTATAAATAACACTAATATTGAACCCAATAACTAAATTATAAAGAAATATTCTCCTAACAAAGTTATTTTAATAGTAATATATAAGCAAATACTTATTGACTGAAAATCAATAACAGTAATTCTGGAAACAACAATACGAATATATTCAGTGAGAGAAACAGCTGTATCAATGGATCACTAACAGCTGAACTAAATCACTCAGCAAATGTTAGAAGTGTCACAAAAATTCTAAGTCAGTACTACTCGAACCCTTTATTCAGAGAACGGTCAACAAACCAACTCTAAAACTCTGACTTAAGCGGCATAAAATAATATTAAAATAAAAACTTCAATTACGCATATTGGATACTACATAATCAACCAGGTACACTGCTAAAATGGATTAATCCTTTATTGTAGGATTTGGGTGGGAGTGGGGTTTCGACTGGGGGGAGGGGGGGGGGCTGTAAGGGCACGGGCTTATTTTAGCAATAAACAGTTATTAAACATAAATAAATCATTCAACAACTTATAAAACAGAAAATTGACAAATATCTAGCCCAGCTATAGTACTCAAGAAACTGGGCACCAAACAATCGTCAATAAATTAAAATGCCTTTCAGCACATTAGTAAGCCAATCTGATATTAAATACTGCCCCAGTGACAGCAAAATTGAGGACAACAAGAAAATTTACAACTGACAATGCTCGGTTTCATGGCCCATAAGGCACAATAAAGCACAGAACAATAATCAAGCAAATGCCAACCACAAAACACAATCGCAGCCCTCAGACTTAACAATCGGGTGTACATTCACTCACAATATACTCCACCTCTCCTTACACTTATCATTGCCTTCACCACCTCCTCAGTACTGATAATAATGCTATCAAAAGAACTAGAAATATAACTACACTAAAATCATGTTGTTGTTGTTCTTGTTGTGGTCTTCAGTCCTGAGACTGGTTTGATGCAACTCTCCATGTTACTCTATCCTATGCAAGCTTCTTCATCTCCCAGTACCTATTGCAACCTACATCCTTCTGAATCTGTTTAGTGTATTCATCTCTTGATCTCTTGGTCTCTCTCTACGATTTTTACCCTCCACGCTGCCCTCCAATACTGTATTGGTGATCCCTTGATGCCTCAGAACAAGTCCTACCAACCGATCCCTTCTTCTAGTCAAGTTGTGCCACAAACTTCTCTTCTCCCCAATCCAATTCAATACCTCCTCATTAGTTATATGATCTACCCATTTAATCTTCTGCGTTCTTCTGTAGCACCACACTTCGAAAACTTCTATTCTCTTCTTCCTCAAACTAGTTATCGTCCTTGTTTCACTTCCATAGATGGCTACGCTCCATACAAATACTTTCATAAACGACTTCCTGACACTTAAATCTATAGTCGATGTTAACAAATTTCTCTTCTTCAGAAACGCTTTCCTTGCCATTGCCAGTCTACATTTTATATCCTCTCTACTGCGACCATCATCAGTTATTTCGCTCCCCAAATAGTAAAACTCCTTTACTACTTTAAGTGTCTCATTTCCTAATATAATTCCCTCAGCATCACCCAACTTAATTCGACTACATTCCATTATCCTCGTTTTGCTTTTGTTGATATTCATCTTTTACCCTCCATTCAAGACACTGTCTGTTCCGTTCAACTGCTCTTCCAAGTCCTTTGCTGTCTCTGACAGAATTACAATGTCATCGGTGAACCTCAAAGTTTTAATTTCTTCTCCATGGATTTTAATACCTACTCCGAATTTTAATTTTGTTTCCTTCACTGCTTGCTCAATATACATATTGAATAACATCGGAGATGAGCCACAACCATGTCGAACTCCCTTCCCAACCACTGCTTCCCTTTCATGCCCCTCGACTCTTATAACTGCCATCTGGTTTCTGTACAAATTGTAAACAGCCTTTCGCTCCCTGTATTTTACCACTGCCACCTTCAGAATTTGAAAGAGAGTACTCCAGTCAACATTGTCAAAAGCGTTCTCTACAAATGCTGGAAAAGTAGGTTTGCCCTTCCTTAATCTATTTTCTAAGATAAGTCTTAGGGTCAGTAGTGCCTCACGTGTTCCAATATTTCTACGGAATCCAAACTGATATTCCCCGAGGTCGGCTTCTACCAGTGTTTCCATTCGTATGTAAAAAATTCGCGTTAGTATTTTGCATCTGTGACTTATTAAATTGATTGTTCGGTAATTTTCACATCTGCCAGCACCTGCTTTCTTTGGGATTCGAATTATTATATTCTTCTTGAAGCCTGAGGGTATTTCGCCTGTCTCATACAACTTGCTCACCAGATAGTAGAGTTTTGTCAGGACTGGCTCTCCCAAGGCCGTCAGTAGTTCTAACGGAATGTTGTCTACCCCGGGGCCTCGTTTCGACTCAGGTCTTTCAGTGCTCTGTCGAACTCTTCACGCAATTTCGTATCTCCCATTTCATATTCATCTACATCATTTCCATAATACTGGCCTTAAGTACATCGCCCTTGTATAGACCATCTATATACTCCTCCCACCTTTCTGCTTTCCCTTCTTTGCTTAGAACTGGGCTTCCATCTGAGCTCTTGATATTCATACAAGTGGTTCTCTTTTTTCCAAAGGTCTCTAATTTTCCTGCAGGCAGTATCTATCTTACCCGTAGTGAGATAAGCCTCTACATCCTTACATTTGTCCTCTAGCCATCCCTGCTTAACCATTTTGCACTTCCTGTCGATCTCATTTTTGATACGTTTGTATTCCTTTTTGCCTGCTTCATTTACTGAATTTTTATATTTTCTCTTTTCATAAATTAAATTCAATATTTCTTCTGTTACCCAAGGATTTCTACTAGCCCTCGTCTTTTTACCTACTAGATCCTCTGCTGCCTTCACTACTTTATCTCTCAAAGCTACCCATTCTTCTTCTACTGTATTTCTTTCCCCCATTCCTGTCAATTGTTCCCTTATGTTCTTCCTGAAACTCTGTACAACCTCTGGTTTAGTCAGTTTATCCAGGTCCCCTCTCCTTAAATTCCCACCTTTTTGCAGTTTCTTCAGTTTTAATCTACCGGTCATAACCAATAGATCGTGGTCAGAGTCCACATCTGCCCGTGGAAATGTCTTACACTTTGAAACCTGGTTCCTGTATCTCTGTCTTACCATTATATAATCTATCTGAATCCTGTCAGTATCTGCAGGCTTCTTCCATGTATACAACCTTCATTTATGATTCTTGAACCAAGTGTTAGCTATGATTAGGTTGTGCTCTGTGAAAAATTCTATCAGGCGGATTCTTCTTTCATTGCTTAGCCCCAATCCATATTCACCTACTACGTTTCCTTCTCTCCCTCTTCCTACTACCGAATTACAGTCACCCATGAGTATTAAATTTTCGTCTCCCTTAACTATCTGAATAATTTCTTTTATTTCATCACACATTTCTTCAATTTCTTCGTCATCTGCAGAGCTATTTGGCATATAAACTTGTACTAATGTAGCAGGCGTAGGCTTGCTGTATGTAGTAGCTTACCCGCACTCCTATTTTTTTTTATTCGACTCCTGCATTACCCCTATTTGATTTTGTATTTATAACCCTGTATTCACCTGACCAAAAGTCTTGTTCCTCCCGCCAGCGAACTTCACGAATTCCCGCTATATCTAACTTTAACCTATCCATTTCCCTTTTTAAATTTTCTAAGCTACCTGTACGATCAAGGGATCTGACATTCCAAGCTCCAGTTTTCTTTCTCCTGATAACGACGTCCTCTTGAGTATTCCCCGCCCGGAGATCCGAATGGGGGACTATTTTACCTGCGGAATATTTTACCCAAGAGGACGCCATCATCATTTAACCATACAGTAAAGCTGCATGCCCTCGGGAAAAATTACGGCTGTAGTTTCCCCTCGCTTTCAGCCGTTCGCAATACCAGCACAGCAAGGCGGTTTTGGTTAGTGTTACAAGGCCAGATTAGTCAATCATCCAGACTGTTGCCCCTGTAACTACTGAAAAGGCTGCTGCCCCTCTTCAGGAACCACACGTTTGTCTGGCCTCTCAACAGATACCCCTCCGTTGTGGTTGCACCTACTGTACGGCTATCTGTATCGCTGAGGCACGCAAGCCTCCCCACCAACGGCAAGATCCATGGTTCCTTGTGGGGAGGGGGGGACTAAAATCATAGCAGTTACAAAATGTTCAAATGTGTGAAATATTATGGGGCTTAACTGCTAAGGTGATCAGTCCCTAAGCTTACACACTACTTAACCTAAGTTATCCTAAGGACAAACACACACACCCATGACCGAGGGAGGACTCGAACCTCCGCCGGGACGAGCTGCACAGTCCGTGACTGCAGCGTCTCAGACCGCTCGGCTAATCCCGTGCGGCATATAGCAGTTACATAATTATCTATGTAAATACGTGTACACGTAATATTAATCATCCACAGCAACGATCACAGTAGTATCCACAGAGCTCTCATCACGAGAGACATGAATGTACAGCCCCCATGTGCAAGAAAAGTTAGGCAAACCAGACCCATAGTACATGATTCAGGATCCTGCTCTGAGAAATACAAGTGTCCAGAACCTTTATACTCAAAGCACAATGCTTGCACTATTCACTGAACATTACACTGAATTCTAACTCTCTGAATTCGACCAGCTGATACAAGCCAATGCTGGCCAATAATACAGTTTGTTATGACCAGACTAAACGACAGTCGTCCTGTCATAATTTTCGGTTACTTGATTGCTCTGGGAATGGCTCATTGGAACTACAACGTATAAAATATCACTTCGCTTTATTACATGAAGGATAGAAAGGTTTACTTAACTTGATACAATCCTTTGCCAGGAGATTGCTTGATAATTTACAACTACCTTTGACTAATAAAGCATCACTTGATGCATTAATTAACGAGCTATTCTCTTGCACTACTATGTACAGTACTTGCAAATGCATATTTTCGTGTGAGACTTGAATAACTCTTGAGGATGTCATTGGGGAATGGAGCGCTGTGTTTTGCTAAATGTTTGCTATGTTTTTGTTTAACTCAACTTCGGAATTTAAGCATACAATTTTCAGTCTTCGGACTCTGCCCAGAATTTCAGCCTTCCAACACCCTGAGAGTGAACCAGGCATCAGACGCCAGAATCTGACCCAGTAAGACTAGTGCAGATTCGAAACATCTACTGCGCCAACCCCGAAATTGCTGAGGTTGAAAGACAATTGGAAGGCACCAGCGATTATTCAGAAAAAAACTAAAATAAGAAATGTGATCTGTTGCACATTTTAATTTCGTTCTCACTCCAGGTAACAACACAACTGGGCTGACAAGATAGATATTGAAAACACACCAGGTACAATAGTCAGTTGAACAAAGATTTGAGTGGAAATGCATCCAATGATACGATTAAAACAAAAGACTACAGGAAAGTAAAATTCTGATCTCGATAAAAAGCAAATGACAAGGCAATATCGCAATTCAATCGTCATTGTACAGGTGGTAATAACAAATACGTTCGTAATCATTGTATGCCGCTTTACGCAGACGCAATCACCTAGTAGTAGTATTGATTAGCACATCGATCAAATGGTCGCCACTGGTTACCACAAGCAGACCACATCTACAGCAGAGTTAGCTACGTCCATAACTCAGATATAGGATTTACCAGGTTAGTAGTAACGGTTGTTATAAATTAGTAAGCACATCAGTAGTCCCTCGTCCTAGCTAATTCTTAACCGAGAGCGCTCATTCTGTTTTAATAGTTTTAATAACGATAGCGTCACTTACAATTAAGGCAGCAGGCCTTTGTCGTAGGAATCATTACAACTATCGACCAATAAACCACTTATCCTAAAAGGGCACTAGCCATATCTCACCCATGTTTTCAATAAACATCGCGGAATGGAAACGTACGGTGACAGCCTTGCTAGCAGCCAGTGCGCTAATGCTGCTTTATCACTGAGGTAGTGAGAAAAGTTCCAGCTGTAGCCGTTTGTAAAAACACCTCAACATATCCGTTGAACAAAGCAGTTGAACCACAATATCGAATTTAAGGTCTTTCTTACAAACCAGATACTAACCAACACAAGGCAACAATATAATTTTAGGTAACATTATTGGGAGGTAACTATCTGTCAGTTAACCAAAATTAGTAAAGAACGATCTCGATAGCATAGTCATTTATTAAAATCATGACCGGTTTCGGCCTCTAGCAGCAGACCGTCTTCAGATAACGCACTGTAAAGATAAAATTAAAAGTGCTGGGTTTCATAGGGAAGTCAACAAACATTAAAAAGAATATACGTAAAAATAATGTATCGTTACCCATCCGGCTGGCGCTGAGGGCGCTTGGAACAGCTCTGCTAATTTCTTATGTAAATCAGCACTTGTAATTTTTATCTTTACAGTGCATTATCTAAAGATGGTGTACTACTAGAGCCCGAAACCGGTCAATGACTGTGCAGTCGAGATTGTTTTTTACTGATTTTACAAAGTAACAGCTTAAAATCGATACAGAGACGTGTGTTCATCGCACAAGTAAGGCCAAAACGCAAGACAAAGATAATCAAGGTAGTACTGATCAGTGCAATGCAACAACATAAACTAGATACGCACATGTGTGTTTATTACACACACATCCAACAAGATTAAGACAAATTCAAAAAACACAGTCAGCCAAAACTCAAAGCTCGCTCGGACATGGCTTTTGGGAACCACCTATCTTTGACCAATCCAAACAGGGAGACACCAGATAGACAATTTAAACAAGTGATGGAGCCGGTCTACATTATGACAGCCACATTCACATACTCTTGCTTAACTTTCTACACAGTACAACAAATGGCAGTGGATAAGCGTTTGCTCCCGAAAGATGTGCAAATTTCATTCCGCATCACTAAAGTCACTAGGAGGATGTGGCAGCTACAACTCAAAAGATCTCGACAGACAGTTGATAGTACAAAGCATCAGACAAATAAACCACTGGTCTCTGATCCTCAGCAGGTTTCGCACACGTGGAAAACGCGAACGTCCCAAATTAGCAGCCACACGTCACAGGTGAAGCAGTCCGAAAGCGAGCCACAACTCAGTTCCCTAGACGTGAAGCCTATGCCGAGCATAAACGCACACTCTCAGTGGTGCAAAACATTAGACCAACAAGTATTAATAACAAATCCTCGACGCTATTAGCAAACGTAGAGGAAATACAAATGTCCCTAATCATCATTCGCATCTCACTGCCGAAACCTCGCAAAGCGAGCCGGAACCAATTTCCCAAGATGTGATACCACAATAGAATAGAACACACATGCTTACCGATATTAAGCAAAACCACTCGGTACTAGAGCTAGTAGAATAAGACCGACTCTAGCTGGTGTATTCACAACTCGAAAGTGAATGCCATAGCCTTCTGGCAACTGAGAGTTACGACTCACACTTTCAGAATACTAAATAGCATGTAGCTCTGCTTCTCAGCACACGACGGCTCAATGGCAAACTGACACAACAACCTCTCCAAGCATTACTTGACGCCTCAGCGATTCAGACAGATACACAACTGTCACCACGAACACTAGAGGAGCCCAATACTGAGGAGCTCAGATGAATTGCAACTTACGAGAGCAAAGATCACGGCAGCGGCGCGCTACTAGTCCTCCGAGAGAGAGAGAGAGAGAGAGAGAGAGAGAGAGACTGCCACGCACTCGGCATCAGAATTTACTCTGGGTGAACAGGAGTCTAAAAGTATTATGTTCTGTAAAACAAAACGAAGTTGAAACATGTGTGAATACCACGGGTAGAGCCAAGGTCATGTTGCGGTCTTATCCAAGTATGAGTAGCAGTGTGACGTCATGCCAGCCAGCAACCGGAGGATGCCGAAAGATACCCCAGAGAAGTGTCCGGCAACCCTCGCTTTGTGCTAACTGAAATTCGCGGCATGGACTGCGACTGCCTCTCGCAAGGCATAGTGCCTGAACTGTACAGCATGCGTGACTACTCAGAGAGATCTGCGGTAGCGATAAAGGCGTTGCAGTGAGTCAGAAATAGGACAGCGTGGAAAAGCAGTGGTCCGGTGAGTAGCTTGTAGCACTTGTGAAACAAAGTGGTGCGAAAAGCCGACATGTTTCGGAATATACTGATAACACTTTGACATTGTCCACCTCAAGGACCGCAAAGAGCGGTTGATAAGGTAATCGTTATAAATATTGTAGCATACAACCACTAATATCAGGAACATAATCAACAGCAATGCGGTTCGGCAGTCAAGTTCCCATCATCTGCCTCTTCAGTACTACATAAAATGAACTTCAGAAGCACTCTAGGTCAAAATATGAAAACAAAATTATTTGGAGATGAAGGAAGTCTTACTTTGATGAAGGCAACACCACGTCCTCTGCTCCTATTATGGCCGGAAAATCCAAAGAGTTCAGCACGTTAGTTAACTGAATTATACGTTACTATACGGATGGCAGTAAATAACGGGTACGACGTAAGGATAGGAAATCTTCTTATCTGTAGGGGCGACAAGTAACGGGAAGACGAAATAGCAAGAAATAAGAGAATCTTCTTTTTTATCACATTTTGGGAAAATTTTTCGGCTATACAAAGTGTAGTTGGCGTTCATGGCAAATAATAATAATTATTAGTATAATAAGCCTAATAGCATGAAGATGGTAACAGAGTAAATAAATTTGGACAGACAGGCGTTTATAAAATACTATGTGCATCGTGTGAACCGAAACATATGGGGCGATCTGATACGTCACTTTTGACAAATATAGGGACCACGCAGACGCTGTAGACTGGGCAACTGCAGGGGTGTGTTGTTGACAAAGCTGTATGTGAGACCAGTCACCCCCTGAAAGTATGAAAGAGGACAAAGAGACCATACATGTAGATAAAAAAGGAAACGAACACGACCAGCTCGAGGATGTTCAAATAGAAATCCACTGGGAAAGTCTGACACTGTACTTAGTATACAAATTGGAGAGAATGGTAATATCTTCTTCAGTGGTTTTTTTATGTATTATTTGAGGTTGATATTAGTACTATAATTGTGAACGATTTTGGGCAGAGAACCATTGGTGTAGTGTCTGCGTGCCCTCGGTAACACCCTTGCGGTGTTATGGAATGACTTAAGGCTCAGTGCACTTTATCAGAGCCGCATACATGTTTACATACTAATGGCGCACATAGAGGCAGCTGATATGAGTGCTGTTTACCGCCTTACAGAAGGAATCCTTTGATGGATGTGTGATAACATGGATAGGTGGAGCGGAATATCTGGTGTTGCCACTTTTAATGTAAGACGACGACTTCATCTCAAAATAATTTTATTTACTTTTATATTTTGACCTCGAGTGTTTCTGAAGTGCATTTTAAGTAGGATTAAGTTAGAGAGCTAAATGATGCGAACTTGACCCCTGAGATGCATTGCTGTGGATTATGTTCCTAATGTTATGCTAAAACATTTGTAACGAGGCTGACAACATTTCTCGTCACGCTTTGGAAGTGTGACTGGTCTCTGACAGCGTGGAGTGATCACTGCCTCCAGCACTGCTGAGCGCGAGCCAGTGCTCGCTGGAGGTGGGTCACATGCGAACGAAAGGGTCCGGCTCCAGCTGCCTTCTGAGGTTCATCTTCAGGGTCGTAACTTACGTAATTATGTGTATTGCTTAAGCTTCGTGCGTGTTTTTTTTTAATATTTAAAAGGTTTAATCTAGCGCTTCGCAAGTGTAGATTCAGGCAGTCTGTAGCTTAGTTGTCATTTTTACTGAATATGCAGTTAACAGTTCATTAAGTATAAGCGTCCATTGGTGACACGCCAGGAGAGTAACAAGCTACGTGTAGTTTACTTCTTCCGTTAGTCTTGTTATGATGGATGGGATACGTGCGTGAGGTTTGTGGACATAAAGCAAGTTGGCCGCAGTTGAATATGGTTTGGATACGATCAGCCGCAGAAAGACCTGAGTCGAAACAAGGCCTCGGGAGTAGACAACATTCCATTACAACTACTGACAGCCTTGAGAGTGCCAGCCCTGACAAAACTCTACAATCTGGTCAGCAAGATGTATGAGAATAAAATACTAACGCGAATTCTTTACAGACGAATGGAAAAATGGTAGAAGCCGACCTCGGGGAAGATCAATTTGGATTCCGTAGAAATACTGGAACACGTGAGCAATACTGACCTTACAACTTATCTTAGAAGAAAGATTAAGGGCCCACATCTCGTGGTCGTGCGGTAGCGTTCTCGCTTCCCACGCCCGGGTTCCCGGGTTCGATTCCCGGCGGGGTCAGGGATTTTCTCTGCCTCGTGATGGCTGGGTGTTGTGTGCTGTCCTTAGGTTAGTTAGGTTTAAGTAGTTCTAAGTTCTAGGGGACTTATGACCACAGCAGTTGAGTCCCATAGTGCTCAGAGCCATTTGAACCATTTGAAAGATTAAGGAAAGGCAAACCTACGTTTCTAGCATTTGTAGACTTAGAGAAAGCTTTTGACAATTTTGACTGGAATACTCTGTTTCAAATTGTAAAGGTGGCAGGGGTAAAATACAGGGCTCTTTCAAATTGTAAAGGTGGCAGGGGTAAAATACAGGGAGCGAAAGGCTGTTTACAATTTGTACAGAAACCAGATGGCAGTTATAAGAGTCTAGGCGCATGAAAGGGAAGCGCTGATTGGGAAGGGAGTGAGACAGGGTTGTAGCCTATCCCTGATGTTATTCAATCTGTATATTGAGCCAGCAGTAAAGGAAACAAAAGAAAAATTCGGAGTAGGAATTTAAATCCATGGGGAAGAAATAAAAACTTTGAGGTTTAC
The DNA here is from genome assembly GCF_021461395.2 of Schistocerca americana. NCBI lineage: Eukaryota > Metazoa > Arthropoda > Insecta > Orthoptera > Acrididae > Schistocerca > Schistocerca americana. Next base: position 183,073,128 of record NC_060122.1, read on the forward strand.
CGATGACATTGTAAATCTGTCAGAGACAGCAAAGGACTTGGAAGAGCAGTTTAACGGAATGGGCAGTGTCTTGAAAGGAGGATATAAGATGAACATCAACAAAAGGAAAACTAGGGTAATGGAATGTAGTCGAATTAAGTCGGATGATGCTGAGGGAATTAGATTAGGAAATGAGACACTTAAAGTAGTAAAGGAGTTTTGCTATTTGGGGAGCAAAATAACTGATGATGGTCGAAGTAGAGAGGATATAAAATGTAGACTGGCAATGGCAAGGAAAGCGTTTCTGATGGAGAGAAATTTGTTAACATCGTGTATAGAATTAAGTGTCAGGAAGTTGTTTCTGAAAGTATTTGTATGGAGTGTAGCCATCTGTGGAAGTGAAACGTGGACGGTAATTAGTTTGGACAAGAAGAGAATAGAAGCTTTCGAAATGTGGTGCTACAGAAGAATGCTAAACATTAGATGGTTAGATCACATAACTAATGAGGAGGTATTGAAAAAAATTGGGGAGAAGAGAAATTTGTGGCACAACTTGACTAGAAGAATGGATCGGTTGGTAGGACATGTTCAGAGGCATCAAGGTATCACCATTTCAGTACTGGAGGGCAGCGTGGAGGGTAAAAATCGTAGAGGGAGACCAAGAGATGAATGCACTAAACAGTTTCAAAAGGATTCCGGAGGGCTGAACGGAAAGCCTCTCCAGTTTGTCTGACGAACCGGTTTCAGGCTCTGTCTCAGGCTGATACTGATCTTCGGCCTGACATGGCTGCTTGTCCTGTTCCAGAGGTTGCCCCTCAGTCTGCAAGATCCGGGCAGTCGCAGAGGGTGGGCTTACTGGTAGTTGGGAGCTCCAACGTCAGGCGCGTAATGGGGCCCCTTAGGGAAATGGCAGCAAGAGAGGGGAAGAAAACCAATGTGCACTCCGTGTGCATACCGGGGGGAGTCATTCCAGATGTGGAAAGGGTCCTTCCGGATGCCATGAAGGGTACAGGGTGCACCCATCTGCAGGTGGTCGCTCATGTCGGCACCAATGATGTGTGTCGCTATGGATCGGAGGAAATCCTCTCTGGCTTCCGGCGGCTATCTGATTTGGTGAAGACTGCCAGTCTCGCTAGCGGGATGAAAGCAGAGCTCACCATCTGCAGCATCGTCGACAGGACTGACTGCGGACCTTTGGTACAGAGCCGAGTGGAGGGTCTGAATCAGAGGCTGAGACGGTTCTGCGACCGTGTGGGCTGCAGATTCCTCGACTTGCGCCATAGGGTGGTGGGGTTTCGGGTTCCGCTGGATAGGTCAGGAGTCCACTACACGCAACAAGCGGCTACACGGGTAGCAGGGGTTGTGTGGCGTGGGCTGGGCGGTTTTTTAGGTTAGATGGCCTTGGGCAAGTACAGAAAGGGCAACAGCCTCAACGGGTGCGGGGCAAAGTCAGGACATGCGGGGACCGAGCAGCAATCGGTATCGTAATTGTCAACTGTCGAAGCTGCGTTGGTAAAGTACCGGAACTTCAAGCGCTGATAGAAGGCACCGAAGCTGAAATCGTTATAGGTACAGAAAGCTGGCTTAAGCCAGAGATAGATTCTGCCGAAATTTTTACAAAGGTACAGACGGTGTTTAGAAAGGATAGATTATGCAACCGGTGGTGGAGTGTTCATCGCTGTTAGTAGTAGTTTATCCTGTAGTGAAGTAGAAGTGGATAGTTCCTGTGAATTATTATGGGTGGAGGTTACACTAAACAACCGAACTAGGTTAATAATTGGCTCCTTTTACCGACCTCCCGACTCAGCAGCATTAGTGGCAGAACAACTGAGAGAAAATTTGGAATACATTTCACATAAATTTTCTCAGCATGTTATAGTCTTAGGTGGAGATTTCAATTTACCAGATATAGACTGGGACACTCAGATGTTTAGCACGGGTGGTAGGGACAGAGCATCGAGTGACATTATACTGAGTGCACTATCCGAAAATTACCTCGAGCAATTAAACAGAGAACCGACTCGTGGAGATAACATATTGGACCTACTGATAACAAACAGACCCGAACTTTTCGAATCTGTATGTACAGAACAGGGAATCAGTGATCATAAGGCCGTTGCAGCATCCCTGAATATGGAAGTTAATAGGAATATAAAAAAAGGGAGGAAGGTTTATCTGTTTAGCAAGAGTAATAGAAGGCAGATTTCAGACTACCTAACAGATCAAAACGAAAATTTCTGTTCCGACGCTGACAATGTTGAGTGTTTATGGAAAAAGTTCAAGGCAATCGTAAAATGCGTTTTAGACAGGTACGTGCCGAGTAAAACTGTGAGGGACGGGAAAAACCCACCGTGGTACAACAACAAAGTTAGGAAACTACTGCGAAAGCAAAGAGAGCTTCACTCCAAGTTTAAACGCAGCCAAAACCTCTCAGACAAACAGAAGCTAAACGATGTCAAAGTTAGCGTAAGGAGGGCTATGCGTGAAGCGTTCATTGAATTCGAAAGTAAAATTCTATGTACCGACTTGACAGAAAATCCTAGGAAGTTCTGGTCTTACGTTAAATCAGTAAGTGGCTCGAAACAGCATATCCAGACACTACGGGATGATGATGGCATTGAAACAGAGGCTGACACGCGTAAAGCTGAAATACTAAACACCTTTTTCCAAAGCTGTTTCACAGAGGAAGACCGCACTGCAGTTCCTTCTCTAAATCCTCGCACAAACGAAAAAATGGCTGACATCGAAATAAGTGTCCAAGGAATAGAAAAGCAACTGGAATCACTCAATAGAGGAAAGTCCACTGGACCTGACGGGATACCAATTCGATTCTACACAGAGTACGCGAAAGAACTTGCCCCCCTTCTAACAGCCGTGTACCGCAAGTCTCTAGAGGAACGGAGGGTTCCAAATGATTGGAAAAGAGCACAGATAGTCCCAGTCTTCAAGAAGGGTCGTCGAGCAGATGCGCAAAACTATAGACCTATATCTCTTACGTCGATCTCTTGTAGAATTTTAGAACATGTTTTTTGCTCGCGTATCATGTCATTTCTGGAAACCCAGAATCTACTATGTAGGAATCAACATGGATTCCGGAAACAGCGATCGTGTGAGACCCAACTCGCCTTATTTGTTCATGAGACCCAGAAAATATTAGATACAGGCTCCCAGGTAGATGCTATTTTTCTTGACTTCCGGAAGGCGTTCGATACAGTTCCGCACTGTCGCCTGATAAGCAAAGTAAGAGCCTACGGAATATCAGACCAGCTGTGTGGCTGGATTGAGGAGTTTTTGGCAAACAGAACACAGCATGTTGTTATCAATGGAGAGACGTCTACAGACGTTAAAGTAACCTCTGGCGTGCCACAGGGGAGTGTTATGGGACCATTGCTTTTCACAATATATATAAATGACTTAGTAGATAGTGTCGGAAGTTCCATGCGGCTTTTCGCGGATGATGCTGTAGTATACAGAGAAGTTGCTGCATTAGAAAATTGTAGCGAAATACAGGAAGATCTGCAGCGGATAGGCACTTGGTGCAGGGAGTGGCAACTGACCCTTAACATAGACAAATGTAATGTATTGCGAATACATAGAAAGAAGGATCCTTTATTGTATGATTATATGATAGCGGAACAAACACTGGTAGCAGTTACTTCAGTAAAATATCTGGGAGTATGCGTACGGAACGATTTGAAGTGGAATGATCATATAAAACTAATTGTTGGTAAGGCGGGTACCAGGTTGAGATTCATTGGGAGAGTGCTTAGAAAATGTAGTCCATCAACAAAGGAGGTGGCTTACAAAACGCTCGTTCGACCTATACTTGAGTATTGCTCATCAGTGTGGGATCCGTACCAGGTCGGGTTGACGGAGGAGATAGAGAAGATCCAAAGAAGAGCGGCGCGTTTCGTCACTGGGTTATTTGGTAACCGTGATAGCGTTACGGAGATGTTTAATAAACTCAAGTGGCAGACTCTACAAGAGAGGCGCTCTGCATCGCGGTGTAGCTTGCTCGCCAGGTTTCGAGAGGATGCGTTTCTGGATGAGGTATCGAATATATTGCTTCCCCCTACTTATACTTCCCGAGGAGATCACGAATGTAAAATTAGAGAGATTAGAGCGCGCACGGAGGCTTTCAGACAGTCGTTCTTCCCGCGAACCATACGCGACTGGAACAGGAAAGGGAGGTAATGACAGTGGCACGTAAGGTGCCCTCCGCCACACACCGTTGGGTGGCTTGCGGAGTATCAATGTAGATGTAGATGTAGATGTAGATGTAGGTTTCAGAAGGTACTGGGAAAAGAAGATGCTTGCACAGGATAGAGTAGCATGTAGAGCTGCATCAAACCAGTGTCTGGACTGAAGACCACAACAACAACAACGATCAGCCGTCTTCGGGCTGCTGCCTCGGGGTGAATAGTGGGGAAGAAGTTGGAGCGTCGAATGCGATACCTCAAGTGTCGCTTGTTTCGCGAACAGGCTCTGCTGGCACTGTGTGACAGACGTGGTGGAGTCACCTTCTTAGCAAGGGACGTAAACCGATCGTAGACTGCCTCGGATTAACAAAACATCGCACAAGTACGCCATCCAAAGACACGGATTCATGAATTACCCCCTCGGAAAAAATGGCTCTGAGCACTATGGGACTCAACTGCTGAGGTCATAAGTCCCCTAGAACTTAGAACTACTTAAACCTAACTAACCTAAGGACAACACACACATCCATGCCCGAGGCAGGATTCGAACCTGCGACCGTAGCGGTCGCGCAGTTCCAGACTGTAGCGCCAGAACGGCTCGGCCACCAGCGGCCGGCACCCCCTCGCAAACCTATCATAAAGTCGTAGTGATCTTGGTGCCTGCCCTCTCAGAACGCACTTGTGATTGGTCCACCCTTTCCATCAATAAGCTTGGACAGTAACTAAAATTTGTATCTAGCATTTCCTGATGAATTGAATGATACTGAAATTATTGTTAACACGTTCTCAGTGCAAATAACGTCATCAGCACGGTTGGAGCTGTATGTAAATATATAAACAGTGAATGATTCGGTTCTTGGCCCTAGTGTTGCAGATGAATACCCACTGTCTCTCTCTCTCTCTCTCTCTCTCTCTCTCTCTGCTCCAGTACGATGGGCTCTTGCTCGGCCGGCTGATCTCACGCTGTGTGACCATATGGCGCGTCGTTAAATGAGTCTGCCTGCTTACTCGCTAGCCTCCATTAATAAAATCTTCGTGTCTGTGCGTTAAAAGGTTGTAACAAAAATGTAACAAACGTGGGAAATGTTGGGGTGTAAACACCACGCTATGTAAAATCACTAAGCAGGTTTATTATTTCCATTAACTCACTCTTTGACCAGTCTGGCGCGGCAGTTGAAGACAGCAAAACGAAAGCCGAAGTTTCGAATTTCGCGTTAGGAAATCGTTCATGCAAAAGGATCGTACAAACGTACCGTCGTTTGACCGTCGCACAGAGTCCCGTATGAGCGACATAGTAATAACTGATAAGCATCCCTGGCGTAGAGAAAAGGCTGAAAGATAAGAAAACCAATACGTCAATAGGTCCGGATCAATCCCATTTCAGTTTTACAAAGAGTACTTCACGGCATTGGCTTCTTATTTAGCTTACATTTATTGAGAATGTCTCGCCCAGCGCAAAGTCTCAAGTGACTGGAAAAAACTGCAGGTGACTCCTATATATAAGAATGGTGAAATCACGAACACCCAAAATTACAGACCAATATCCGTAACTTCGGTTTGCTGCAGAATTCTAGAACGTATTCTGCTTTAGAATATAATAAATTTCCTGGAGACCAAAAAGCTTATGTCCACGAGTCCGCAGGGACTAAGAAAGCGTCGCTCATGTGAAACTTAGCTTTCCCTTTTGTCAAACGATATAGTGCGAACTCTAGCTGAAGGGTTCAAATTGTTCAGATGGCTTTGAGCACTATGTGACTTAACATCTGAGGTCATCAGTCCCCTAGAACTTAGAACCTCTTAAACCTAACTAACTTAAGGACATCACACACATCCGTGCCCGAGGCAGGATTCGAACTTCCGACCGTAGCGGTCGCGCGGTTCCAGACTGAAAGGCCTAGAACCGCTCGGCCACATCGGCCGGCCCTAGCTGAAGAGAAATGGGCAGATTCCATATTTGTAGATTTCCGAGAAACGTTTGACACGTTAACTAAGGTACGAGCGCACGGAATAAGTTTCCAGACATGCTGGTGGCTAAAAGACTTATTAAGTAATAGAACCCAGTCTGATGTTCTCGACGCCGATTGTTCGTAAGAGGCAAGGCTATCATCAGCAGTAACCCAGAGAAGTTTGATAGGAACGCTGTTGTTTTCTGTATACATAAATGATGTGGAGTACAGAGTCGACAGCAATCTGCTGTTATTTGCTGATGATGCTTTGGTGTACGGGAATGCGTCGAAGATGGGTAATTGTTTGAGGATACAAGATGACTTACACAGTATTTCTAGTCGTGTGAGTAAGAAAAACAAACCCCCAATGTTCGGATACAGCTTTAGTAGTGGCCTTTTTGACAGAGTCGGATACTTTAAATGTCTGTGCGTAGCGTTTCAAAGCGATATGCAATGGAACGAGCATGCGTGGATTGTGCTAGGGAAGGCAAATGGCGGGCTTCGATTTACTGGGAGGATTTTAGGAAAGTGTATAGTAGACCACATATAGGATGGTTCAAATGGCTCTGAGCACTATGGGACTTAACTTCTAAGGCTATCAGTCCCCTAGAGCTTAGAAATACTTAAACCTAACTAACCTAAGGACATCACACACATCCATGACCGAGGCAGGATTCGAGCCTGCGACCGTAGAGGTCGCGCGGTTCCAGACTGTAGCGCCTAGAACTGATCGGCCACCCCAGCCGGCATATAGGATGCTGGCGCGACCTAGTGTTTTTCATCCACACTAGTTCGCATTAAAGGAAGACATCGAAGCATTTCAGAAGTTCTTTCCTGATAGGGCTGAACAACACACAGGTGCTACGGATGTGGAGTGAAGGCGACATTTTTCTCGAGGAACACTACAGAGAAAATTTAGAGAACCGGCATTTGAAGCTGACTGCAGGAAGATCCTACTGCCGCCAACACACATTTCGTGTACGGACGACGAAGATAATGTACTAGCAATAAGGAAGTATTTACACAGTCGTTCTCCATTCGTTGTATCTGCGAGTGGAACACGATAGGAAGCGACTAGTAGTGGTACAGGCTACCATCTTGGCTAACAGGGTATGTATGTGGATGTAGATATAGGAAGGAGCGGTTCACTGAAGTGAACTGAAGGACCAGGAACGGCTTTTAAGGAACAGCCCTCTACTCCCGGCCTCGCTCGCGGCAGGTGTCGTTCCCAGAAGGGTAGCGGCTAGTCTCGTTCCCGGAACGTCGTGGACGGCCGATCTCGCTCCCGCCTCGGTTTCGTTCTTCTTCGGGTTCCACATTCCATTCCTACCTTTATATAATTATATAACTTATATGAAAATAATTTGTGTCTAATATATACAGCTGAAGAACACACACACATTGCAAGGCAAGTTTCTTTTCTTCTGTAGATGTTTTTAGTTTCCTTCTGCTTGAATTAAGGAGTAGTTCTTAACATAACTTATAATCTTTTTTGATTGTTCTGTGAGAAAGTTTACATAAAACTTACGATCTTCGCATTTGTTCCAGAATGACAATTAGAGAGGCTCTTCTTTTCCAAGTTTGGTTGTTTCCTTCAGTCACCCTCTAGTTTGGTATCTTTGGACAAATAATGAGTTGTTCACGAATTCGACTCACTAGCAAGAGGTGACGGGTGCCTCTCAATTTGAAAAATCTTATAATGATATAAAATCGTATTTAGCCTTCATCTCAAAACATAGTGTTCAGATGCACCTTTTCAGCAAAAAATGTAATTACTTTCAACCTAATTACTAACACAGTGTTACTGCATTTAGTATAATAAGGAAACCTATGAAACTCTTACTTAATGAGCGTGTAAGGCAAATGTGACGAGAAAAATCATATTTTCTTTCAAACATACTTACACTTCGAAAGCCTTTTTTATATATAATTTATTCATTAAAATAAAATTACATGAATTTGAAACCTTTCTCAGTTAGATACTTTTCAATGTTAACATTAGTAACTACATGTGGTGTGTTGATCTCTTCATATACAGGCCACTGTGAGGAACCTGTCTTAGCCGGCCGCCGTGGCCGAGCGGTTCTAGGCGTTTCAGTCTGGAACCGCGCGACTACTACGGTCTCAGGTTTGAATCCTGCCTCGGGCATGGATGTGTGTGATGTTCTTAGGTTAGATAGGTTTAAGTAGTTCTAAGATTTAGGGCACTGATGACCTCAGAGTCATTTGAACAATTTTTGAACCTGTCTTAAAAAACTTGGCAGTCAAATCAGCTTGTTTAAATCTACTCTTGATTTATTAGAGACGAGCAATTCAACCACGTTAATCGTATTGTTTGAGATTTGATTGACTCCTACTTGAATTCTTATATATCTTTGTCTGTTGCTTCTGCTTCACGATTCAGTGTGGTCACCGTTTCAATTTTTGATTCAGAAGATTTAGACGACAGAACAGAGGACAGCAACGATAAATGATGTTTCAGTTCTTGTAAAGCAGCACAATGGATAGTACTATCGGCAACGTGGCATATACATATACACTTTTGATGGGATTCTTAATTCTAAATACGGAGCTTTGGCTTCTAACGTGACACGGGATTACGCTTGGAAATACACAGCGGTACGGAGAATACAAACAGAACAAACTGAAATCTGATGCTGTGGTCGCAATTTAACTTTCTGGAGGAAAATAAACTTTTTCAAGAGATAAATGGTTTGTGCCATCCACCTTGCATGATGGATACCTTTGGAGCACAGAGAGACTCCACGAGATGGATCGTCGAGAAGAAAATTCACATTTAATGCAAAAAATATCATTACAAGCATCTCATATACTTATGCCTACCAGGTAATTGCAAAGGATAGCTTTCTAAAATGTTTCCGTCAGAACACACGCACCGCTAAAGGTAGTCGTATTTTATGCCGTTCTAACAGAAACTTACGGTTTCATAGAAAAGCATTTCAGTACGAGTTTCATGGAGACTTTTTCCTGATATTCCGTAGGAAATTAGCGACTAAAATGCGTTAAATTATCAGCATAGATCTAGTAGTGGATTCTTGTTCTACTTCATTTTCAGATACACTGAGCATAAGGTTTATATTACAAGTACACAAAACAGTAATGTATAGTTTTGTTCCCAGACTGAGATTTTCACTCTGCAGCGGAGTGTGCACTGATATGAAACTTCCTGGCAGATTAAAATTGTGCGCTGGACCGAGACTCGAATTCGGGACCTTAGCCTTTCGCGGGCAAGTGCTCTACCAGCAGGAGTGCTAGTTCTGCAAAGTTCCCAGAAGAGCTTCTGTAAAGTTTAGAAGGTAGGAGACGAGGTACTGACGGAAGTAAAGCTGTCAAGACGGGGCGTGAGTCGTGCTTGGGTAGCTCAGTCGGTAGAGCACTTGCCCGCGAAAGGCAAAGGTCCTGAGTTCGTGTCTCGGTCCGGCACACAGTTTTAATCTGCCAGGAAGTTTCACATCAGTGCACACACCGCTGCAGAGTGAAAATCTCATTCTGGAAACATCCCCCAGGCTGTGGCTAAGCCATGTCTCCGCAATATCCTTTCTTTCAGGTGTGCTAGTTCTACAAGGTTCGCAGGAGAGCTTCTGTAAAGTTTGGAAGGAAGGAGACGAGGTACTGGCAGAAGTAAAGCTGTGAGGACGGGGCTTGAGTCGTGCTTGGGTAGCTCAGATGGTAGAGCACTTGCCCGCGAAAGGCAAAGGTCCTGAGTTCGAGTCTCGGTCCGGCACACAGTTTTAATCTGCCACGAAGTTTTATAGTGTTGTTGATTTTGATATGCCTATCACTGTCGTCTGTTAATGGCTACCTGTGTCCGTTCAGAAGTTCTCTTTCTCAAGTAATGGATGCTTGATTTCTTGCATGTACCTTGAGGCGCTATTCAACTGAGGATTGACCAAAAACTGGTAATCTTTTTCGACTGTAAATATCTTCAAGGCAATGACATGTGCTATTTCGTCAAGCTTTCGAAAAAAAATTTTGTTTCTCTTCACTTATTAAATTTCGACGATCTACCAGCAAAAAGTCTACAAATGCTAGAAACGTAGGTTTGCCTTTCCTTAATCTTTCTTCTAAGATAAGTCGTAAGGTCAGTATTGCCTCACGTGTTCCAGTGTTTCTACGGAATCCAAACTGATCTTCCCCGAGGTTGGCTTCTACTAGTTTTTCCATTCGTCTGTAAAGAATTCGTGTTAGTATTTTGCAGCTGTGACTTATTAAGCTGATAGTTCGGTAATTTTCACATCTGTCAACACCTGCTTTCTTTGGGATTGGAATTATTATATTCTTCTTGAAGTCTGAGGGTATTTCACCTGTTTCATACATCTTGCTCACCAGATGGTAGAGTTTTGTCAGGACTGGCTCTCCCACGGCCGTCAGTAGTTCCAATGGAATATTGTCTACTCCGGGGGCCTTGTTTCGACTCAGGTCTTTCAGTGCTCTGTCAAACTCTTCACGCAGTATCGTATCTCCCATTTCATCTTCATCTACATCCTCTTCCATTTCCATAATATTGCCCTCAAGTACATCGCCCTTGTATAGACCCTCTATATACTCCTTCCACCTTTCTGCTTTCCCTTCTTTGGTTAGAACTGGGTTTCCATCTGAGCTCTTGATATTCATACAAGTCGTTCTCTTATCTCCAAAGGTCTCTTTAATTTTCCTGTAGGCGGTATCTATCTTACCCCTAGTGAGATAGGCCTCTACATCCTTACATTTGTCCTCTAGCCATCCCTGCTTAGCCATTTTGCACTTCCTGTCGATCTCATTTTTGAGACGTTTGTATTCCTTTTTGCCTGTTTCACTTACTGCATTTTTATATTTTCTCCTTTCATCAAATAAATTCAATATCTCTTCTGTTACCCAAGGATTTCTACTAGCCCTCGTCTTTTTACCTACTTGATCCTCTGCTGCCTTCACTACTTCATCCCTCAAAGCTACCCATTCTTCTTCTACTGTATTTATTTCCCCCATTCCTGTCAATTGCTCCCTTATGCTCTCCCTGAATCTCTGTACAACCTCTGGTTCTTTTAGTTTATCCAGGTCCCATCTCCTTAAATTCCCACCTTTTTGCAGCTTCTTCAGTTTTAATCTACAGGTCATAACCAATAGATTGTGGTCAGAGTCCACATCTGCCCCTGGAAATGTCTTACAATTTAAAACCTGGTTCCTAAATCTCTGTCTTACCATTATATAATCTATCTGATACCTTTTAGTATCTCCAGGGTTCTTCCATGTATACAACCTTCTTTCATGATTCTTAAACCAAGTGTTAGTTATGATTATTGGAAATAGTTAACTTTCCAAATAAGTCTTCACTTCTCATAGAGTATGATACATTGAAGCGTAGTTAATTTACACACAAACAAATAGTAAACGAAAAGTATTAATAATGTTTTGAGAGATGAGAGTTTAATTCCGGTTATTTCATGCTAGTAATGCCACCATAAAATGCCTAATTTTCTGTATACGAATTGAAGACTATGGTATTGTACATTCTGTGACTACGAGATTTCGTCGAAAGTGAATGCCGATTGGGCTGTCCGCAGTGCGTCGTGAACAGATTCCGTTTAGCTTGTTCTGGCCGCTGACTACTTGTCTTGCGGTCACTGGTCTGCCACTTCAAAAATGGTTTAAACGGCTCAAAGCACTATCGAACGTAACATCTGAGGTCATCAGCACCCTAGACTACTTAAACCTAACTAACCTAAGGACATCACACACATCTATGATCGAGGTAGGATTGGAACCTGCGACCGTGGCAGCTGCGTGGTTCTGAAGTGGAGCGTCTAGAACCGCTCACTAAAGCGGCCGGTCCTGTCACTTCACTCAAGTAATCTGACGATTCTTTGAGAACACATGCAGCTAAAGAAATCGCAGTAAACAATCTGGCTACATGAGGTACTTGATGAATATATCATGCAGATGTAATAATTGTGCATATTAACATGCCATTAAAATTGCTACACCAAGAAGAAATGCAGATGATAAACGCGTATCCGTTGGACAAATATATTATACTAGAACTGACATGTGATTACATTTTCACGCAGTTTAGGTGCATAGATCCTGAGAAATCAGTACCCAGAACAACCACCTCTGGCCGTAATAACGGCCTTGATACGACTGGGCATTGAGTCAAACAGAGCTCGGATGGCGTGTACAGGTACAGCTGCCCATGCAGCTTCAACACGATACCACAGTTCATGAAGAATAGTCACTGGCGTATTGTGATGAGCCAGTTGCTCGGCCACCATTGACCAGACGTTTTCAGTTTGTGAGAGATCTGGGGAATGTGCTGGCCAGGGCAGCAGTCGAACATTTTCTGTATCAAGAAAGGCCCGTACAGGGCCTGCAACATGCGGTCGTGCATTATCCTGCTGAAATGTAGGGTTTCGCAGGGATAGGATGAAGGGTAGAGCCACGGGTCGCAGCACATCTGAAATGGAACGTCCACTGCTCAAAGTGCCGTCAGTGCGAACAAGAGGTGACCGAGACGTGTAACCAATGGCACCCCATACCATCACACCGGATGATACGCCAGTATGGCGATGACGAATACACGCTTCCAATGTGCGTTCACCTCGATGTCGCCAAACACGGATGCGACTATCATGACGCTGTAAACAGAACCTGGATGCATCCTCAAAAATTACGTTTTGCCACTCGTGCACCCTGGTTCGTCGTTGAGTACACCATCGCAGGCGATCCTGTCTGTGATACAGCGTCAAGGGTAAGCACAGCCATTGTCTCCGAGCTGATAGTTCATGCTGCTGCAAATGTCGTCGAACTGTTCGTGCAGATGGGTGTTGTCTTGCAAAGGTCCCCATCTGTTGACTCAGGGATGGAGACGTGGCAGCACGATTCATTACAGCCATGCGGATAAGACGCCTGTCATCTCGACTGCTAGTGATACGAGACCGTTGGGATCCAGCACGCCGTTTCGTATTACCCTCCTGAACCCACCGATTCCATATTCTGCTAACGGTCATTGGATCTCGATCGACGCGAGCAGCAATGTCGCGATACGATAAACCGCAATCGCAATAGTCTACATCCGACCTTTATCGAAGTCGGAAACGTGATGATACGCCTTTACCCTCCTTACACGAGGCATCACAACAACGTTTCACCAGGCAACGCCGGTCAACTGCTGTTTGTGTAAGAGAAATCGGTTGGAAAGATTCCTCATGTCAGCATGTTGTAGGTGTCGCCACCGGCGCCAACCTGGTGTGAATGCTATGAAAAGTTTATCATTTGCGTATCACAGCATCTTCTTCCTGTCGGTTAAATTTCGCGTCTGTAGCACGTCATCTTCGTGGTGTAGCAATTTTAATGGCCAGTAGTGTAATTAACAGCGATCACTCAATGTCTGACGCTCTTCACGCCCCTTATGTACGCAAAAATATTAACCAAGAACATCTTTTATGCAGTGTGGTGGCCATTCTGCCAGCGACAGTAAACTGCAACTCAAATGATTTACTTACCCTCTGTTGGCGTTTAAGTGCACGAATTTACAATGACATCTGACGAAGTTTCTCTTTTTGTCAGGTGGCGTATGGCTCTGTGAGTACGGCTCGTGTTGTTATCTATTACGTCAAGCATACGTTTAAGTTTTTGCCTGTAGTACCTCCTTTATGACAACTGTGAACGTGTTTCACGTAATCGGTGGTTATTCGGTGTCATTACCTCAGCAAATTGTGCTTCACTTATCTAGATTCTTTATTTTAAATCAATTTTGCTGAGTTTTACTCATTTCAGCTGGGGTAGTGTAAAATACATGTAGCGCATCCCTAAGATAAAAAGAGAACAGTTAGCGAGTAAAAATGAACGGTTTCCTAAAAGGAAAGATCGCCAGCGACCTCGTTCTCAAAGATGAACGAGTGTGATCATTCCTCCTGCTCTCGCTAAGATCAGTGCGATTCGCATCGTCATCGAGTTGAGGCAGCAACGCGCGAGCGTCTTCATTATGTCGGGCGTCTACAGCTGCCCATCCGTTCCTGACAGCTGTGGGCGACTCTGCAGACGTTGTAGTGAAGCCTATCTGCAGTATTAGGTTGTGGCGTAGTTTACGAAAAGCTGGTTTTCGGGTATTCCCAACGACGAGAACTGTTCGGTGCCCTAATTCAATTCCAGAACTTGTGTCGTGACGTCTCAGAACTTCGCTCTTAAATTCGACATTGATCACTGCATTTTAGTGGAGAAAGCAAACGGTTGGCTGTCGTTAGCCACTTGCAGTTGACGGAGGCGTCTGTCACTTCACCTCGGTGAAGCTTTCGGAATGCGGACGTTCAGCATTGTAAACGTGGACACAGGAACCAACTACCGCCGCTACTCCAGCACAGCGCCTTTAACTTCTCCATCATCACGCAGCACGCATGTTTGGTTGTAGAACGCGCTACTGCGTACCGGAACACGGCAGCGAGACACGTCCACTGCGACATCTGGGGACTTTGGACTTTGCGTGTGTATAAGCATGTGTGTGTGTGTGTGGGTGTGTGTGTGTGTGTGTGTGTGTGTGTGTGTGTGTGTGCACGCGCTTCTGTGTATAACAGACTGCCGGCAACTGTCCGGCACGAGACGGAGCCAGCACGTGTCACACTACAGCAGGCTATAACGGACTACGAACTACAGCCGCTAGTAGCATCTGTACGCGACAGTGGTGGAAATACGAAGATAGCAGACAGTAAAACTGTTCATTATTCATCATATTTAGAATTGGCTGCTGGAGAGAAGCAACTTCTGATACAACGATGATTGTAATAGCTACACATCTATACTTTGTAGATCATTGTGAAATGCGTACCAGTTTTTGTTGTACCACGTATTAGGGTTTCTTCTGATTCACTGGTGGAATGTAGGAAGCGTGACTGTCTGTAAATCTCTGTGCGAGCAGTTACTTGTTGAATTTTATCTGTGTGATATCTGTAGTGTAGATACGTAGAGACTGACAAATATTCGCGGTTTCAGACCTGAAGATCCCCAAGCAGTACTTTGGAAATGTATGGCGCCGTTTTTCTATTGTCTGCTAGTTACGGTTATTAAATATTTCTTATAGAATCTCTCACGAGTCATACATTAGCATCTCTACCCTCTGAATACTTTCCACGTCCCTATTATATCGACCTAATGTGCGTGGGTGTGTGCGCGCGTGTGTGTCCCATAAAGTTCTTCAGTATTCACGTATGGGCTGTACAACCATTTATGCATTCCCATTTCTAGACAAACTGCAGTCTGCTTATATCCCTATAGCCTGCCATCTGCCTTACTCCATACTGATCTTAATTTTTTCCGTAGATTATTACTCGCCAAATAATTGTACCACTTGACTGAATCTAGTTTTGACTCAATAATCTGGTAAATAAAGAATACTCGTTTCCACGTTTCTTGAGGTGCACAGATTGGAATTTTTATTACATTGATAGCTAATACCCATACTTACACCAGACTGAGGTTTTGCGACGCTATAACTGGACAATAAATATTCTTATTTGCCCATAAAACTGTTGTATAGTCTTGATAAAACGAGGTGTAAACCTAAAAATACATTTTTTATTGTTGAACGCAACAGTTACTAGTTAGACGGTAGTTCAAAATGGTTCAAATGGCTCTGAGCACTACGGGACAACGTCTGAGGTCATAGTCCCCTAGAACTTAGAACTACTTAAACCTAACTAACATAAGGACACCACACGCATTCATGCCTGATGCAGGATTCGAACCTGCGGCCGTAGCGGTCGGGTGGTTCCAGACTGAAGCGCCTAGAACCGCTCGGCCACACCGGCGGGCTAGACGGTAGAATCGGATAAAAATAAATTTCCTGACATAACAAGGAAATAAATGCAGAACTTACCAATGGGCCGTCGTTTAACATACTTAGTACTGTATTCAATAAGAATGACCAGTTGTGAAATTCTAAACAGATTGTTAGTGACAGCATTTCATAAAACGTACATAGTTTTCAGAGCAGATGCTCAAATGGAGCTCCCTGTATCTCCACATAGCTAGTGACTTACACGGTCATGTTTCTCTGAACTCTGGCTTAAAAGTGGTGTAATGAAAACGATTGTACACACATTTGTGTGTTAGTACTAAATAGCTACACGTCTTCCCATAAAAGTATTTGCTGTATAGCGATTTAAAATTAGGAAAATAAGAAAAATACATCTGTATCCGGAATGGAACTTATCGCAAATCTCTAAGCAAGTGGCGAAGTTTTGTCAAATACAGTTTCGTACTATCAGCATGCAAGGAATCGCACTGAGGTAGCGAAGGACGTGAATTTCTGTTCACTCTCTATAAATGCATCAACTGCAAAATGTCTGTGGCAGCAATTAATACTATCCACTAAATAATGTATCATATGAGTAGCTACTGTCATATTAACCTGGGGTACATCTGGTACAGCTATGTGCCTTTAGATGACTTGCTATACCGGTTAATCTGTCGCGTACTGAATCAAAATATGAAAAAAAAGAAAAAGATGATCATCTTCAGCACCTTGTGTTGTACTGTGTACTTTCACTTTCCATATCGACATCAGTTAACGTTTTGCAGCAGTAACTATCGAACCACCTATAAATGCTGAACAGTTGTTTCGAAACAGATATGTCACTTACGCTATATTATCTGTTGGCAAACCAGAGAAATGTATTTTTAATCTTTACACTGATAAGATATACTTCCAGGAAGTCGTAGTATGTCTCTTCCATTTCAGAATAGCAATATAACAAAATTGTGGATTTATAATTGAAACTATAAGTCGTTATACAGTCTAGATTATCTCACCTAAATGGAACGTAGCTAATTTGAAATAAGTGATTCAAGACGACATTTTGTCATGGAACCATTCAAAAAGGTGAGCTTTTGCAGTGTGATTAATCCTTTTTACATTTTTAAGCAGTTCTGTATCTACGTACCGTAGTTTTCGTAAGTGAAACTTTATGT